>NC_064643.1:549883585-550250251 GCF_023864345.2 Schistocerca serialis cubense
GAAACCTGGAAATACGTACACTCTTCTGAGAATGCGCCACTCTTGTTGTGCACTGGCCTTACCGTGCTACGCCCTGTGTAACTTAGTTTCTGAAGTCTCTACGTTCCCTGCTACATCTACATTCATCTACACATATACCCTGTTAGCCACCAAGCGGTGTGTGGCGGAGGGCACAATTCGCGCCAAAGTCATATTTCACCCCCTCTGTTCCACTCGCGGATAGCGCGAGGGAGTAACTACTGTCTCAACGCCTCAGTAAGAGCTGTAATTCCCCTTATCTTTGAATAGTGATCACTGTGCGATTTGAAGTTGGTGGTAATAGTATATTCTCTACATCCTCGGCGAAGATCGGATTTCGGGATTTAGTGAGCAGCCCCTTCCGTGTAGCGCGTCGTCTATCTGCAAGTGTATCCCACTTCAAACTTTCTATGAGATTTGTGACGCTCTCGTGATGGCTAAATGTACCACTCACAAGTCTTGCCGCTCATCTTTGGACCTTTTCAATCTCTTGAATGAGACCCAACTGGTAAGGGGGACCCATACAGACGAACAATACTCGAAGACTGAACGAACTAACGTATTGTAAGGAATTTCCTTTGTCGAAGGACTGCATCGCTTCATGATTCTACCAATAGAGTAGATTGCTCTAGAGTTCGCCTTGCCCGTTATTTGTGTAATTTGATCATTCCATTTGAGGTCATTTCGGATAGTCACACCCAGATACTTGACGGATGTTACCGCTTCCAAAGACCGGGCACTTATTTTGTACTCGTACATTAATGGGGATTTTCGCCTTGTTATACGCATTAGGTTACACTTTAATATTGAGAGATAACTACCAGTCATTACACCACGCATTTATTTTCTGCAAATCCTCATTGATTTTTTTCACAACTTTCGTGTGATACTACTTTCCTGTAGACTACAATACCATCGGTAAACAGTCTAATGCCGCTGTCAATACCATCATCCAGATCGTTTATGTAAATCGTAAAAAGTAGCTGACCTATTACGCTGCCGTGGGCCACACCTGAAGTTACACTTGTTTCTGTTGAAGTCACCCCGTTCAGGACGACATACTGCTCTCTGTCTGTTAGAAAACTTTCTATCCAACCGTATATGTCATCGGATAGACCGTAAGCGCGCACCTTTTGGAGCAAGCGACAGTGCGGAACTGAGTCGAACGCCTTTCAAAAGTCAAGGAATATGACATCAGCCTGGGAGCTGGTATCTAGAGCCTGTTGTATATCATACACAAAGAGGGCCAGCTGTGTCTCTCATGACCGCTGTTTCTTAAAATCGTGCTGGTTTCTGCAGATGAGCTTCTCAGAGTCCAGAAAGGTCATTATATCTGAACAAAAAATATGTTCCATTATTCTAAAATAAATCAATGTCAGTGAAATTGACCGGTAATTATGTGCATCCCATTTTCTACCGTTTTTATAGATCGCTATGACCTGGGCGTTCTTCCAGTCCCGTGGAACTTTCCGCTGTTCCAACTATCTCTGATAGATGATGGATAAGAATGGTGCTATATTTGTAGCATAGTCAACATATAATCTTACGAGGATACCGTCTGGGTCAGATGCCTTCCTGGCGCCTAAGGATCTTAACTGTATTACAATCCCAGATACACTAAACACAATGTCAGCCATCCTTGCGTTTGGTTCAATTATGAAAGGGAGTTGGTGCTGCAGACCTCTACCGTAAACGAGTTTTTGAAAGCTAGGTTTAGAATTTCGGCCTTCTATTTATCATCATCAGTTACATTACCCGTACTGTCAGCAAGAGTAGGTATTGAATTATTTGTAGCGTTCATAGATTTTACGTACGACCAAAATTTTTTGGGCTTTAATCTGCAGATGTAATAGTGCTTTCAAATTCCTTAAAAGAATCTCTCATTCATCTTCTGACGGCTGCTTTCATTCCCCATAATTTCTTTTTGTCAGCGGGGCAGTGACTACGTTTAAAACGACTGTGCAAAATTCTCTGCTTTCTCAGCAACTTCCTAATATGTTTGTTGAACCAAGTTGGATCCTTTCCATCCCGTATATTTTTGCTAAGCACATATTTCTGTAGCACGTGGTGGGCAATACCTTTAAATTCCGACCAAAGATGCTCATTATCATTGTGACCCGCGGTGACTGCTTGGAGCTGACTATGAAGATATTCATTAATGACATTTTTATTTGCTTTCCCAAACAAGAAAACTCTACGCTGTTTTTTGCATCTTCCACAGACCATAGAAGCCACAACTACAATATGGTCGCTAATACCTTCTTCTAGAGTAACTTCCTGAAAAAGATCAGATCTGTTTGTCGCCAAGATATCTAACATGTTACCATCTCGAGTTGGTTTTCTAACCAATTGCTCAAGGTTGTATGTTGAGAGCACTGCTACAATAACTTCACACGAATCTTTGCTTCTGGCCCTTGTGATAAAAGTGTAATTTTCCCAGTCAATGGATGCTAGATTAAAGTCTCCTCCTATAACTAATGGATAATTTAGATATATGTACTCAAGACTTTCCCTGAAACGTTCTGTGACGTTTGTTGCGGATGCTAGTGGTCTATAAAAACATCCTTATGCAATGGTCAATCATTGGCTGATTGACAGCTTTATCCAGACTATTTCACAGTCCGACCCAGTATCGATCTCAACTGCGTTTAAACAGCTTTTAACTGCAATGAACACACCACCTCCCATAGCATCAGTCCTATCCTTCCTAAACATTGTCCAATCCAAGTTCAAAATTTCACTGCTACTTATGTCTGGTTTCAACCAGCTTTCGGTACCTACTACAATATTGGCATTGCTACTGTTTATTTCCGAGAGTAACTCGGGGATCTTGCTACACACACTTCGACAATTTAATAACATGATATTTAGCATGCCCTGGTGGTACTATTCGCACACACTACGTGTACTTCTCGTAGGTGGAAACATCACTGCCAATGAGATTTTCAGTCAGGCCTGGTGGCGAGGTCGGATATTATGATGACTAGAACGACTGTTCGCGATAAGGACGACCGGGTTCATGTCCTGATCTGTCACATTCCCATTTGTTATGATATATTCATAATTCTAGAATTTCTGTGTTGACGTTTTATTCTGTTTATGATCACCAACCGAACACGGCTGTCAGTAATGGCGAAAGACTGCTTCAGTGATGGACAGCAAAGTCTGTTTTGAGAACTACTCTCGTTCCTAAAAGTCAGTGTTCCATGTGCGTGTAAAGTTGATACACCCTCTTCGAAATCTTTTTGAATAAACTAAGCTGGGATAGTTTGTTTTGTAATAAGCGAGTTGAAGCTGGAGTGAAAAACTGTATGCCATTGTGGCCGAGCGGTTCTAGGCGCTTCAGTCTGGAACCGCGCGACCGCTACGGTCGCAGGTTCGAGTCCTGCCTCGGGCATGGATGTTTGTGGTGTCCTTAGGTTAGTTAGGTTTAAGTTGTTCTAAGTTCTAGGGGACTGCTGACCTCAGATGTTAAGTCCGTAGTGCTCAGAGCCATTTGAAAAACTGTATGCGCCATTAGGAGCGAAGTTAGTCTCATTTCGACTATACTGCTCTACATTTTCTGTCATTTTGATAATTCACCACAGGCGATTATCGGGACGTTTCCTCTAAAGTTAAAATGGTTCAAATTGCTCTAAGCATTATGGGACTTAACATCTGAGGTCATCAGTCCTCTAGAATTAGAACTACTTAAACCTAACTAACATAAGAACATCACACACAACGATGCCCGAGGCGGGATTCGAACCTGCGACCGTAGCAGCAGCGTGGTTCCGGACTGAAGCGCCTAGAACCGCTCGGCCACAGCGGCCGGCCCTCTAAAGTTCTTCGCCTCCGTGGAGGAGATGATGGTCGACTTATCTGACAATCAAGCAGAGGGACATTGTTCAATTCCGAGTACTGGCAACAATTTTTACTTGATGGTCGGAATGGAACTGGGTGCACCCCGTCTCTTAAGGCTAATCAAGGAGCTACCTGAATGAGAAGCAGTTAGTTTCAGGTCGGAAATCTAATAACTTCTCGCAAAGGATATGCTCCAGATGTGCATCCAAATGACGGAATTATCAGAAGTTGACACGACGGTCGTCAGCACACATCTACAATCCTTTACTATACAATAACTTTTTATATGAATGCGCGGTGTCTGTTCCATACCACTTGCAAAGAAAAAAAAATATGTGAAGGTGTCTACAGTAATTTAATCACCTTTTAAATTAGCAGCGTCCGAATAACCCACATCATCACTTGCAGCAATGTCTTGTAGTATCATATCGTGCCGATCCATCGCAATATTAGAACCGAGTGAATCTAGAAACTTAGGTCCATGTTGATTGCGAGGTGGTTCACGGCACAGCTGCGTTGGCAAACGATCAGGCGTCATCCGTCCATACGACGGTAATGATGAAGAACCAGGCTGTAGTGGCGTTCTTAGGTGCGACGGATAGATCATAGACGAACCAGGCTGGGGCGTCGAACGCATCATCATATCGCCAGATCGTAGAGTAGTTGTTATAGGCGCATCTTTGAGTCTGCACACCTCAGTCAGTTCTGGAACAATAAGAAGAAATTAATCTTCAGAATACAACTACAACGAGCACATACAAACTTTAAAAAAATCATTTTAAATACATACTTGCAGGATCACCGGAGTCAAATCGGGGTCACTTATTAGTCCCACATGACCCATTATTTGCATTATTGCGTTTCATTTCTGCTGATTCTATCGGTGCTGTTCGTGTTGCTGCTAAATCAAATGGTTCAAATGGCTCTGAGCACTATGCGACTTAACTTGTGAGGTCACCAGTCGCCTAGAACTTAGAACTAATTAAACCTAACTAACCTAAGGACATCACACACATCCATGCCCGTTTTGCTACTAAACAAGTCTCAAACTGGAATGACTTCTCGCGCCGTTATGACTCGTACTTATAGATGAAAACCAAATTTCTTTGCTTATTTCAAGCAGTGAGAGACTAGTATTCATATCGCAAGTACTGGGTCGATCGAGACTCGTTGCGGTGCTCTTGCCTTTCTCGGCAGTGATCTGTCTAAGCTACTCGGCTCGCACTGCACGACTAGGCGAACAACCTTCAAGACTTTCTTCTAAGATTACTTGTGCATCAAGGTACGTAAGAGAGTTCCTGTTTAGTTGGCGAAACAAGACAAATGTCTAGGTAGAATTGTCGTTGTAAAGGCGGGTCGTGAGTCTTCGGCAGTTCGCTGATTCGTTAAGAGCGTTGTCCACGTAATCCTATGTCAGGGTTCGAATTCCGGTGCTCCACACAGGTTTAATATGTCAGTGAGTTCTACCACAGTACACATTCCGCTGCGGAATGCAAGTTCACTCAGGGAAATTTCCATGTTTTTACCACCACCACCACCACCACCACCACCACCAACCATCAACGTCAGTCAACGTTCGTCGTCATTATCACAATCATGGCGTCGTGCTTTGTGGGCTAACAGTGAAGTGCTCGCCTAGAGACCAGAAGGTCCCAGTCGAACCACGGAATTTTTCAATCTGCCTTTAGTCCAGCTTTCACCACCTATGCGAAAAGCTCGTCAGAAACGACATCAGGTTCGTAGTCCACTTTAAACTGTAGGTTCTCTTTCCCAAGAGCTCAAATAGGAACCGAGCACCCCTCCCCCCCCCCCCCCACACCACACACACACACACACACACACACACACACACACTTCCCAAACCACGATTCTACGCGTGATCTTTTCAGACAAATTCGTTACAGTGCTTCCGCATTGTAACGGTAAAATAAATGGGCTTTTCCCATTATAATTAAATATTTACAG
The DNA here is from genome assembly GCF_023864345.2 of Schistocerca serialis cubense. Lineage (NCBI taxonomy): Eukaryota > Metazoa > Arthropoda > Insecta > Orthoptera > Acrididae > Schistocerca > Schistocerca serialis. Next base: position 549,889,412 of record NC_064643.1, read on the forward strand.
AATCGTGAAATAAAGACGTCAGATCTCGACAACACACTACGTGCAAGGAAATTAGTAAGGAGCGAGAAGTGCTTGATAACTGCTGTAATCGACGATTACTGTTACACAAAAGACACTTTTTTTTACATTTAAACATTCTTGTTATATATTTTTTTGTACAATTTCAGTAGCTGGCATACTTCGTACTCGTAAAACACACCGTTAACACGGGGGCATTTAAGACATTAACGGTTGTCTGTGTGCCAGGCGCCAGTTTGGGAAGGCCACAGGGGCTGTTTAGCTACTTGCTACACACCTGTAACTCCACAGCAACATCGATTAACGGTGCGCCCGCATCCCATTATAAAGTCCTTCTCCTTTATCGCTTCCGCTAGAGAAAGAGAAGGTGGTCTGTGCAGCTGTTTACAGGCAGTTGATAATCGTGTCTCACCTATGATTCTCTAGCTGTTCCAAACACACTATAGTGCTGTTAGTTTCAGATATAATTCGCGGCACGTATTTTAGTGTTTCATAATGTTCCAGTACATATTATTTATTCATTTAGTTCTAGTGAATAGGTTCGTTTTTTAATGATTTCAAATTAATTTCTGCGTAAATGTGAAGTTTGGAACTCCTCAAAAGACATGTCCGCAGCTCGTGGTCTCACGATTGCGTTCTCGTTTCCCGAGCGCGGGATCCCGGGTTCGATTCCCGGCTGGGTCAGAGATTTTCACCTGCCTCGAGATGACTGGGTGTTTGTGTTGTCCTCATCATTTCATCATCATTCATAAAAGTGGCGAGACTGGACTGAGCAAAGGTTGGGAATTTGTACGGGTGCTGATAACCGCGCAGTTGAGCGCCCCACAAACCAAAACATCATCATCATCAACAACATCAAAAGACATAAACATATATCCTAAATATGTGCTGGAAAGCCTGTGGAAACATCCATTTGGTGGAGGACCTGGTTTTCAGGGTAAATGTGATGTGATCAGAGAGGGATGGCCTACACCAAATCTTCCACGTTTACAGTACAGTAACTAAAAATTACACCTCTTATAAATGGTATATGACTGTAAGGGGAGACAAGAATTGTACTGTTTGGCCTCATTTTTTGTTTTCTTCCGATGTGTTGTGGACAAAAAGATGACATGATCAATTTCAACAACGTAAGGAAACGGCATGAAATTGCCAAGGACCATATTACATCTCTGGACACCCATTAAATTTAGCAGAACAAGGGAAATTCTTTGTTTGAACAATGCCTTGCTATTAAATGTTCAGAAGCATAACGAACAAATGAAAAGAAGTACACACATTATGAGCCCAGTAACTTCCTTTCAGGGTACACGATTAAACAGAGGACAGTGATAGTCATGTTGAACTGCTACGATTAATGGCTGAAAATGATGAATGTTTGTCAAAAAAATGGTTCAAATGGCTCTGAGCACTATGCGACTTAACTTCTGAGGTCATCAGTCGCCTATAACTTAGAACTAATTAAACCTAACTAACCTAAGGACATCACACACATCTATGCCCGAGGCAGGATTAGAACCTGCGACCGTAGCGGTCACGCGGTTCCAGACTGAAGCGCCTAGAACCGCACGGCCACACCGGCCGGCGAGGAATGTTTGTCAGATTTCTTTCAGACTTTAAACTGTTTTTCAAGGTATCTCAAGTGACACACAGAATTACCTCATCGATTCCATTGCTAAAGTCATTCGTACAAAAATTTCGAAAGAACTGAAAGAAACGCCATTTGTAGCCATTAGTATGGATGAATAATAATAATTACAACGAGCGTACCATTAATTGGATAATGGTAAACAATAATAATACACTACTGGCCATTACAATTGCTACACCACGAAGATGTGCTACAGACGAGAAATTTAACCGACAGGAAGAAGATGCTGGATATGCAAATGATTAGCTTTTCAGAGCATTCACACAAGGTTGGCGCCGGTGGCGACACCTACAACTTGCTGACATGAGGAAAGTTTCCACTGATTTCTCATACACAAACAGCAGTTGAACGGCATTGCCTGGTGAAACGTTGTTGTGATGCCTCGTGTAAGGAGGAGAAATGCGTACTTTGATAAAGGTCGGATTGTAGCATATCGCGATTGCGGTTTATCGTATCGCAACATTGCCGCTCGCGTTGGTCGAGATCCAATGACTGTTAGCAGAATATCGAATCGGTGGGTTCAGGAGGGTAATACGGAACGCCGTGCTGGATCCCAACGGCCTCGTATCACTAGCAGTCGAGATGACAGGCATCTTATCCGCATGGCTGTAACGGATCGTGCAGCCACGTTTCGACCCCTGAGTCAACAGATGGCGACGTTTGCAAGACAACAACCATCTGCACGAACAGTTCGACGACGTTTGCAGCAGCATGGACTATCAGCTCGGAGACCATGGCTGCGGTTACCCAAATGCTGCATCACAAGGCAGGAACGCCTACGATGGTGTACTCAACGACGAACCTGGGTGCACGAATGGCAAAACGTCATTTTTTCGGATGAATCCAGGTTCTGCTTACAGTATCATGATGGTCGCATCCGTGTTTGGCGACATCGCGGTTAACGCATTGGAAGAGCGTGTATTCATCATCGCCATACTGGCGTATCACCCGGTGTGATGGTATGGGTCACCTCTTGTTCGCAATGACGGCACTTTGAACAGTGGACGTTACATTTCAGATGTGTTACGACCCGTGGCTCTACCCTTCATTCGATCCTTGTGAAACCCTACATTTCAGCAGGATAATGGGCGACCGGATGTTGCAGGTCCTGTACGGCCCTTTCTAGATACAGAAAATGTTCGACTGCTGCCCTGGCGAGCACATTCTCCAACTGAAAACGTCTGGTCAATGGTGGCCGAGCAACTGGCTGGTCACAATACGCCAGTCACTACTCTTGATGACTTGTGGTACCGTGTTGAAGCTGCATGGGCAGCTGTACCTGAACACGCCATCCAAGCTCTGTTTGATTCAATGCCAGGCCCACCAAGGCCGTTATTACGGCCAGAGGTGGTTGTTGTGGGTACTGATTTCTCAGGATCTATGCACCCAAATTGCGTGAAAATGTAATCACATGTCAGTTCTAGTATAATATATTTGTCCAATGAATACTCGGTTATCATCTGCATTTCTTCTTTGTGTAGCAATTTTAATGGCCAGTAGTGAATAATGATAATGAAAATAGTAATGATAATAATAATAATAATAAGAAGAAGAAGAAATCTGTAATTATTTATACATTTTCAATTACCCGAAAGTTCCTAAATGGATTGTAACATATACCGTACAGTTAAAAGGAAGTCACACTTGATCAAGGTCCGCGTCACTTTCCATTTTTAACCACACATAACGTCTGAGAAGAAAATAAATAATAATAGTAATAATAATAATTATTATTATTACAACAATAATATTACTTTAAACAATTTTTAAAGCGATTTCAGTTGTGAATACCTTGTGCACCGTCATTGAAATTAACACTACTCCGTTATAACCCGTCGAGCATGAAAGTGGAGAAACTCGCCTTAGAGCGAGTAGAAACTGGTGTTGGACCGAGCAGCTATCAGTGCGAGCAGAGGCGCCCGGAGCGCACTGGACGAGTTCCGAGAAAGCCTCGTGCCGCTTGCCTTGCCGTGTGGCTGCCGGCCGCCGGCTGCCAGCTGGCGAGTTAAGCTAAGCTAACCACTCGCTCGCTCTTTTGCAGGTGGTCATCGTGGGCAACGGCGCCGTCGGCAAGTCCAGCATGATCCAGCGCTACTGCAAGGGCACCTTCACCAAAGACTACAAGAAGACCATCGGCGTCGACTTTCTCGAGCGGCAAATCGAGTGAGTAGCACGCCATCTCTTAGGCCGGTATTACACTATCAAATTTCTTTCTCGACGATTTGATCAAAGATGTGATCAAATATTCGTCAAATATATTTGACAAAGATCTTTGACGTGGCGTTAGAAGATGTATTACACTGTCATATACACTCCTGGAAATTGAAATAAGAACACCGTGAATTCATTGTCCCAGGAAGGGGAAACTTTATTGACACATTCCTGGGGTCAGATACATCACATGATCACACTGACAGAACCACAGGCACATAGACACAGGCAACAGAGCATGCACAATGTCGACACTAGTACAGTGTATATCCACCTTTCGCAGCAATGCAGGCTGCTATTCTCCCATGGACACGATCGTAGAGATGCTGGATGTAGTCCTGTGGAACGGCTTGCCATGCCATTTCCACCTGGCGCCTCAGTTGGACCAGCGTTCGTGCTGGACGTGCAGACCGCGTGAGACGACGCTTCATCCAGTCCCAAACATGCTCAATGGGGGACAGATCCGGAGATCTTGCTGGCCAGGGTAGTTGACTTACACCTTCTAGAGCACGTTGGGTGGCACGGGATACATGCGGACGTGCATTGTCCTGTTGGAACAGCAAGTTCCCTTGCCGGTCTAGGAATGGTAGAACGATGGGTTCGATGACGGTTTGGATGTACCGTGCACTATTCAGTGTCCCCTCGACGATCACCAGTGGTGTACGGCCAGTGTAGGAGATCGCCCCCCACACCATGATGCCGGGTGTTGGCCCTGTGTGCCTCGGTCGTATGCAGTCCTGATTGTGGCGCTCACCTGCACGGCGCCAAACACGCATACGACCATCATTGGCACCAAGGCAGAAGCGACTCTCATCGCTGAAGACGACACGTCTCCATTCGTCCCTCCATTCACGCCTGTCGCGACACCACTGGAGGCGGGCTGCACGATGTTGGGGCGTGAGCGGAAGACGGCCTAACGGTGTGCGGGACCGTAGCCCAGCATCATGGAGACGGTTGCGAATGGTCCTCGCCGACACCCCAGGAGCAACAGTGTCCCTAATTTGCTGGGATGTGGCGGTGCGGTCCCCTACGGCACTGCGTAGGATCCAACGATCTGGGCGTGCATCCGTGCGTCGCTGCGGTCCGGTCCCAGGTCGACGGGCACGTGCACCTTCCGCCGACCACTGGCGACAACATCGATGTACTGTGGAGACCTCACGCCCCACGTGTTGAGAAATTCGGCGGTACGTCCACCCGGCCTCCCGCATGCCCACTATACGCCCTCGCTCAAAGTCCGTCACCTGCACATACGGTTCACGTCCACGATGTCGCGGCATGCTACCAGTGTTAAAGACTGCGATGGAGCTCCGTATGCCACGGCAAACTGGCTGACACTGACGGCGGCGGTGCACAAATGCTGCGCAGCTAGCGCCATTCGACGGCCAATACCGCAGTTCCTGGTGTGTCCGCTGTGCCGTGCGTGTGATCATTGCTTGTACAGCCCTCTCGCAGTGTCCGGAGCAAGTATGGTGGGTCTGACACACCGGTGTCAATGTGTTCTTTTTTCCATTTCCAGGAGTGTATTTCGTCTCAAAGTTCAACATGGCTGACAACTAGAGATGGGTCGAACTCGTTCTTTCCCGTGAACTACTTCATTCATTTCACTCTTTGCCGTGAAGCGTTCAAATGAAGTAGTTCATTCATGAAGTACGGAAGCCTGGCGAAGTTGCCCAGTTCGCCGCTCAGCCGCGGCTACGCTCGCTTCGCCTCACTCGCACAATAAAGCTTCGTAATACGTCATAATTTTACCAACAGATGGCCGAACTATGCAGTATTGTACACGCAACTTTTTACGCTCTTACAGCGCCTGAGTTAAAGGGGACGAAGGAAAGAGAAAGAGAGAAGCCTGTCACATATAAAGAAGGTATTACATTTAATCTTGCTCGACATTTTCTCATGAAGCGCCCAAAAAAGTCTTTATCTGCCACATGAAACATTATTTGTTGTATTCATGGACTGAAAACTAGGGCTACCAACGAAATGCAATCCAATTTTATGTTCCTTTTAAAATTTAATCCAAAATGGAATGAGTATGTTTACCACTGTCACAAAGTCAATATACCTACGTTAAGTAATTATTCAGAAGTTTTCCTGTAGATTTAATTTTTGTTGACAAATATAACCCTCCAGATTCAAAACGTAAACTGTCACCTGTAATCATTGGTACGATTTCAGGTAAAATCCCTCTTTCAGTGTTATTAACAAACCTTTTATTTTCATGTTGGCTGTGCGTGCTCACACAGCCAGCCTCTTCGTTTGTATCTTTAATATTCATTTGTCTGCAGGCGCTGCCAACGGTTGGCTACCCGAAGACGCGAAGTTTAACTGTACAAAATAATAGTCACGGGTAATGATGTCAGCACTGCAGGAAGCAGTTGACGCTGCCTTCCCCTCGCCCCTCACCTCCCCAACCCCTCGTAAACCTATCGTTCCCCACAAACACCGCGCGATTCGTCGACAGGCAGTAGAGGGAGGACTGAAGTCAAGGGAGGATGAGTGACGTAGCGCCGATGTAGTGGGAGAGGGAGAGTGGAAGAGACTGAGTGAACTAGAAAAAAGTGTGGAGTGTGCTAACTGTGAAGAGTTTGAAGTACCAAGAGTTTGAAGTACCAGTTCATTGAAATTGAGTCGTTAGTTCACACCTCACTGGAGTGAAGCGTTCATTTGAACGACTCATTCACCATCTCCCCATCACTACTGACAACATCTTGTTATTGACTGCAGCAGTTGCATGTACCACAATTGCACTGTGTGAACATGCGGAAGAGAAGCGGGGGAAAAAAAGGAAACGTACCTGGGTGAAGCCGTGGGTTTTACAACGACACGATAAAAACATTCAACAAAACTTGTTACGTGAGCTTATAGTGAAGGACGTCAAGTCGTACATCAACTACTTGAGAATAGATGAGCATACATTTCTGTATGTGCTCAGTGAAGTGTATCCTCATATCGCAAAGCACAATACTCACTAAGAACTGCTATATCCGCATAAGACAGGCTCACTGTAACAGATTCCTTGCTACAGGAGAGAGTTAGGTTATATTAGGTCTCCAATCTTCTTAATCTATTTTTGTATTCAGGATGCCTCACGTTGTAAAGCGCCTCGTCAGCTTCATACATCTCTATTTATTTTGTAGCTGTCGGTACACACCAATTGTATTTACCGGCAATGTTTATAAAAACACTACAGATGACAGAACGCTGCAGCGATGCTAGCGCTCCACTTGGTAACATGTCACATTGCAGTGAACAGAAGACAAGCGACTTATTTGATCAAATCTACAGCGAGGTCCTAGATTTGATCAAATATTTGACATTTGACAAAATTCCCTATTACACCATCAAATTTCTTTGACAAAGACATTTGACAAAGAAATTTGATAGTGTAATATCGGCCTTATTCCGGGCCGTACTCACGTCGATCGTCTTGTTGCGAAAGTCCGATTAAAATTACTTCATTGTTGACGTCTGTTACTTACCGCTACAGTGTTGCCCCCATCCGCTACCGGCTAGCGCCCGGTTATAGGCGGCACACAAACACGGCGAGTCACTTCACAAATGCCGTTCATGTGTCACGCGCAGAAATCACTTACATGAATACGTGATGTCTCTTCTTTCGATCGTGTCCGAAGGTACAGACACCATCCTGAATCCGCAGTTGTGATACATTATGCGTGAGCTGAAGGGGAGAGGGGGAGAAAGGAAAAGGATGACTGCTGTCAGCTGCATCGGGACATTACGCTGAATCAGCGGCGACGAGTGAAAACATGTACCGTGCCGGGGTTTGAATACGGCATCTCCTGCTTATTAGGCAGGTGCGGCAACCACTGTGCCATCCGGGACACAAGTGTTATCGCAACTGCACGGACTGTCGAGGCACGTCTAACGGCCGATCGACACTCCCACTGAGCGCGACCTATGTGCAGCCCCTGTCCATTTCCTCCATTCTCGGACATGTCCGGAAAAACAGGCACCACGCATTCATATAACTGATAGTCCTAGCCGGGCAATGGATCCACTTTCTTCAGTGCCGATGCACAAATACCTCCGATCTCCTGTGGGAATCTCGGAGTAGCGAACAAGGAGGAAATGGATAGGAACTGTCGATGGGTGGCTCTCGATGGGAGTGTGGATCGGCCGAGATAGTCAACGCAGTTGCGAAACACTGTGTCCCGGATGGCGCAGTCGCTAACGCACCTGCGGTAAGCAGGAGATGTTGGGTTCGAATTCCGATCCGGTACACAGTTTCTCTCGTCGCCGCTGATTCCGCATAATGTCACGATGCAGCTGACACCAATGGTCCTCTCCCCTCCCTTTCCTTACTTCCCCTCTCCCTCTTCAATTTACATATAAGACGGAGCTAATGCCACGAGGTATGACGGAAATTGGAGAGGCTCTGTCCACAGCTATTTTGATTGACCAATGGCAGAACTGCTGCAGACGATGGGTATTGTAGCCTTGAATTTAAACTCGTGTCCGAACCTAACCGCAGCCTCGTGATGTGCAATGTATCGGAGAAAAAGGCGATCAACAATCTGCGACAGAACTAAAATCACAAGCGCCCTGTTCACGGTTTTTAAGGCAAACTCAAGATAGGGAAACTTCGTATATGTTTGATTGCATAACCACATTCTACGTCAAAATTTCAGTTTCAGCGGTAAAAGCAGACTGTAATTTCTCTCTGTCTTTGGTTATCTGAAGCTATCCTCACACCGGCTGCACTGGATGCCACATTACCAACCGATGAGCAGTCCTCGTTGGCACTTGGTTGCAGATTATAGGCGACACGTGCAGATTCCAGACGAAAAAAGAATTATAGGAAGGAAAATAACAGTATATAAAGAAGTCGTTACCACGATGAAAATGACCTGGTGAAGTATTAGAAACAAAAAAATTACATTTAAACAAATTAATTGAATAAAAAAAGATAGTCTTTTGATTAGATTTAGAAAAACAAAAATTACGCTGTATGTGATGATATTCAAATCCACAACCTTTCTTCACACGTCGGGATTACACACTAACCACTACGGTATGCCGTTGCAACGCAGGAGGGTGTTGTATTTATGAGCTGTAACCCAGTCGCAATGGTTAATTCTAGCCTTCAAAAATTCAGCTTCAGTGTCGTTCGAAACTTATATAATTTAAGCCGATCTCTGTGATTATAACAACAGTATATGTGACACTAAATCGCCTCTTGTGCGGAAGTACCTAGTAGTATTCAATTGTGTATGAAACATGTTCATTTCGTTAGCATCGTTGTGTGTGTGTGTGTGTGTGTGTGTGTGTGTGTGTGTGTGTGTGTGTGTGTGTGTGTGTATGTGTGCGTGTGTGTGTGTGTTTTCGGTGTGGATATCATGTGTGACGAAATATAAGGGCCAGGCCCAGGATTCGAGATCCAAACACATAAGAAACAGCGGGCCAGTGTGGCCGAGCGATTCAAGGCGCTTCAGTCTGGAGCCGCGCGACCGCTGCGGTCGCAGGTTCGAATCTTGCCTCGGGCATGGATGTGTGTGATGTCCTTAGGTTAGTTAGGTTTAAGTATTTCTAAGTTCTAGGGGACTCATGACCTCAGCAGTTAAGTCCCATAGTGCTCACAGCCATTTGAACATAAGAAACATAGCCGGACAAGGAATTGGAAGTAAACTGACCGAATATTGTGGCAGTTTGGCAACAGCGAAAGGGTTCGAACGTGTCGTTGAGCGCTGTTATTGGGAGAAACCAGCTACAACACGTGAGGTGTCATGTATCAAGTAATTTTAATCGGGCTATAGTGTGCATTGTCTCCGCGACAACTACAAAGAGTAGTAGCTCGCGAAACAATAATTCCTGTAATTGCTGTAAAGATGCTGCACTAGTTGAAGGACAACTCTGTCAGTAGTGGGCCCAAAAAACGACCACACCACAGAATTACCCCCAGAATCAGCTCTTGTTATTAGATTGCTCGTATCTTAATTTGACATTCTACAAATACTGTACAATTGTCTAAATTCAGCCACTAGGACTTTTATAGTTCTCTATGAAGACTTGCTTCTCCATGCAATTTTCAGTCGTGTGTAAACTAGATCACTAAAGCCAAATTTTTAAAATCTTGTCCACATTTCTTACTCAGTTGTATTTTGTCGATGTAGCATTACTTTGCTATCGCCGTGGGTAAATTTTATTTCTAGAGCTTTTAAATAAGCAGATGGAGGGGGGTTACTGGTTACTTGTCAGTTGTGAGTGTGACAGTAAGTTTTATTTGGGTGAGGGGTGGGGGGCGAGGGACAGAGAGCGAGACTGAATTCCCCCAGAACAGAACCGTGGATCCGCCCCTATTTTTAAGTAGTTGCTTAGACGAACCACGTTTCCAAAAAGATAATAAATAATAATAATAATAATAATAATAATAATAATAATAATAATAAAATCTAAATCTGGTAAAGAAGTTACGTGCTGAAGAACAGAGGACTTGATGGAACTACACAAGAACTCATAAAAGAAATTCTGACAGACACAAAAGCAAGGGTGAGATTCAGAGGAGCACTGTCAGAAGAATTTGAGATCAAGACTGGTGTTGAACAGGGAGATGGATTGTCAGCATTGTTGTTCAATATAGGACTGGACGAAGTGATCAGGCAGTGGAGAGCAATAAACGAGGAAATGGGAATACCAAAGACCCGTATGGAGGACAAAAAGGACAACAAGGCTCAAGTGGACTGTCTAGCCTTTGCAGATGACTAAGCGTAAGTAAGTGAGACGGAAGAAGACGCAAAGACACAACTCGGCAACTGAAGTAAGGTAGCCAGAAAGGTGGGACTGAGGATCTCCTATAACAAGACAAAGACATTAAATACCACTGCAGACTGCGAAGCACCGGAAGGCACTATGCAAATGGTGGACAAATTTAAATATCTGGGAGAATTTATAACAGGAAGGAACAGGAGCAAGGAGGGAATAACAGAGGATAAAGAAGATGAGGTCAGCCTTCTGCATGACGAGAGAGCTATACAGTAAAAAGAATATATCCACAGAGGCAAAGATAAGCCACTACGAGGCAACGGTGAGGATGCAGTATTATATGCTACTGAGACGATGACACTAGGAAGAAATGGGGCAGAACAACTAGAGAAAGAAGAGAGAAAAATACTAGGTTCAAAATGGTTCAAATGGCTCTGAGCACTATGGGACTTAACTTCTGAGGTCACCAGTCCCCTAGAACTTAGAACTACTTAAACCTAACTAACTTAAGGACATCACACACATCCATGCCCGAGGCAGGATTTGAACCTGCGACCGTAGCGGTCGCGCGGTTCCAGACTGTAGCGCCTAAAAATACTAGGTCCCAAAAGAGATGGAGAGAGGTGGATGCGAAGACCTAGGGAAGAATTGTACTGGGACATGAGAACAATATCCGGGGAAATCAGACTCAAAAGGGGAAGGCTTGCTTGACATGTAGTTAGGATGAGTATGGACAGAATGATAAAGAGAATGTAGGAAACAACAGGGAGGACAAGGGGAAAGACAGGAACCAAGTGGGTTGTTGAGCTTCGGAAGGACTGGTTGGAATTGGTGATCAAGGTCGAAGGAAAGGAAAATTGAAGGGACAAATATACACCGATCAATATGCCGGACATCAGTGACGGAGAAGAATACAGGAAAAGATTAGAGTGTCACCAGTGGAGCCGACAGGAGAAAAGGACACTGAAGATCTCGGAAGAAGAGCGGGAGAGAAGAAGAGAAAAAATGAAGAGGTTCTGGGAGAAGAAGAGGAAAATGCAGTCCACGAAGGGGCTACCCGTGGTCCTACAGAGACCGTAACGCAAGAAGAAGAAGAAGCTACGTGCTTATGTAAGGATTACTTCGATAGAAAATTCATTATTGACGGAGGAGGTTAGTCTGCAGTGGCGGCGGTCGAAATGCTAAGTTCTCTGTGCGGCGTCTGTGGCGTGGAACCATAACGAGCGACTGAGTGACTACTGTGAAACGTTAACGACCCGCTGCGCCGCCGCGACTGACCGGAATGCTGCAGGTTGTCTGTCGCGCGACAGAGCCGGTCTGACCGCAGTCGACAAGAAACGGGGACAGCGGGACACCGCGCACTGGCTGGCTGGGTTGCCGCTGTACCGTGCTGTTAGTCCCGCCGAGACACCTGCCTCCTCCGCTACCCTGTGTATTCAGGCAGCTGACGCGCCAACTGGCGCTCAACGGTCGCACTGCGATCGCAACATGGCCGCTAGCGTTTGCGAAATGCGGCAATTTTCGCAGTCCCCCTGATCGCTGGTAAGCGTCCAGAAATATCGAAATTTTAATTTGAGACGAATCCAATGAGTGAGTGTATTTTTCGATTTAAAATTTCTGGAGGCTCGGCACTGAATATGAATGAGTTGTGGACGCAGCGATATACACTGTGACGTCAGCACATGTACAGCGAGGCCCACTAGAAAGACAGCCCGCGGTGCGTGTGTCACGAAGGAAGGCCAGAACTAGCACGCTTTTACTCAGCGGCAAAATGCGTTTCTAAAACCTGTTTCTCGCAGCTGGGTGTCTACGTACTAACGAGTACTGCGTCTTCTACTAGAATCTCCTATTATCAAGTCTTGCTGATTACTAGTCGTTCAAGAAAATTTAAAACCGGTTCTCGACATAAATAGTATAACGGCTTTTTTATGGAATTTAGTCTCTTCTGCGTAACAGTCCTCATTCCATAGAAGATGTGGTGCCTTCTGCAACTGATAATCATTTTGGCACGATTTTGGTTCAAATGGCTCTGAGCACTATGGGACTTAACATCTTAGGTCATCAGTCCTCTAGAACTTAGAACTACTTAAACCTAACTAACCTAAGGACATCACACACACCCATGCCCGAGGCAGGATTCGAACCTGCGACCGTAGCGGTCGCGCGGTTCCATACTGTAGCGCCTAGAACCGCTCGGCCACTCCGGCCGGCGGCACGATTTTAATAGTATTGTACCCCAGTACAGCCGTAACAAATTATTAGTAGGCCCATGGACTAATAACATTGAGATTCCATAATACTGGATTCCAATAGAAGATGCACTACCCGTTTGTACACACACACCTAGTTACGCGTAACAGGTGTAGAAACGCACTTTGGCTGCTGAGTTGAGCGATCTCGGGCTACCCTCGTGACGTAACGCGCCGCGGGCTGTCTTTCTCGTAGACCTCGAAGTACAACAGGGAGACCCCAACGCCGTACGTCTTTCCGCGTAAAACTTCAAGCAGAGACCTTTCTTGGAAATATGTAAACAATGATTTACAAGAAAGGGAATGTTTTTTGGCTAGCAGAGAAAGTTTGTCGTATGAAAACCTTTCAGTTGAAAAGGTCTGTGTAACTAAATACGGAAATAAACCAGTCTGTTATATGAAAGTCCTGGGTTACTCATTGTAGCAAACTTTAATAACTTTAGTAAGTCTATATTTGGAAGAATAAAGTGTAACAGTGTCCTGCAGGACTAAAAGACACGTAATTTTATCCTTCTGGGACCTTGCAAGCCCCATATTTTACATACCACAGATGCCTATGATTTTAATAATAATACCTACAAAAATATAGGAAATGCTGTAGTATAGTATTAATATCTTTTTTTTTTTACGTCAGTGGTTAGTGTAGTGGTGTTGCCTTTTTGGGGAAGGTGGGGTGGGGAGGGGTCATGATTCCTGCACCCACCCCACTTTCCCCTCTTGGTAGTCATGCAGAAGTCGGTAGGCTTCAAGGTGCTACTGTTTCGTGTCTGGTCACTGCCAATCTAGATCTCTGATCAGTCAGACCATTATGCCCACCTTTGGAACACAATACAGTAGCGGTCCGTTTACTCCCATCTCAACCAGTTTAGCTCGTCGTGCAACCTGTGGCTTCTCAAGATCAAACCTTTCGACTCAACCAATAATTATGCGAGGAATCATTCGCAGTTATTGCCCACATGATTTCTATCCCACAAATCACAAACACGCTGAAATACCTCCGACTACTATCCATTTCATAATGACTGACTCCTGACTCTGATCTCATATTCTGGTTGCATCACAAGACGAACATCAGTGTGTTGTATCTTGACGGAATCGTGGAAACGTCTACTCCTTTTTGGTCTACGAGTACTTTAGTTGAAACGGGGGTGACATACGTGGTAATATTTAAAACTTACATGAAAGTGGTAGCATAACACCTATACAACGTAATAGAAGGAAACAAGCGACGAAAGAAGAGGAGGAAATTAATCTTCTTACTGTTGTTGCAGTTGATCCCGCACGTTAGCTCCCGCGCAATCGCACGAGGAAGTGGTATGTCTCAGGCAAGTGTCCTGCGCATTCTCCACCGAGATAGATTTAATCCATATCACGTCACTCTCCACCAACAGCTTCGTGGAAACGATTATGAGAATCGTGTTATCTTCTGTACATGGGCAAGACATCTTATTGAGTAATGAAGCAATAGTTACCAATCATGGCCAGGTAAACCGCCGAAACATGCACTATTCGTCTCTTGACAATCCGCCCTGGCGTCATTAGGTGGAAAGTTAGCGTCCGTGTAGTGCAAACCTGTGGTGTGGTGTAGTGAACCATCAGCTCATAGACCCGTTTTTCATGGACGGAACACCGAACGCGCACATGTATCGCAGCCTCCAAACAGACCGTCTTACACTGGTGGTAGAATTCGTATCTCTGCAGACTAGGAGGAACCTGTGCTATCGGCATGATGGCTGTCCAGCCCATAGTGCACGAATTACTACAGCATGTCTTCACCAATTTTTTTCAAAATCTTTGGATTGGACGCAGGGGACCTGTTTTTTGACCGGCCCGTTCTACGGATTTGACGCCTGTAGATTTTTTTCTGTGGGCAAAAGGGAACGATGCTGTCCACAAGCACATACCAACTACATCCGATGGTATGCAACGACGTATTACTGCAGCCTGCTCGGTCATCTCTGCTGAAATACTAACACGTGTGGTCATTTTGAACACAGTCTGTGATGGTCAGTTGTCATATCACAGGTCAGAATCCAAGTAACTAGTGCTTCTGCCAGGCACTTAAGTATGATTTGCAAAGTAGCCATGTAGGTGGAGCTGCACTTGTGTTGTTATTTAGTGTATCTTATCACAGGTACTGTACAAGTTTCTCTGTGGGAACTTTTCAAAATACGATATCTCGTAAACGACTCGCAGTAGAAACCTGCAACAACAACACTGACATTCCAGTTTACCGTGCTTCTAGTTTTTTAGTGTCACTAGGCATTGTAAAATTTAAAAAGTGTATGTTTCTACAAAAATTACGCTTTATAAGTATTTTTTCAATCTGATGATTGGCTAACAGTACGAGCCCCTGACAACCAATCCATTCTGTGAAAACCGCTTATCAATAACACTTTTCATTTCCGTAATATTTTCTGTGTTAGTTTTAGATGGTCCGCCCTGAATACCTTAGTACTAGTCTCATTTTAAGTTTATTTACTTCCATGACTCTCCACATGGTAGTAAATCAGATATAAAGAACCATACTAATAGCAAAAAGCACAAGAAAAGTAAAGAAACACAACGAACATCACAAGAATCGTTGAGTTCTTCCCGCAAATCAGCAGTGAAAGTGGTCTGGAGATAGCAGTACCTGGGGCAGCGTATGCATTTCATACCGTAGAACACCATCAGAGTTTTAGCTCGACGGATTCTACCAACAAATTGGCTGGAAAGGCTTTCAATGACTCCAAAATTGTTGGAAATTTTCTTGCGCTAGAACGAAACGTGAAGCAATAGCCAAGAATGTCTTTTTCCCACAATGCCTCGATCAATTAAAAGTTGAGTTAGAAGGAATTGATTTTCTTAGCGCTGCTGCTGATGCGAGCAATCATAGATATATTAAACTTTTGCCTGTAATTACTCAGTTCTTTTCTCTAGCCATGGGGATTCGTGGATCCTTCTTGACCTTTTGTACTATTGCCCTCTCTTCTCTCCCTCTCTTCTCTCCTCACATATATCCTCGGACGGCCTGTCTGTGACAGATTTTCCATCCTGTCTTTATATTTATATAAACGAGAGGTGTTCCCTACAATACTTTTCTTCGTATTCAGTAATCTTATTATTTCTCGGCATGTTCTTCTCTTTTCGTGGTGCAATATTACTAACTGCGCCTGTTCAAAAGTGCTATTTTTACCTCTACGTACCATTGTATACAAACATACTTGTGTTTCCTTTGAGCTCTTGACAGGTAATTACTGACATCGCAGTAAGTAACGAATAACAGATATGAAGGGCTTATTTCAATAATGGTGCAAGTCCATTACCTCCACTTTTCTGCCTATAATGCTTCTGACATTAATTATCCAAACAAACAAAGAAAAGTTCATCTCTAGCAAGAAGCCATATGCTTGAATATTTTTGATATCTCAACTGCAGATTTTTCAGCGCTCATTTAAGTTTAGGACTCTAGATCTCAAAATGAACAAAAATGCACTTGTACCACTCTTGAAATAAGCCCTTCATATAAGCACACTGACACTGTTGCCAACACGTGTCGCTAAACTTTTGAAGTGCAGAGTTTCTTATCTCACAATAAGAAATGGTTCTTCGTCTGTTGTAAACAAGAAACATACGTGACTGCACTTTTCATGGCCCATAATTACATGTACAACTTGCAGACGTACATCTTTATTTCCGTATTAACCATCCTATATTCTTTCGTACTCAGACATAACGTGCACAATGTTCGTCCCAAAACTTATGAGAGGCACTGTATACTTCGGTAAAAAAGTGAGCCATTGTGGTTCACATGAAGACTGTTTGTAATAACTCCACCCCTGTTTTTTCATTTGGAAATACGGTAATCCTATGCATAATTTCTTTAGGCTTCCGGCCGTGAGTAGGCGGCGCGTGTAGCTGGTATCGGGCCGAGTGCAGACTGGGTTGGCAGCCCTGCTCCGCCCCGCCGGCTGCCAGCCTTGGGAATCCCTCACGTCCAGTAGGTTACGTGACAGTAGGACGCGGCGCCGCGCCGTGCCCCATTGATCGGTACGTGGGCGCCGTGTTTGCTGCTGACCATCACCTCGTGAGCACAAGCACGCCATGTCGCGCCGTCTTTTTGCGCCCGGGTGGCTTCGGAGCCACACGCAATTTCTGCCTAATTCACCCGTGTAGTCAGCGCTGCAGCACCAGTACCTAGAAGTGACAAATGTTGTCAGATAGCGATATGCACGTATACAGATGGCAGTATCACGTACACGAGGTATGTGACGCACAGTGTCAATGGTTTGCCGAGAATACCACATTCCAGGCGTTACCTCTCACCACGGCAGCGCAATGGCTGTCTTCACTTAACGTCCGAGAGCAGCGGCGTTTGCTACAGTTGTCACTGCTAAAAGACAACCATCACTGCGTGAAATAACGGAAGAAATCTGTGTGGGGCTTACGACAGACATATCAGCTAGGACAGTGCAGCGAAATCTGGCGTCAATGGGCAATTGCAAGAGACGTCCGACGCGAGTGCCTGGGCTAACAGCAAGGCATGGCTTGCAGCATCTCTCCAAACTGGTGTCAACATCGACTGGACCCTAGATGGCTGGAAAACTGTGGCCTTGTCAGATGAGTCCCGATTTCAGTTGAAGAGCTGATGGTAGGGTTCGAGTGTGGGGCACCACACGAAACCATGGACCCACGTTGTCAACAAGGCATGGTGCAAGCTGGTGGTAGCTCCATAATGGTGTAGGCTGTGTTTACATGGAATGGACTGGGTCCTCTAAAGCAACTGAACCTATCGTTGACTGGAAATGGTTACAGTCGGTTGCTTGGAAACCATATGCAGACGCTCATGGACTTTATGTTCCTAAACAACGATGACATGTCATCGGGCCACAATTGTTTGCAACTGGTTTGAGAAATATTCTAGACAGTTCGAGTGAATGATTTGGCCATCCAGATCTCCCGACATGAATCCCATTTATGAGACATATTCGAAACTTCAGTTCGAGCCACATAATCCTGCACCGGCAAGACTTTCGCAATTATGGACGGCTATAAAGCACCATTTCTCTATATTTCTGCAGGGGACTTTCGTTGACTTGTTGGGTCCATGTGACATGGAGTTGCTGCACTACTCCGGGCAAAAGGAGGTCCGACACGATATTAGGAGGTATCCCATGAATGTTGTCGGCCCAGTGTACAGCACGTGCCCAAGTGAGAGTCTCAAAGTTTCAATTATCACTTCGGAGAACTCAGGGACCGTGAAACAGGGTGGTGGTGTAATTACTTCCGTGCATATTCGCCCTCAAAAGCTGGACGTTTTCCGCAACGATGGATGAAATGACTGAGAAGTATGCATTTTTGCTATTCGGGACACATTACACGTGAAAAATAACACCGTCAACATTTTAGTTTAGAAATGCACGTCAGGCAATGCTTTTTTCATGTGATGGAAGAGGAAGATGTAAATTGGTGTCGTTTCGCGAGCATAGGGAGGGAGAGGCTAAATTTGATAGCCCGAAAACGTCGTGTATGACTGTGTCCAATACAAAATGGGCTGGCGCATTGTTGTGAGGCTCAAACACCCCGAGTTCGAGTCTCGGTCCGGTACACAGTTTTAATCTGCCAGGAAGTTTCATATCAGCGCAAACTCCGCTGCAGAGTGAAAGTCTCATTCTGGAAACATCACCTAGGCTGTGACTAAGCCATGTCTCCGCCATATCCTTTCTTCCAGGAGTGCTAGTTCTGCTAGGTTCGCAGAAGAGCTTCTGTGAAGTTTGGAAGGTAGGAAACGAGCTACTGGCAGAATTGAAGCTGTGAGGACGGGTCGTTGAGTCGTGCTTGGGTAGCTCAGATGGTAGAGCACTTGCCCGTGAAAGGCAAAGGTCCCGAGTTCGAGTCTCGGTCTGGCACACAGTTTTAATGTGCTAGGAAGTTTCATAAACGCCCCCTTGGTCAACTTCCTGCGACGCTTCATCTTGCTAGCTTCACGGATCCTTGCAAGGAGATTTCGGTGGTACGGTCCTGTGATGTTTTGCCTCGTAGGAGCATAATCTATTAGCACCACACCATGGCAGTCCTTTGCATTCCCTTACCCACTAAAGGTTGAGTCTTCCCCTTTTTCGCCGTGTGTGAATCCACGTTTCCCTTCGCTCGTGGTCATAGTGATACACCCAACACATGCACATGATGATTAAGCGGATAAGGAAGTTACGTGGACTGGCCTGACACAGCTTCCACATTTTCACCGTGTAAGATGCCTACTCGTTTATTCGTATCTATGACGGCCAAGTTTCTCTCCAAAAGCAGCTGTGTTCATGCACAGCTTAGAACTGGAATCTTACTCCCAAGGAACACGCACCTGAAGACTAAACGTGGAACCGTGTGCCTACTGGTGCATACACTTGCAACCAAAAATCTTCACTCTCAGTTCTAAAAATAGATATGAAAAGGATTTGAAAGGAGACACCTACTTAATAAAGCTGGAAGGTTTATTGTGTTTAATACAAGGCACGGTACACTTTCCTAACGTCTCTGCAGACACGTACTGACGTGCACTCTTATTTCGATTTATTACTTTTCTGAGGTAAGCATTACTTCTACCGATCTTTGTTAACGAATCGTTTCTAATATTGATGAGTTCACAGTACTGCCCACGAACAATGCAACATTCCACGGATTTATCGAACTTCTCACGATACATGGCCGTGTATCGTCCAATGACGTCTGACATTCAGCCACGACTCTCCTTATTCCTTGGCTTCGTCGCCACCCGTAAAGGTTGGCGCCAAACAGAGCTTCGCCATCACTGGGGGTTACCCTGGCGGTAGTGCTGCCGTGCTAGTCCGCTACGTGTAAGGTACAGGTATCGATGTTCAAGGTATACCTGTAACCTTACAACTGTCGCCTCGATTCGGCAGACTTTTTGAATAGGTGTGAGCAGTTCCGGAACCTAGTGGGCCGACGCTTTTGTCATGTTCAAACTGTCGTGCAAGATATTAAACTGCTCCTTGACTGATTTCCACTTTCTCCTCTGCCGCCTAAACTGTGATACGCCGGTTTTCCAGCGTCAGGGCCGCCTCAAGCACTTCCCAGTTCTTCACAGAGAGTTGGTCTGCCACTCTGTTCTTAGTCATTCAGACTTGTTTGTCCGCACAGGAAGCATCTGCGCCACCTACTGTACGGACTGTACCACGTGATGGTGCACTGTTGACGTACGCTTCAGCCAAGTCAGCATGGACTGTTGTAGTGTTTTCTCCTCCAAATTCAAAAAACTTTATCAGTGGAGTGCGCTATTTTGACTCCCCTGGCGGTGTGCTACGGTACTGCGGCGTCGGGATTTCCGTTCGTACCAGGACTGCAGATGTCCTCCTGCAAACAACCACAAAATAATTGCATAACTTTATCTTTCGAAGTGTTTGCAAAAACTTTGGCTACTCCTAGTACATAAGTACTCCTCAAGCCATAGTTTAGTTCGTGGGGAGAGAGATCCGTGTAGGTGTCGTCACATCTCTTTCTTGCTCCACCCGCGAAGTGATCGAAGAAAAATCGACAAGTTCATTTCTCTCGTCATCGGACAGAGGGTGAGGGATGTTGATGTATTGGCTGGTATAAAAAAGAGGTTCGTATCTTTATTCATCCTGATAGGTTTTCCTTGTTTTTCTAAATTACCCCAGTTTAATAACGCTAATGGTTGCTTAAATACGGCCGCGGCGTATTTCGTGCCCCTTCCATCTTGGAATTGGTGCTTCGTTGTCAATTCTGGAGCAGAGATCCGCAGCATGTCTTCTGTTGTAATCAACAACTTCTTCAGTATTTTTTATGTCGTGTAAGCCCGTATCTAATGATCGTAGATTGTGTTCTTTTCATCGCAGCTATCTAATTCTTACTTAAATTCTTTTGCTGGAATATTCTTGAAGAATTAACTATGCCTATTTTCGTTTCTTTCACCAGATTACTAAACTCTTATTTCCTTACTCTTAGAATTCTAGTTTTATAAATTGGGTTTTGAAAATACTCACAAATACGAATATTATATACTGCTGTTTTACCTCTAGCTTTGTCCGCCCCCGGTAGCTGAGTGGCGGGGAAAAAAAGTGGTTAGTGCGACAGAATGTCAAATCTAAGGGCCCGGGTTCGATTCCCGGCTTGGTCGGAGATTTTCTCCCCTCAGGGACTGGGTGTTCTGTTCCCCTAATCATCATCATTTCATCCCCATCGACGTGTAAGTCGCCGAAGTGGCGTCAAATCGAAAGACCTGCACCCGGCGAACGGTCTAACCGACGGGAGGCCCTATTGACATTTACCTCTAGCTTCTACTGTGGGAAACGCATTTCATTGCTTTCAAGTGATGCTGAGTGAAATACTGTTTTTTCCATCTGACACCACTATCATGAAGCCTTTCTCTGGAGGGCATCATTTAGAAACTAAATATGCAAATTTTCGAGACAATAGAAAACGCCATTCTGTGTATTATCACGATGTTTTCAATGGTTCATGGTGTGTTTTAGTGGATGATTTGGTTATGTTTGTTTTGTATTAAAACGTTTCGGATTTCTGTTTCTCGTAGGACTATTAATGGTATTTGATTTGACTGTCATGTGTATAAGTGGAAAAAAAATGTACGGATCCTTCCGTGAGCTATGGGTTACCCGTATCTGTGTAGTTAGCTGGTTGTCTGATAGGAAGGAAGGAAGGAAGATTGGGTTCAACATGCCGTCGACATCGAGGTCGTTAGTGATGGAGCACAAGCTCGGATTTGGCCAAGGATGGGGAAGGAAATCGGCCGTGCCCTTTCAAAGGAACCAATCCGGCATCTGCCTGGAGCGATTTAGGGAAATCACGGAAAGCTTAAATTTGAATGGCCGGTCGCGGGTTTGAACGGTCGCCTTCCGAATGCGAGTCCAGTGTGTTAACCAAGATAGGAAGGAAGCGAACACATACTACCTCCATCGCGGCTGTGTCTGGCGAAGCATTGTTCTGGGCAACCAGCCTTCGGTTTCATGACTGGCACTGCATAACATTTCCGTTATAGACGACAGTCGCTTATCTTGGCGATATACTACGCGATGTGAAATTTGGTTTTCGGCTCATTTGGAAGGATAGTTTGAGTGCATAGACGATAAGACGATTCTGTCAGAATTGAGACCAGATGGACTCTTGAGTACTACTGAAGGAAAAAAAAACTCTCAGGCCACTTAAAATAATAGAAAACCACTTCGGTTGTTTGGGACAACGGGTGAAACGTAGCAGTCAACACCTACGCAGTCTTGTAGCACTACGGGATCTGATCATCTGTGAGTGGCTTCAGTTGGATCGAGAATACCTGAACAAATTTGTTAAGATTTTTCCTCTCCGATTTATCAACGTTAGCGGCTGTTTCACATGGTGTTAGCGTGACCTTTTTTTTTTTTTTTTTGTGGTTTTAGGGCGCACAACTTCAATGGTCATTAGCGCCCTGACTACTCTAAGAATACACCGCGAGGCACAAGTTGACCACAACAACTAAAAGGGAAAACACGATAAAAGACAGACTGACAGGCATAGGATTAAAAAACAGCATCATCAAATGTCCTTAGCGAGGTTTGTCAAATTGATAAAACGAAGAACACGAGCAGCTGCTCGTGGGTCATCCGCTAAAATGGCATCGAAAGTATTTGGCAGGTTAAGATCGAGGCGCAGTGTGTTAAGATCTGGACAGGACATTAAAATGTGTCTAACCGTCAGCAAGTGCCCACATGGGCAGAACGGCGCCGGCGCAGCCGTCAGCAGATGGCGATGGCTGAACCGGCAGTGTCCAATTCTTAACCGGGCTAAAACGACCTCCTCCCGCCGAGAAGGGCGTGAGGAGGACGTCCAAGCAACGGGAAGAGGTTTTAAGGCCCGAAGCTTGTTGTCGGTAAGTGCAGCCCAATCGGCATGCCACAGAGATAAGATGCGCCGACAAATCACCCTGCTAAAATCGGACGAAGGGACGCAACAAAAAGCTGTCCGAGGCTGGAGGACCGCAGCCTTGGCCGCGGCATCTGCAGCTTCGTTCCCAGGGATACCGACATGGCCAGGAACCCACATAAAGCTAACTGGAGAACCGACGTCCACCAGCTGCTGAAGAGAGCGTTGGATCCGGTGTACGAAAGGGTGAACCGGGTACGGATCACTGAGGCTCTGGATGGCGCTCAGGGAATCTGAGCAGATGACATAAGCAGAATGTCGGTGGCGGCGGATGTAAAGAACAGCCTGGTAGAGGGCAAAGAGCTCAGCTGTGAAGACAGAACAATGGTCATGGAGCCGGTATTTGAAACTTTGTGCCTCGACAATAAAGGAACACCCGACCGCGTCATTGGTCTTAGAGCCATCTGTATAAATGAAAGTCATGTCGATGAACTTCGAACGAAGTTCCAAAAAACGGGAGTGGTAGACCGAACCGGGGGTGACCTCTTTTGGGAGCGAGCTGAGGTCAAGGTGAACGCGGACCTGAGCCTGGAGCCAAGGTGGCGTGCGGCTCTCGCCCACTCGAAAGGTTGCAGGGAGTGAAAAATTAAGGTGTTGAAGGAGGCGACGAAAGCGAACTCCAGGGGGTAGCAGGGCAGAGACATACAACCCGTATTGACGGTCAAGAGAGTCGTCAAAAAAGGAACGATAAGACGGATGGTCGGGCATTGACAGTAGCCGACAGGCATACCGACAAAGCAGTATATCGCGCCGGTAGGTGAGTGGCAATTCGCCAGCGTCAGCATGAAGACTCTCTACGGGACTGGTATAAAATGCTCCGATCGCAAGTCGTAAACCCCGATGTTGTATGGAGTTGAGGCGGCGTAAGATGGATGGCCGTGCAGAGGAGTATACGAAGCTCCCATAATCCAGCTTGGAGCGGACGATCGACCGATATAGACGAAGTAGGACGGTTCGATCCGCTCCCCACGACAGACCACTGAGAACACGGAGGACATTTAAAGAACGGGTACAACGGGCGGCCAAATATGACACATGTGGAGACCAGCTAAGTTTCCTGTCAAATGTAAGGCCTAAAAATTTGGTTGCCTCCACGATTGGGAGAGCAACGGGACCGAGTCGTAAGGACGGTGGGAGAAACTCTTTGTAGCGCCAGAAGTTAATACAGACCGTCTTCTCGGCAGAAAAACTGAAGCCATTGGCGACACTCCAGGAGTAAAGACGGTCAAGAGAACGCTGAAGACAGCGCTCCAGGACACGTGTACACTGCGCGCTGCAATAGATGGTAAAATCGTCCACGAAAAGGGAGCCTGATACATCAGCTGGGAGGCAATCCATTATTGGATTGATCGCGATGGCGAAGAGAGCGACGCTCAAGACTGAGCCCTGTGGCACCCCATTCTCCTGGCGAAAGGTGTCGGACAGGACAGAACCCACACGTACCCTGAACTGTCGATCCATTAAAAAGGAACGAATAAAAAGAGGGAGGCGACCGCGAAGGCCCCATGTATGCATGGTGCGGAGAATGCCCGCCTTCCAACAGGTGTCGTAAGCCTTCTCCAAATCAAAGAACACAGCCGCGGTCGGGCGCTTCCGCAAGAAGTTATTCATAATGAAGGTCGACAAGGTAACCAGATGGTCAACAGCAGAGCGGCGCCTACGAAATCCACATTGTACATTGGTAAGTAGGCGTCGAGACTCGAGCAGCCAAACCAATCGAGAGTTAACCATTCGCTCCATCACTTTACAGACACAGCTGGTAAGCGAGATAGGTCGATAACTGGAAGGCAAGTGCTTGTCCTTCCCCGGCTTAGGAATCGGGACAACAATAGACTCGCGCCAGCATGCGGGAACATGTCCCTCAATCCAGATGCGATTGTATGTACGAAGAAGAAAACCTTTACCCGCAGGAGAAAGGTTCTTCAGCATCTGAATATGAATAGAATCTGGCCCTGGAGCAGAGGACCGTGATTGGCCAAGTGCGTTTTCGAGTTCCCGCATGGTGAATGGGGCATTATAACTTTCACAATTCGAGGAGCGGAAGTTAGGTGGCCTAGCCTCCTCTGCCTGTTTGCGGGGGAGGAAGGCAGGGTGGTAATGAGCGGAGCTCGAAACCTCTGCGAAAAAGCGGCCGAAGGCATTGGAGACAGCCTCAGGGGCTACAAGGACGTCATTCGCGACCTTCAAGCCAGAAACTGGTGAGTGGACCTTAGTGCCAGATAGCCGGCGCAGGCTACCCCAGACAACAGAAGAAGGAGTAAAACTGTTGAAGGTGCTTGTGAAAGCAGCCCAGCTGGCTTTCTTGCTTTCTTTGATAATACGACGACACTGAGCACGTAATCGTTTATAATTGATACAATTCGCCACTGTAGGGTGGCGTTTAAATGTGCGTAAAGCACGTCGACGAGCACGTAAAGCGTCTCTACATGCCGCGGTCCACCAGGGGACCGGTACGCGACGTGGAGAAGAAGGAGGGTGAGGGATGGAATATTCAGCAGCAGCGATAATGACTTCCGTGAGGTGTGCGACCTGACGATCGCAGCTTGTAAAGGTTTGATCCTGAAAGGTCGCCCTGGAAGAGAAGAGCCCCCAGTCTGCCTTGGAGATGGTCCAATTAGAGAAGCACGGAGAGGGGGTATGCTGCAGGAGATGGATAACACACGGGAAGTGGTCGCTCGAATATGTATCAGAAAGTGCATACCACTCAAACCGGCGTGCAAGTTGGGGAGTACATATAGAGAGGTCTAAATGGGAATAGGTGTGAGATGTGTCCGAAAGAAAAGTAGGGGCGCCAGTATTGAGGCAGACAAGATCGAGCTGGTTGAAAAGGTCTGCTAACAAGGAGCCCCTCGGGCAGGATGCTGGAGAGCCCCAAAGGGGATGGTGGGCATTGAAGTCTCCAGTTAACAAAAATGGTGTAGGTAGCTGAGCAATAAGTTGCATCACGTCTGCCCTGGTAACGGCAGATGACGATGGAGTGTAAACGGTACAAAAGGAAAACGTAAAAGTGGGGAGAGTAATGCGGATGGCAACTGCCTGCAGGCCGGTGTGCAACGTGATGGGATCGTAGTAAATATCATCCCGGACCAGCAACATAACCCCTCCATGAGCTGGGATACCTACCACAGGGGGTAGGTCAAAACGCACAGAGGTGTAGTGTGCCAAGGCAATTTGATCGCATGGGCGTAGCTTCGTTTCCTGGAGGGCTACGACGAGCGGACGGTGCAAGCGGAGCAGCAACTTCAAGTCCTCTCGGTTGGAGCGAATGCTGCGAATATTCCAGTGAATAAGTGCCATCGTAAGAAAAGGAAGATGAGAGAAGTGGTCACCTCGAAGGCCGCTTAGGGCCTGGCTTCGAGCGAGCACTGCCGCCGCTATCAGTAGGCGGACAGTCATCGTCCATGTGGTCTATAGGGTCATCGGCCATCTCGGGAGGATGGCCGGGAGGGGGAGCTTCCTCCGCCAGTGAACGGCCAGATGTACGGCTACCAGCGGTGCGGCCAGGCGAAACAGATGACGGCCTGGGGCGGCAACCGCTGGGTGGCGCAGGAGAAGGAATGCGCCGTGGCGGAGGAGAACTGTGCTTCCTATGCGCCTTTTTGGAAGGACGTGTAGTGGAAGTACCGGTCGAAGGCTGGGAGGTCGAGGTACGGAGGAAGTCTGCACGGGATGGTTCCTTCTTGAAGGCCCGTGCATCTGACTTCGATGTCTTCGTCTTAGCAGAAGCTGAGGAAGGTGCTCGTGTCTGTGGGGTGATGGGAGGAAGAGGAGACGTCGACCGCGCGATCTTAGCACTGGCCGAACGGACGACCGTGGTGCTGAAGGTCAGATCGCATGTCTGGGTTGCTACCTCCCGGGTAGTCCGAGGAGAGGCGAGGACAGTACTGTATTTCCCCGCTGGGAGCAGCGTGGGCTTCCTACTAGCCAATAGCTTGCGAGCAGCCGAGGTGGACACTTTCTCTTTGACCCGTCTTGGATACAGCGTTCTTCCTTATAGACAGGACAGTCGCGGGAGGATGCGGCATGGTCACCCTGACAGTTCACACAACGAGGAGACGGAGGTGGACAGTCACCCTCATGGGCATCCCTGCCACAAGTGACACATGTAGCCGCATTGGAACAAGACTGTCTAGTGTGATTGAAACGCTGACACTGGTAGCAGCGCGTAGCTGTCGGGACATAGGGGCGAACAGAAATAACCTCGTAGCCCGCCTTGAGGCGCGATGGCAGCTTAACACTATCGAAGGTCAAGAAAATTGTCCGGGTCGGTACAAGGTCATTGTTGACCTTTTTCATGACCCTATGGACAGCCGTCACGCCCTGCTCAGCGAGGAATGATTGAAGCTCCTCATCAGTCAATCCGTCGAGGGAGCTAGTATAGACTACACCACGAGACGAGTTCAAAGTTCGGTGGGCCTCCACCCGGACAGGGAACGTGTACAGGAGGGTGGCCCGAAACAGTTTTTGTGCCTGAAAGGCACTCTCAGTTTCTAGTAATAAGGTGCCGTTTCGCAATCTGGTACAAGATTTGACAGATCCGGCTATGGCATCTACGCCCTTCTGAATAACGAAAGGGTTGACAGAGGAAAAATCCTTTCCGTCCTCAGATCGAGAAACTACGAGGAACTGTGGGGCAGGCGGTAGTACTTTTGTCACTGTTGGCTGGTCACGTTTCCGTTTTTGAGTCGAAGTCGAAAGAGATGGAGTAGAATCCATTGCGGAGGAATCCCCCATGATTGCCAGCGTCTCCGATGGCGCGCTCCTTCCTTGTGGGGACCCTCTCAGAGGGCACTCCCGCCTTAGGTGAATGTTTACACCTCAGGTCACACCTCCCGAGAAACAGACGGAGGGACCAATCGGCATGGTCAGAAGGTATCAGCTCAGGCAATCACCCCTCCCCGGGCCTGGCCTTTACCAGGGGGTACGTGCGTGCCTTACATGTCTACCCAGGGCGGGGAATTACGCGTTACCCCGTCACCGGCTACGCGTGCGAACGCGTGGGTCGGACTTCAGGCACGCACAGGGAGGAAGGAAGAAGAGGAAAAAGAAGAGGGAGAGGGAGAAAGAGGACAGACTGTCTCAAACGCCGAGGCGGAGACCAGAGAAGGCATGGAGAAGAAGGTAATGAGAAGGCAAGGAGAAGAAGGTAATGAGAAGGCAAGGAGAAAAAGGCAATGAGAAGGCAAGGAGAAAAAGGCAATGAGAAGGCAAGGAGAAAAAGGCAATGAGAAGGCAAGGAGAAAAAGGCAATGAGAAGGCAAGGAGAAAAAGGGAATGAGAAGGCAAGGAGAAGTCAAGGGAAAGAGTAAGGAAGACAGTGAGGTCGAGAAGAGCAAGGAAAGGAACCAACAAAAGGAAGGAAGAAACGAGAAGTGAAAAACCAAAAAGACCACGATTATAGGTCGTGGAACCGTCCGTCTCCGGACGCAGGCGCTAACTACCCCCGTGAGGGGGATGGACTCCTTTTAGTCGCCTCTTACGACAGGCAGGAATACCACGGGCCTATTCTAATCCCCGGACCCGCAGGGGAGGTGACTTTCCTTGAGATGACTATAGATATTTTGCTGGTGTGCTTGATAAGTCTAATGGTCGCTGAAAATTGTAGGCAAAACAAGGAATCGCGCGAGCAGTCCTGGATATGAGTTCAATGTAGGTGGTCGATGACGTGCGATGTAATAGATTGAAATTAAGACAATATTCGGCAAGTGGAATGGAGAATGGCATCATGTCAATCTAAACAGTGATGACCGAAAATACAGCTGCAGTATGGACACATATCCTGTACTGTCTACATCTAGAACAGTATCCGCAAGCCACCTGACGGTGTGTGGCGGCGGGCACTTGTGGAATCACTAACTGATTTTCCCTTCCCTGTTCCACTCGCGAATGGCACGTGGGAAAAACGATTATCTGTATGCCTCAGTATTAGGTCTAATTTCTCGAATATCGTCATCGTGGTCATTTCGGGAGATGTATGTGGGAGGAAGTACGAGGGTTGACTGAAAAGTAATGCCTCCACATTCGTAACTTTTCAACAGCTAGCACCGTTGGTATGTGCAGGTAGTGGCTTGTTCTGTAGCCTCTTCTCTACAGCTCCAGTCGGCGGGAAGCCTTAGCATTGAACGATTGTGGGGGACTGATGACCATATATGTTAAGTCCCATAGTGCTCAGAGCTATTTGAACCATTTGAACGATTGTGTTGTTACAGTGTAAAGTATGGAAACGTGCGCAGACGGTCGGTCAGTGCGATTTAAGCAACGTGCAGTCACTGAATTCTTGACAGCAGAAGGTGTCATCCCAAAGGAGATTCATCAGAGAATAAAAGCAGAATGGAGAAAGGCGTCACCTTCATTCTCGTAAAGCAAGAGGAGTTCCTGGCAAATTTAAAGTCTGTGCGCTTTCATTTCAGGAGTCAGCATCCAGGGTACCTATCGTGCTCAGATCTTCCGCTAGCCAAGCAAAGCAATAATGTGACCCAAACGTTCTTGTGAAATGCCGATTGTGCTTGCTGTTTCTCTCTGAGTGATACAACAATCGTCCTGAATCAATCTATCAACATTTTGCTTGTGAAACTTGGTGGTTGCTGTCACAGGACGTCCAACTCCTTGTTTGTGGCGCAGGACAGTTGTTCCCATCTCTACATCTTTAAACTTACTCACCCAACGACGCACAGTACTCACATCAACACAACCACCGTATACTGCTTTCATTCTCTGATGAATCTCCTTTGGGGTGACACCTTCTGCTGTGAAGAATTCAATGACTGCACGTTGCTGAAATCGCATTGACCAACCGTCTGCGCAGCAGGGTTCCATGCTTCACACTGTAACAACACAACCGTTCAATGCTATGGCTTCCTGCTTACTGGAGCTGTAGAGAAGAGGCTACGGAACAAGCCAGTACCTGCCGCATACCAATGCTGCCAACTCTCGAAGAGTTACGAAGGTGGAAGCATTACTTTCCAGTCAACCCTCGTAATATGTTCTTCGACTCTTCCCGTCATTTCGAAACTAAACCTCTCCGTGATGCACAACGCCTCTCTTGTAGCGTCTGCCCCTGGAGTGTGTTGAGCATCTCTGGATCGTTCTCCCACCTACTAAAGAGCCCTGTTACTGTTTCCAGAAATTTGTCACCGAAAAGTGTAGTTAGAATTATATATTAATAACTTCAGCTGCTGACGGGCGTTGATGTATATCAACGGGGGCAGGTAAAAATGTGTGCCCCGACCGGGACTCGAACCCGGAAGCTCCTGCCTACATGGCAGACGCTCTATCCGTCAGAGCCACCAAGGGCACAGAAGATAGTGCGACTGCAGGGAATATCTCGCTCACGCCTCCTGCGAGACCCACATTATCCCCTTGTATGTCCACACACTATATTCGTAGTGTCCCTACCCAACACACTCATTATTCGTGGAAGACATTCTTACGAAGTCCAGTAAGAGTTCGGGTAATATGTGTGCATCCGCACAGAAGAAGAAGTCATGGCCGGTATCGCCAGAAATATGTACTATACGGATATGGTGTCTGTTCTTTCGGACATGTCCGAAAGAGTGTATTGGGTAGGGACATTACGAATATAGTGTGTGGACATAAAAGGTGAGAATGTGGGTTTCGCGGGAGGCGTGCGCGAGATAGTCCCTGCAGTCGCACTATCCTCTGTGCCCTCGGTGGGTCAGATGGACAGAGCGTCTGCAATGTAAGCATATCCATATATTATACGAGGGCCGTTCAGAAAGTAACCTCCGGTTGATTTAAAAAAATACACCAAGTTAAATAAAAATATTTTAATATATACATCGTACAACTACATCTTTGCACTATTTTTCTACATAGTCTCCATAGCGATTGAGGCACTTATCGTATCTCTTCACAAGCTTTGAAATTCCTTCTGCATAAAAATCACCCGCTTGTGCCTGGAGCCAGCCTGTGACCGCATCTTTGAGCTCTTCGTCGTCATCAAACCGCTGTGACCCGAGCCATTTCTTCAAATGCATGAAGAGGTGATAATCACTTGGCGCCAGGTCTGGACTGTAAGGTGGATGGTTGATAACGTCCCACTTGAAGGACTCAAGAAGGGCCGTTGTTCTGCGAGCAGAGTGAGGACGGGCGTTATCGTGCAAAAAAACGATACCGGAAGTCAGCATACCACGGCGTTTGTTCTGTATAGCCCGTCGTAAGTTTTTTATTGTTTCACAGTACACGTCTTGATTAATGGTCGTACCACGTTCCATGAATTCAACCAACAACACCCCTTTGGCATCCCAAAACACCGTTGCCATCAGTTTTCTGGCAGAAAAATCTTGCGAGGCTTTTCTTGGTTTGGTAGGCGAATTTGAATGTGCCCACATCTTAGATTGTTCTTTTGTCTCAGGGTTCACGTACTTAATCCAGGTTTCGTCACTGGTCACGATTCTGTTTAACAATGGTTCTCCTTCGTCCTCATAACGTGACAGAAAGTCTAATGCAGAGGCCATTCTTTGAGTTTTGTGGTGGTCGGTAAGAATTTTGGGCACCCATCGTGCACAGAACTTACGGTAACCCAATCTTTCTGTCACTATCTCGTACAAGAGAGTCTCAGAAATCTGTGGAAAACCAGTAGACAACTCCGACATTGAGAAACGTCGATTTTCACGAACTTTTGCATCAACTGTCTGAACGAGTTCGTCAGTCACCAATGATGGTCTACCACTCCTCTCTTCATCATGAACGTTTTCTCGTCCACTTTTAAATAAACGTACCCATTCACGGACAACTCCTTCACTCATAACTCTTGGTCCGTACACGGCACAAAGCTCACGATGAATAGCTGCTGCAGAATATCCTTTGGCTGTAAAAAACCTTATGACAGCACGCACTTCACATTTGGCGGGGTTTTCTATTGCAGCACACATTTCAAACTGCCACAAAAACTAAACTAGCGCAGGTACGACGTTCACTCGACCACGGCTTGATGCCGACTGACCTGTTGAGTGCGTGAACGCACAGATGGCGTCGCTACTCCCCCCACAACCCGCACTGTGACCAATCGGAGATTACTTTCTGAACCGCCCTCGTAGTTGTACAAAGGTGAATTTATATTGTTCAGTATGTGCATTGTGTTACATTCATTAACGTTCAGGGTCAGCTGCCAGTCTCTGCACCTTTCAGCAGTCCTCATAGGTCCTTCCGGGCACCCTCATTTAGGTTCTCCATGGTTTCCCTAAATCGCTTCAGGCATCCCGATGGTTCCTTTTAAAGGGCACGGCCCATTTTTTTCCCTCATCCTTCCCTAATCCGAGCTTGTGCTCCATCTCTAATGACCGCGTTGTCGACGGTACATTAAACACTAATCTCGTCCTCCTCCTCCTGAAGGTCCTTCGTCAAACGGTTACTGTCTTCTGGCGTTGCTACTTTCTTATAGACAACCGCATTGTCTGCGAATTAAAGACCTTCCGACGCTTTCTACTTTGTCATATATATACATTTTAAACAGCAACTGCCCTGCCACACTTCCTGTGGGTACTCTGGAAATTATCTTTATTACATCTGCCGATTTTCTACCGTTAATACCGATGTTCAAATGGTTCAAATAGCTCTAAGCACTATGGGACATCTGAGGTCATCAGGCCCCTAGACTTATAACTACTTAAACCTAACTAACCTAAGGACATCACACACATCCATGCCCGAGGCAGGATTCGAACCTGCGACCGTAGCAGCAGCGCGGTTCCGGTCTGAAGCGCCCAGAACCGCTCGGTCACAGCGGCCGGCGATACCGATGGGCTGAGTTGCATTTGATTGGAAGTCTTGAATCCAGTCGCGGATTTGGTCGGATACTCGGTATGCTTGCTGTTTTGTCACTAAACGGCAGTACGGTAAAATTTGACCATCGACCCCGACAGTTACCGGGAACCCGTCACAAGGAACTCCGAGACACGGGCGCTTTCTCCACGCAGGGTGCGTCGGGTGCGTGGCGTTCGTTGGTTCGATAACTTCCCCCTCGACGCTGCAGTGGCGGTCGATATGGCGTGTCGGTCAATCATGTTTACGCCGGACGCATGATCGCTGGGTGTGTGCACAGTGGAAACATGACTCGTCATGCGGCCGAATGCCGTTCAGTTCTCCTGCTACCGGTTCGTTGTTCCTGAAGCATTTGGGACGCTTGGATCAATTTGCTTTTTCTCAGTTCCAGAAGCAGTGATATCTGTCAACGGCGAAGGGTCATGAATATTAAAAGGGAAAGACGAGGCTGCCACAGATTTCATCGAAGAAATGTTTCTCTGAATGGTCTTACGACAACGACGGGTTCCATAAAGCTATTGCATTATTTTTCGGCGTTTGTTGTACCTCTCTTCCTTGTCACGTGAAATACCCAGTTCTTCATCAGCTATGTGAATCGTGGGAGATTCCTGTTTCTTTTTCGTGTGGTACAGCTACTTCGCCAAATGCGCTCGTAGTTCTATAACGAACGGTTTATAACTAAGAAATGCCGTGCGGAGTGGCCGCGCGGTTTGAGGCGTCCTGTCATGGGCTGCGTGGCAACTTCCGCCGGAGGTTCGAGTCTTCCCTCGGGCATGGGTGTGTGTGTATGTGTGTGTGTGTGTGTGTGTGTGTGTGTGTGTGTGTGAGTGTGTGTGTGTGTGTTGTTCTTAGCATAAGTTAGTTTAACTTAGTTTAAGGAGTGTGTAAATCTAGGGACCGATGACCTATGCAGTTTGGTCCCTTAGGAATTCACACACATTTTAACATTTTGAACTAAGAAATGGACTTACTTAATAAGAGATTATTCTCACAACAGTGGAGTGGTAATTGCTGACGTTTTGACACAGTGACCTCCTTCCGCAGCATCTTATCATACAGTTTCTGATAGTGTGTGTGTGTGTGTGTGTGTGTGTGTGTGTGTGTGTGTGTGTGTGTGTGCGCGCGTGTGTGTGAAATCTTATGGGACTTAACTGCTAAGGTCATCAGTCCCTAAGCTTACACACTACTTAACCTAAATTATCCTAAGGACAAACACACACACCCATGCCCGAAGGAAGACTCGAACCTCCGCCGGGACCAGCGACACAGTCCATGACTGCAGCGCTTGAGACCTCTCAGCTAATCCCGCGCGGCTGATAATAAGTAACAAAGATATGTGACAAACAATCAGTCGACGGGTGCAAGACAATCTGTTGACATCGACTGAGCCTGACTCAATCGCTCAAACCGATACTGGTTAAAACAATGTAGTTCAGACAGCATTTGAATAATATACACGCATTGTCATCTGCAGAGGGGCTGTAAACCGCCTGAGGCTAGGTACGTTTTTGTCTTCCAAATAAACGGGACGATTTTTTCCACCGTGTACAAACTCTAGAGATTGATCGATGAGAGTATACGGAACAGAAAAGGTGTAATCAACTTATGTCCGGAGATGCTTGGTTCCCATGCTAGAGACCTTTTATTCTACATTACTTTATTACAGAGGCTACGGTCTAATACACACCTTGGCACACTGTGGCACACAGCCACAGTCACAGTACGCATGGTTTCCTCCTAGAGATTGGTACTGTTGCTCATAGGTCATGCCCTAGCGCCCTCTCCGGCCATAGTAATTGGTAATGTTGTGTCCGAGTCACTTCTCTTGCTCACTCTAGTTGTAGTGGATGTGGTACCGTGTTGTACACAATGGTTCTGTATTCGAATCGTGAGTTTGCCGCCATGGTGTTGATTTACGGAAAGGCAAATGGCAATGGTCGGCGGGCAGCAAGGTTGTGTCAGGAGACCTATCCCCGCCGACAACAGTTACAGCATTCAATGTTTGCAAGAGTGTTTCGCCGTTTGTCTGAGACAGGGTCGTTTCAGGAAGCAGGGGATCATGGAGGATGTACCCAAAATGTTTGGACACTAGACTTGGAGGAAAATGTGATTAATACTGTGGAAGGCGACCGCCGTGTCAGTCCCAGGCAGTTGGTCCACCAGTACAGAGTAAGCGAGGCGACTGTGGGGAACATTCTCCGTGACAATGGGTTTTGTACTTACAACTTACCGCGTGCGCAGGGCTTACTAGCGACATATTTTCCACATAGGGAGCAGTTTTGTCTCTGGTTTCTTCACCAGGTAACTACGATTCCGGGGTTTGTGTCATCCATCATTCGAACAGTCAGGCCACCATTAGGCGGAGTGGTATCTTCAACTTCCATAACAGTAATCTGTGGGATAGTATACAGAACCCCCATGGTATGGTGACAGCGAATCATCACATCGGTGCCGGTCGGAGTGGCCGAGTGGTTCTAGGCGCTACAGTCTGGAACCGCGCGACCGCTACCGTCGCAGGTTTGAATCCGGCCTCGGGCATGGATGTGTGTGATGTCCTTAGGTTAGTTAGGTTTAAGTAGTTCTGAAATGATAATTAAATAGACACCCTAGCTGCAAGCAGGCGTTGATACACTTCACTGGGGACATGTTGTCTATTAGGCGCACTACGAATGTAGTGTTGTGGACATGTTGGGAATGTGGATCTCACGGGGAGCGTGAAAGGGATAAGTCCCTGCAGACGCACTATCCTCTGTGCCCGCGGTGGCTCAGATGGATAGAGCGTCTGCCATGTAAGCAGGAGATCCCGGGTTCGAGTCCCGGTCGGGGCACACATTTTCAACATGTCCCCAATGAAGTGTATCAACGCCTCCTTGCAGCTATGGTGTCTATTTAATTATCATTTCATTTCTAGCAAAGCTGCATGGTCATCCACGGTAACTGTTCTTTCGGGAACAGATACTACCGTCATATATAGTTAAGTAGTTCTAAGTTCTAGGGGACTAATGACCTCAGATGTTAAGTCCCATAGTGGTCAGAGCCATTTGAACCATCACATCGGTGCAACCGAAATGTATGGGCCGGAATAATTGGCGGCCGTATTTTCGGTCCAGTCTTCCTTCCACGTCACCTAACAGGCCGGAACTATCGGCGTTTCTTGCTATTAACTTTGCCTCCGTTGCTGGAAGAAGTGCCATTGACGATTTGAAGGGTTATATGGCCGCTACATGATGGTGCTCCAGCCCACTTCGTGGTTAAGGTGGACCACATCTCACTCGTGTGTTCCATGGTCGATGGCTCGGACGATATGGTCTAGTAGCATGGGCTGATCGTTCACTGGATTTCAATCTGAGCAATTTATGGTTATGGGGCAATCTCAAAAGTATCGTGTATGCAGAGCCCATTACAGAAGTGGAGATACTGGAGCAGCGTATTCATGCTGTTGCTGTTTTTGACACTGTTCGGATGCAGCCTGGCCGTTGTGAACGTGTGAGACAGAACATGCTACAGCGCGAACACACGCGATGACGCACGTGGAAAACATTTTCAACACGCACTGTAACTCTGGCTGCATAGTACAGCGCGTATTAGGCCGCAGGTTCTGTAACAAAGTATGATTAAATAAATAGTCTCTAGCATGGAAACCGAGCATTTCTGGACAAAAGTCCATTTTTTGTTCTGTACCATATCGTCGATCACTCCCTGGAATTTGTACACGGTGGAAAAAATATCACCCTGTACAGAAGAGAATATCACTAACGGATTAGGCCTTAGGCCTGTTCCGCCTGTAAGACTGCTGCCTACCAAGCAGTGCGAGGAGCTTTCTATGATAGTGGGACACGTGATTAGCATGTCCCCCATCCCTCCAGCCGTTACTGCCAGCAGATGGAACCTGATGATGCCCCTGGTTCTTAGCTCCTCATCTGACATCACGACGCTTCCAGACTCCCATATACACTACTGGCCATTAAAATTGCTACACCAAGAAGAAATGCAGATGATAAACGGGTATTCATTGGACAAATATATTATACGAGAACAGACATGTGATTACATTTTCACGCAATTTGGGTGCATAGATCCTGAGAAATCAGTATCCAGAACAACCACCTCTGGCCTTAATAACGGCCTTGATGCGCCTGAGCATTGAGTCAAACAGAGCTTGGATGGCGTGTACAGGTACTGCTGCCCATGCAGCTTCAACACGATACCACAGTTCATCAAGAGTAGTGACTGGCGTATTGTGACGAGCCAGTTGCTCGGCCACCATTGACCAGATGTTTTCAATTGGTGAGAGATCTGGAGAATGTGCTGGCCAGGGCAGCAGTCGAAAATTTTCTGTATCCAGAAAGGCCCGTACAGGACATGCAACATGCGGTCGTGCATTATCCTGCTGAAATGTAGGGTTTCGCAGGGATCGAATGAAGGGTAGAGGCACGGGTCGTAACACATCTGAAATTCCACTGTTCAAAGTGCCGTCAATGCGAACAAGAGGTCACCGAGACGTGTAACCGATGGCATCCCATACCATCACGCCGGGTGATACGCCAGTATGGCGATGGCGAACACACGCTTCCAATGTGCGTTCACCGCGATGTTGCCAAACAAGGATGCGACCATCATGATGCTGTAAACAGAACCTGGATTCATCGGAAAAAATGACGTTTTGCCATTCGTGCACCCAGGTGCAGGTTAAAACTGTACAAAATACTATCATTGAAGCTAGTATCCTGACAGATGCAGCAGTTAGAGAAGTCTCTCATACTTCGTATATCAATGATCCCAACTGATTTACCCATTTATTTTAAGCGTCTGCAGTTCATAATCAAGGTTTCTTTGGCTATAACAGTACACAAGGCGCAAGGTCAGCGAGAGGGAGAAAGAGGAAGCGGACGAAGAGGAGGGAGGGTTGGTAAATTGACGTAGACAGGGCGAACGAGGAAATACGCAGTGAGGGGAATGAAGAGGAGGTGGAGACAGATATGGAGAGGAGGAGATGGACATAGAGTAGGGGGGAGTCGGTAGTGAACAAGAGAGGGAAGGAGGAGGAGATAAATAAAAGGGGGGAGAGAAAGAAATGGACATGGGGAGGAGGATATCAGGACGTATGTCTAATTCCCGAACATATTTAGCAACTGCGAAGCATTTCCGGGTTCGCAAGTACATGTTATATTCTCTAAGCATCTTATGGTGGCTGTACAATGAAGTTATTTCGGAAGCATGTTGACTGGCCAAAGGATCAGCCGAGCACTGCTGCGGAGGCAGTGTGCTGGCGTGCCGCGTGCCGAGCGTCATATCGCGTCCCCGTCGCGTGTCGGGTGACTTACGGGCCGCATGGACGCCAAACACACGTGCCGTCGCTTCCCACGTACTCCGTTGTCCGGTGGAGTTCGGAAAAGTACTCTATACGTATCAGATACACGGAGGTGAAATCGGAAAGTGTGGAAGTTATAACATGTTGTGCCAGCTACACACAAAATCTTTTCATTGAATTTCAAAATGGTTCAAATGGCTCTGAGCACTATGGGACTTAACATCGGAGGTCAACAGTCCCCTAGAACTTAGAACTACTTAAACCTAACTAACCTAACACACATCCATGCCCGAGGCAGGATTCGAACCTGCGACCGGAGCGGTCGCGCGGTGCCAGACTGAAGCGCCTAGAACTGCTCGGCCACTCCGGGCGGCTTCATTGAATTTCCAGGTACATAAAACATGAAATGAGCGATGCGTTGTCACGTCAGCATTAAAATTAGTATATACATCACATTTCGCCAAAACGTCATTCCCGTATCATAACACGTCATGCCTACCAGGGCGCCGCAAGACTATCAGTAGCCAACGCCTGAGACGAACTGACCACAAGCGCAACAGGTGTCGCTTTAGTACATACGTTGTATCAGTAAAAGTCAAATACGTAATTTAATAACAATCTTGATTCCAGATATACATATATAAAAATTGTGAAATGTTTATAAAATACTTTTCATAATTTCTTAATGACAGAATGCTGCTAAGTAATTTGTTACAGAGAAAAATGGTCTTCACAGACGGATAGACGGATAAAAAAAATGACCAAAAATATTTTTTCGTGCTATATAATTGCAAATTAAAAATTTTCCAATTTTTTCCGTTGCTTGTACTGTGAAATCTTGCTTCTTGCCAAATTTCATGATTCTAGGTCCACGGGAAGGATGCTATAGGTTTTGATGAATTTCCAAGTATCAAAATATGTGCCATACATAGCAGTAACTTTTGATCGGTTAGACTTAGAAGCTTAAATTTTTTACGCAAGCAAGAAACGAAAAACCTTAATATGTTACAGAAATCTGAACTTGATTCGTCTATCTGTTCTTGAGAAAATGAGTTCTTCACAGACAGACAGACAGACAAGCGGACAGACGGACGAACGGACAAGGAAGCGATCCTGTAGCCATTTTTACACACTGAGGCATCATATTTAGTGCACCAAAAAAACAGCCGATGTTTAAGCCTTGATATGGGCCATGAATACTACGTGAGACACCAACGGAAGACAAAAATAATTACAGTCTGTGTCTTAGACTGAGTAGAAGGACGCCTGTAGCCAAAGAATACTGAAGCAACTCAAATCGCTTGATACGGACAAGTCTTCAGCTCCAGATTGTATACCAATTAGGTTCCTTTCAGATTACGCTGATACAATAGCTCCCTACTTAGCAATCATATACAACCGCTCGCTCACCGATAGATCTGTACCTACAGATTGGAAAATTGCGCAGGTCGCACCAGTGTTTAAGAAGGGTAGTAGGAGTAATCCATCGAACTACAGACCTATATCATTGACGTCGGTTTGCAGTAGGGTTTTGGAGCATATATTGTATTCAAACATTATGAATCACCTCGAAGGGAACGATCTATTGATACGTAATCACCATGGTTTCAGAAAACATCGTTCTTGTGCAACGCAGCTAGCTCTTTATTCGCAAGAAGTAATGGCCGCTATCGACAGGGGATCTCAAGTTGATTCCGTATTTCTAGATTTCCGGAAAGCTTTTGACACCATTCCTCACAAGCGACTTTTAATC
Organism: Schistocerca serialis cubense; assembly: GCF_023864345.2. Lineage (NCBI taxonomy): Eukaryota > Metazoa > Arthropoda > Insecta > Orthoptera > Acrididae > Schistocerca > Schistocerca serialis. Next base: position 549,929,038 of record NC_064643.1, read on the forward strand.
AAGCTGTGAGCCTATGGGGTATCGTCTCAGTTGTGCGTCTGGATTCGTGATTTCCTGTCAGGAAGGTCGCAGTTCGTTGTAATAGACGGCAACTCATCGAGTAAAATGGAAGTGATATCAGGTGTTCCCCAGGGAAGCGTCCTGGGACATCTGCTGTTCCTGATCTATATAAATGACCTGGGTGACAATCTGGGCAGTTCTCTTAGGTTGTTCGCAGATGATGCTGTAATTTACCGTCTAGTAAGGTCATCCGAAGACCAGTATCAGTTGCAAAGCTATTTAGAAAAGATTGCTGTATGATGTGGCAGGTGGCAGTTGACGCTAAATAACGAAAAGTGTGAGGTGATCCACATGAGTTCCAAAAGAAATCCGTTGGAATTCGATTACTCGATTACAATTCTCAAGGCTGTCAATTCAACTAAGTACCTGGGTGTAAAAATTACGAACAACTTCAGTTGGAAAGACCACATAGATAATATTGTGGGGAAGGCGAGCCAAAGGTTGCGTTTCATTGGCAGGACACTTAGAAGAATCAACAAGTCCACTAGAGAGACAGCTTATACTATACTCGTTCGTCCTCTGTTATAATATTGCTGCGCGGTGTGGGATCCTTACCAGGTGGGATTGACGGAGGACATCAAAAGGGTGCAAAAAAGGCAGCTCGTGTTGTATTATCACGTAATAGGGGAGAAAGTGTGGCAGATATGATACGCGAGTTGGGATGGAAGTCATTAAAGCAAAGACGTTTTTCGTCGCGGCGAGATCTATTTACGAAATTTCAGTCGCCAACTTTCTCTTCCGAATGCGAAAATATTTTGTTTAGCCCAACCTACAAAGGTAGGAATGATCATCAAAATAAAATAAGAGAAATCAGTGCTCGAACGGAAAGGTTTAGGTGTTCGTCTTCCCGCGCGCTGTTCGGGAGCGGAATGGTTGGGAGATGGTATGATTGTGGTTCGAAGAACCCTCTGCCAAGCACTTAAATGTGAATTGCAGAGTAATCATGTAGATGTAGATGAATATGAGAAACCAAAACGCAATCCTGACTCACAAACCTATGGAAGCTCATTCATTGTATTATGTTAATATAAATTACAGACTAATATATAACTCAACGCCTAGGAATATAGTATCTGTCTTAATGCATCAACTTACAAAAAGGTTATCCAGTATAGATGGAAACTTGAATAACCGATAGGATACAACACAGACCCGGCAAAAGCCAGAGTAATTAATAAAAGAATGTTTAGAGGCCTCCATTAATAAACCGTTTTATTACGCCACCGTAGCTAGAGGTCTACGTGCAGCAGCGTAGAGTTGAAACTACTGAAGTAGGAGGTACAAGTATGACAGTTGCAGCACTTCTTGTAATTTTATTACAGATCTGAAGATGGTAACGTATTTTTACCGAAACCGGTTATCTATAATAAAAAATTTTATAGCGCTCTCAGCTAAGAAGTCTTCTTCTCCTACGTAATCACTACAGATCGCCGCTTCGAGCTCAACATGAGTGAAGTAATGTGCTATGTTTATATCTTGTGTTTCGTATCAAAATAAGCTTCGTGAATGGATCGTTCTGCAATAAATGCAGTGCATTTCCTTATTCAGTAGTAGGGTCAGAAGTGCAGGGCTTGGACAGAAATATTGAAACACAGCGAGAAATGCACGCTTGAATATAAATGCAGGTGCTAACCAACCCTACAAGTTGCGTCGATGTGTTCGACAACGATCGGCATGTGTGCAATACCCTCGCTGCCTTGCAAGTGTCCGTTGTCGTTAGAATAGTGTTCTACATCTACATGTACATGGATACCCTGCAAATCACGTTTAAGTGCCTGGCAGAGGGTTCATCGAACCACCTTCACAATCCTGTATTATTCCAATATCGTATAGCGCGCGGAAAGAATGATCACGTACATCTTTCCGCAAGAGCTTTTATTTCCCTTGTTTAATCGTGGTGATCGTTTCTCCCTATGTAAGTCGGTATCAAAAAAATATTTTCGCAGAGGAGGAAGTTGGTGATTGAAATTTCGTGAGAAGATACCGTCGAAACGAAAAACGCCTTTCTTTTAATGATGTCCAGCTCAAATCCCGTATCATTTCTGTAACACTCTCTCCCATATTTCGCGATAATACAAAACGTGCTGCCTTTCTTTGAACTTTTTCGATGTTCTCCGTCAGTCCTGTCTGGTAAGGATCCCACACCGCGCAGCAGTATTCTAAAAGAGGACGGACAAGCGTAGTGTATGCAGTCTCCTTAGTAGGTCTGTTACATTTTCTAAGTGTCCTGCCAATAAAACGCAGTCTTTGGTTATCCTTCCCGACAACATTTTCTATATGTTCCTTCCAATTCAAGTTGTTCCTAATTGTAACACCTAGGTATTTAGTTGTATTTACGGCTTTTAGATTAGACTGATTTATTGTGTAACCGAAATTTAATGAGTTCCTTTTAGCACTCCTATGGATGACCTCACACTTTTCGTTATTCAGGGTCAACTGCCACTTTCCGCACCATTCAGATATTTTTTTCTAAATCGTTTTGCGGTTTGTTTTGATCAGTGATGACTTTATTAGTTGATAGACGACAGCGTCATCTGCAAACAATCGAAGACGGCTGCTCAGATTGTCTCCCAAATCGTTTTTTGTACATAAGGAACAGCAAAGGGCCTATAACACTACCTTGGCGAACGCCAGAAATCACTTCTGTTTTACACAATGACTTTCCGTCAACTACTACGAACTGTGACCTCTCTGACAGCAAATCACAAATCCAGTCACGTAACTGAGACGATATTCCATAAGCACGCAATTTCAATACGAGCACCTTGTGTGTACTGTTTAGTAGTAAGTTAATTGTGTCAAAGCTAGGTGAATTCGAATGCGATCAAGTTGTTGGTGCTCGTATGGTGTGTGCTACCGTAACCTAGGTAGTGTTTGGTATTTCAAGAGGCACCATAACGATGATTTATACCGCATACAGGGAACGATCACAACGCGAACGAGATGCTATTAAGTTCCTATCGGACCAAACTGCTGAGGTCATTGGTCCCTAGGCTTACACACTACTTAGTCTAACTTAAACTTAGGCTAAAGATGAGAGACACATCCATGCCCAAAGGAGGACTCGAACCTCCGACGAGGGGAGCCGCGCGAACCGTACAAGGGGCCCCAGACCATGCGGCTACGCGGTCGGAAGTGTATGTTTGAGTGATCGTGATGGTCGGCCATTGACGACGATTGTGACCAAAAATAAGAGGACGACAGCTGCAAAAGTCACTGCAGAACTGAATGTCGCGTTTGCGAAACCTGTCAGCACCAGAGCAACACGAATCGAGCCCCGTAAACAGGGGACTACAGGGCGCGCTGGTATTCCAAAGCCACACATCAGTGATGCAAATTCCCGTAACAGGAGGACGCGGTGCTGGAAAGTCATTCATCGGATGATTTGCGTCACACTGTTTTCAGCTTCCGGCCGAGTCTACGTCCCATGAGTGAAACTTAGGGAGGTTTAGTGATGATTTGGGCAGCTGTATCTTGGTATTCGCTGGGCCCCATGGCTACTCCGGCAACGGCCTTGCCGCAGTAGATACACCGGTTCCCGTGAAAAAAATGTTCAAATGTGTGTGAAATCTTATGGGACTTAACTGCCATGGTCATCAGTCCCTAAGCTTACACACTACTTAGCCTAAATTATCCTAAGGACGAACACACACACACCCATGCCCGAGGGAGGACTCGAACCTCCGCCGGGATCAGCCGCACAGTCCATGACTGCAGCGCCCTAGACCGTTCGGCTAATCCCGCGCGGCTTCCCGTGGGATCACCGAAGCTAAGTGCTGTCGGACGTGGCAGGCACTTGGATGGGTGACCATCCAGCCGCCTTGCGCTGTTGCCATTTTTCGGGGTGCACTCAGCCTCGTGATGCCAATTGAGGACCTACTCGACCGAATAGTAGCGGCTCCGGTCACAGAAACCCATCATAACGACCAGAAGAGCGGTGTGCTGACCACACGCCCCTCCTATTCCTCAACTGAGGATGACACGGTGTTCGGATGGTCCCGATGGGCCACTTGTGGCCTTAAGACGGAGTGCTTCTCCTCCATGGCTACTCCGTATGGTCGCACTACTGCAAAGAATTATGTGACCATTTTGGAGGATCAGATCCATCCCATATTACGATGTTTGTCCCCCTGTGGCGAGGCTCTGTTCGAAGAGCAGGGCTCCTTGTCACACTGCTCACATCGTCTAGGATGGATTTGTGAGCAGGAGGATAAACTATCGCACCTGTCCTGGTCGCTATCGTCACCAGATCTCAATATCATTCAGTCTTTGTGGTCTACTTTGGAGATAAGTGTGTGATCGCTATCCACCTTCAACATGGTTACCTGAAACTGCGACTATTTTGGAGGAAGAGTGGCATAACATTCCGTTGAAACTCGATTTGTATTTTTCCATTCCGAGACATTGGATGTTATTTTGAGTGTTAACGATTTTCCTACGTCGCATTAGGCATGGTAACGTGTTCTTTTTGGTGTTTCCATATGTTTGTCCATCACCCCGTAGCTTATCCTAGACGGTAAATTTTAAACATAAATTAAATTAACATCGGATAAGCCCAAAGTTAATATAGTAGGCCCGCTAATGTTCTCATTGTAAACAAACGTTTAACAAATAGGGTAATCGGCATTATCAGATTGTTCACTGGCGAGGTTGTTGTCAGTGGGAAAGTATCGTCGCTAAATGAACACAAGAATTAGACAGAACGACACTTACATTTGATGTAGTGAATAGAGACTCAAAGTTGTGGACAAATCCATGAGGATTTGCAGAAAATAAATGCGTGGTATAATGACTCGCAGTTATCTCTCAATATTAATAAGTGTAACGTACTGCGTATAACAAGGCGAAAACCCCATTAATGTACGAGTACAAAATAAATGCCCAGTCTTTGGAAGCGGTAACATCCGTCAAGTATCTGGGTGCGACTATTCGAAGTGATATCAAGTGGAATGATCAGACTATACAAGTAACGGGTAAGGCGAACTCTAGATCGCAGTTTATTGGTAGAATCCTGAAGCGATGCAGTTCTCCAACAAAGGAAATTGCTTACAATACTTCAGTTCGTCCACTCTTAAGAGTACCGTACGTCTGTATGACCCTTACCAGTTGGGTCTGATTCAAGAGATTGAGAAGGTCCAAATAAGAGCGGCAAGATTCGTGACTAGTACATTTAGCCATCGCGAGAGCGTTACAAATCTCATAGAAACTTCGAAGTGCGACACACTTGCAGATAGACGGCGCGCTAAACGGAAGGGGCTGCCCACTTAATTCCGAAATCCGATCTTCAGCGAGAATGTAGAGCATATATTATTACCACCAACTTTCACATCGCACAATGATCACCATTCAAAGATAAGGGAAATTAGAGCTCGTACTGAGGCGTTCAGACAGTCGTTTTTCCCTCGCACGATCCGCGAGTGTGACAGAGGGAGGGGGTGGGGGGGGGGTGATGTGACTTTGGCGCGAATAGTGCCCTCCGCCAGACGCCGCTTGGTGGCTAGCGGAATATATATGTAGATGTAGAAAGAATGTGGATACAAAGAAGAAATTCCCATAAATAGTAGCTTTTGCATGTCACCGCGTTTCCGTCGTACCTTTCCAGTGGAAATACATTATACTAATGAGTATGAAGATTTCATCTTTACCGGTGCCGAAAGAACGAGCGACACCCGTCGTAAACAAGCAACACCATTGGACTAACCCGCAACTGCTTGTGTTGGCATATGCAGTTAAGTGTCGTCGCGATAACCGACTCCTGCTGGACACGCGAGGGCTTTAGTGGCCATTGCGGCTGGACTCACTGGCTGACCTCAGCACCACTCGAAATAAAACTCTATTCTCGTGTGCTCGCCAAGTTTTGGCGATCGAAGTTCGCAGGGTGGCAGTTACAGCGGGACGCTTCTGGGTACATGTCCGAGCTCAGTGACGCAGGCTGAAGGTCTCCGTAGCGCGGTCGAAATACTGCGCTGCGCGAAATGGCGATAAGAAATTTGTGTGGCGGACGTGAACAGCCGTGTAAAACACAGAATACATGTAAGAAGCGGCTTACCGTTCATGTTAATGACGAACCAGAAAGAAAAAATAATTCAAAATGTGTCCGAGGTAGCATACGTTAGTGCCTAGTGCCAATTATTACGTCATACTTGATCAGAGTTGGATTGTAATTAACATGGCATCTGCATCTACTTACATACCCACTGGTTAGTATACAGCAGAGGATATTTCGTAACATTGCTTCTATATGAAACTACCCGGCAAATAATGGAAATTGGAAATTTGTGGTAAGAACTATGTTACCAAACTGCTGAGGTCATCGGTCCCTAGGCTTACACACTACTTAACCTAACTTACGCTGACAACACACACATTCATGCCCGAGGGAGGACTCGAACCTCCGACTAGGGGATGGTAAATAATCTTTAGGGTTCCGTGCCTCAACCTGTAGAAACGGATCCCTTAACGGGTCGGGTTGTTGTCCGTCTCTCTCTCTCTCTCTCTCTCTCTCTCTCTCTCTCTCTCTCTCTCTGTGTGTGTGTGTGTGTGTGTGTGTGTGTGTGTGTGTGTGTGTGTGTGTGTGTGTGTGTGTGTGACGGTTAAGAACTCATTTTCTCAGGAACGTAAGGTCTTTGGTTTCTTGGTGGCGTAAAAATTTTAAGCATCTAAGTCAATGCAGTCTAAAGATACGGCCAAGCATGTCACATATTTTGATACTCACTCATCAAAACCTGGAGCACATTTCCTGTTGGCCTAGAAACATGAAATTTGACAAGAAGCAAGCTTTCGCAGTACAAGTAAAGGAAAAAAATCAGAAGGTTGTTAATTTGCAATTATGTAACGCAAAAAATATTATTGGATATTTTTTTATCCCTCTGTCGATTTGTCTGTTGGTACGTTATGACCATTTTTCGCTGGAACAGTTTAGCGTGTCGAGTTCAAATTTATATCACACACGGATGTCGGGTCCCTTGGCACTGTTAAAACTTTAAGATTCTAATTCAACGTAATAAAAAAATACTGCCATTTGTGGCACATATTTTGGTACTCGAAAACTCGGTCATCAAAACCAGTATGATAGTTACCGTTGACCTATAATCATGAAATTTGGCAAGAAGTAAGATTTCACACTACAAGTAAAGGAAGAAATACGAAAATCAACAGAAACAAGCACAACATCAAGTGTGCCCCAGGGCAGCGTAGTGGGTCCGTTGCTTTTTACAATGTACAGAAACGATCTGGTTGATGGTATTGACAGCGGCATTAGACTGTTTGCCGATGATGCTGTAGTCTACAGGAAAGTAGTATCACACCAAAGTTGTGAACAAATCAATGAGGATTTGCAGAAAATAAATGCGCGGTGTAACGTCTGGCAGTTATCTCTCAATATTAGTAAGTGTAACCTACGGCGTATAACAAGGCGGAAATCCCCATTAATGTACGAGTACTAAATAAATGCCCAGTCTCTGGAAGCGGTAACATCTGTCAAGTATCTGGGTGTTACTATTCTAAATGATCTCAGATGAAACAATCAGTTTACACAAGTAACGGGTAGGGCGAAGTCTAGATTGCAGTTTATTGGTAGAATCCTGAAACGATGCAGTCCTTCAACAATGGAAATTGCTTACAATACTTTAGTTCGTCCAGTCTTAGAGTATTGTTCGTCTGTATGGGAACCTTACCAGTTGGGTCTAATTCAAGAGACTGAGAAGGTCCAAAGAAGAGCGGCAAGATTCGTGACTGGTACATTTAGCCATCGCGAGAGCGTTGAGATCTCATAGAAAGTTTGAAATGGTTCAAATGGCTGTGAGCACTATGGGACTCAACATCTGAGGTCATCAGTCCCCTAGAACTTAGAACTACATAAACGTAACTAACCTAAGGACAGCACACACATCCATGCCCGAGGCAGGATTCGAACCTGCGACCGTAGCGGTCGCTCGGCTCCAGACTGAAGCACCTAGAACCGATCGTCCACATCGGCCTGCTTGAAAGTTTGAAGTGGGACGCAGTTGCAGATAGACGATGCGCTAAACGGAAGGGGTTGCTCACTAAATTTCAAAATCCGATCTTCGTCGAGGATGTAGATCATATATTATTACCACCAACTTTCTAATCATGCTATGGCCAGCATTCAAAGATAAGGGGAATTAGAGCACGTACTGAGGCGTTCAGACAGTCGTTTTTCCCTAACGCGACCCGTGAGTGGGACAGATGGGGTGGGGAGGGGGGGGGAGATATGACTTTGGTGCGAATAGTGCCCTCCCCCACACACCGCTTGGCGGATAGCGGAGTATATATGTAGATGTAGATGTAATTGGGGTGACCTGTCTTAGCTGCCTAACCCTGCATTGTGTGCACGTGGTGTGTGTGTGTGTGTGTGTGTGTGTGTGTGAGAGAGAGAGAGAGAGAGAGAGAGAGAGAGAGAGAGAATAAATGGGAACACAGCTAGAAATGTGTTGCGTACGAAGTCGCCATGTCCCGTAAGACCACGAAATGAATAGACGAGAAAGTCCTGAAATGTTAGGAAGTATATATAAGACTTTATGTGGTCATAAAAGAAGGCGCCACCTTCACATTTTTGTCTCCGGCCAGCAAGGAGATGCCTCGCTGTTTCACATCGTCTTTGTCCCTTTATGTTTCGCCGTGTAAGCATCTCTCTTGTTAGCTCTTAAGAACCACGAATAGATGTAGGTATATTTAAGTTAATATCTTTCAGATTTACTAACTTAACAACCCAGACGTATTAATTTGTTGTATCAGTTTCTCGTGAAAGAAACGCAAAAGTGCTGACGTGGAGGCGGTCTGCCCATTAGCGTGAACCAAATACTGATTAGAAAATTACCAGCTCTTTCACTGTGCACCGGTGAACCTGCAGTATCGCAGCAAAGAAGTGCGACACTCAATTAACTATACAAAATAACGTCATTGACCCACTGTGTTATGCACTCAACTTTTGAATATTACGTTAGACTACCTCTGTAACTTTGCGCTTCTCTCCAGCACCAGTCTGGAGTAACAGAAAATAAAACAGGAATCAAAAAGCACTGCTCGGCTAATTTCAGTTTACTGAGTTAACTTCCTGCTGGGTAGTGATCGGTTCAAAATGGTTCAAATGGCTCTGAGCACTATGGGACTTAACAGCTGTAGTCATCAGTCCCCTAGAACTTAGAACGACTTAAACCTAACTAACCTAAGGACATGACACACATCCATGCCCGAGGCAGGATTCGAACCTGCGACCGTAGCAGTCGCGCGGTTCCGGACTGAGCGCCTAGAACCGCTCGGCCACCGCGGCCGGCTAGTGATCGGTGATGGCAACTGTATTCTTTACGTTCTCCATCTTCTTTCCACCTTCTCAAGCAGGCAGGGTAGCCGGTTACAACTCACAGACCGCGTATGCAGATTCTCGAGCAGGCCAGACAGTTTCCGTTTGCGCAGTACGCTGTTGGACGCACGTGCGGCTCGTCCCCTTGCACGGTGCAGTGACGGCAGATGGCTGTACTGGGAGGTGCTGGTGACCCAGAAAGGACCCCGCTCGCGGCTAGCGACCGACCAGACGCACACGTATTCCCAGAAGGCCGTGCGCTGCTCTGCGGCGTCGCGTCCCGTTGCGCTCGCCTGGACCCGGAGCCAGCCTCCGGCAGGGAATGCGGAACACTGCTGCCCAGCTGGCGCGGGCTCCACTGCGGTGGCCTCGCCCTCTGCAGCCCACGCGACGGGCCAACCGAACCTACCGATACCAGGTGACGAATTCGTCTCGTGACGTAGTTGGTTCAAATGGCTCTGAGTACTATGGGACTTAACTTCTGAGGTCATCAGTCCCCCAGAACTTAGAACTACGTAAACCTAACTAACCTAAGGACATCACACACATCCATCCCCGAGGCAGGATTCGAACCTGCGAGCGTAGCTGTCGCGCGGTTCCAGACGGTAGCGCCTAGAACCGCTCTGCCACCACGGCCGGCTCGTGACGTAGTGATGCGGCGTATGGCGTCATACGTCTGATAACGTATGTATGTCAAACGTTTTGGGTTGGTATTGGTTATTTTTTCTAAATATTGCTCTAATCTTGAATATAATGATGGGTAATGGTCTGACACTTGTAATATTCTTAGCAACTTTTACAACGAGTACGTTCATTGCACAGTGTCAACTTATAGAAACGTGATCAAGTTTTTCACCACAAATCGGATTTGGTGATACCAATGCAGTTTGTTTTCCGGGAAGTTTTCGAAGAATATAACGCTTTTTATGCTGTCTTCATAGACATTATTATTATTATTATTATTATATTAAAGCATTTAACAGAATAATTGTTAATGTTATAAAATCGTATTCATTTGTAGTGCGCTAAATCGGAGCGACACTGTAAGTTACGTGTATCTGTGGTGACGGAACCCTGCTTCCGCGACTGATGCCAGTATGCAGTTATTTCACACGTGTAAACTTACAAATGTGTGGTATTGCCGAGACGAGATACAGGTTCACCGATAAACGGGTCCTCGCTAATCCATTGTGCGAAGTTTGTCTCGTTACAATCTGCCCGCAGACGCACGTGAGGCCGCGTCACGGCATCACGAATAACGCCGAGCGGTTCTAGGCGCTTCAGCCTGGAGCCGCGCGACCGCTACGGTCGCAGGTTCGAATCCTGCCTCGGGCATGGATGTGTGTGATGTCCTTAGGTTAGTTAGCTTTAAGTAGTTCTAAGTTCTAGGGGACTGATGACTCCAGATGTTAGGTCCCATAGTGCTCAGAGCCATTTGAACCATTTTTTTTTATCTCTTGCGCGCGTCGTTTGGTGATGATCGTGTGCTCAGCCGCCACTTTCGTCATGCTTGGCCTCCCAGGTCCCCAGACCTCAGTTCGTGCGATTATTGGCTTTGGGGTTGCCTGAAGTCGCAAGTGTATCGTGATCGACCGACATCTCTAGGTATGCTGAAAGACAACATCCGACGCCAATGCCACACCATAACTCCGGACATGCTTTACAGTGCTGTTCACAACATTATTACTCGACTACAGCTGTTGTTGAGGAATGATGGTGGACATATTTAGCATTTCCTGTAAAGAACATATCTTTGCTTTGTCTTACTTTGTTATTCTAATTATTGCTATTCTGATCAGATGAAGCGCCTTCTGTCGGACATTGTTCGAACTTTAGTATTTGTTTGGTTCTAATGAAACCCCATGTCATTCCAAGCATGTGTGTCAATTTGTACCTCTCTATCTACATTATTCCGTGATTTATTCAGTTTCCTAATTTATACTGACTTTTTGATCACTCAGTACTTGTCTTCAAGAAAGACAATGATAACTTGGGCCGCACGGTACATCCACATGGACATTTACCCACGCGGGATTCAAATCAGCACCCACGAGAAAAGCGGGGTGGTGTTAAAAAGCTAAAGTAAATAACATCTGTCAACAGGAGCTATCTGGAAGATTTGATATTCGTCCGCTGAGATAAGCGGAGTGTTAAGACGTCCACAAAAAGATTATGGAGAATCATTGGAGTCTGCAAAATTCAAGATTTTACTGCCGTTCATTAAATACGTTAATAGCGGCATAGAAAAGAAATTGACGAAACGGAATGTCGCAGTAATCTACAAAGCCACCCGGAATGTACAGGAACACCAAGGATCGGCCAATGATGCTGGAAGATCTCGGGGAAAACCGGAAAAGAGCAGGAGTTTAGTGTGGCCGAGCGGTTCTAGGCGCTACAGTCTGGAACCGCGCGACCGCTACGGTCGCAGATTCGAATCCTACCTCGGGCATGGATTCGTGTGATGTCCTTAGGTTAGTTAGGTTTAAGTAGTTCTACGTTCTAGGGGGGCTGATGACCTTAGAAGTTAAGTCCCATAGTGCTCAGAGCCATTTGAACCATTTGAAGCAGGAGTTTGGTTCAAATGGCTATGAGCACTATGCGACTTAACTTCTAAGGTCATCAGTCGCCTAGAACTTAGAACTACTTAAACCTAACTAACCTAAGAACATCACACACATCCATGCCCGAGGCAGGATTCGAACCTGCGACTGTAGCGGTCGCTCGGCTCGAGACTGTAGCGCCTAGAACCACACGGCAACTCCGGCCGGCGAAGCAGGAGTTTACAGGATACAGTGTGCCTGTGGAGACGCGTAGGTGGGTACTACTAAAAGAACGGTCTGAAAACAACTACAGAGTCCGGCACAAAGACTTCCCGTACATGGAGAGGTCGCTGTCTGAGTGGTGGTGGGCATAGAGATGTGGAGGGGGTATCGATCGGTAATGGTTTCCCTGTCATTTTTAGAAGGCGCAATGGCTTGGCTAGGTGAGCATCGTGCCTTTGTTGTGGAGGAATACATTCTGAGTGGTGGTTCTGTAATTACTACTCAGCGAGCATGTCGCATTCGGTTCGAATTTAGCCGACATGATTCTGTTTGTGATAGGAAAACTATAGAGTTTGGGTATGAAACATGAGGACATTGAGTTCTACGCTGAAAAGAAAAGCTGCTGCCTATCTCAGATTGTAACAACGGCGGAAAAAGTGGCGCGTGTGGAAGTGTCTGTCTTGCAATCTCCTAAGCGTTAGCGCTTCGACAAGTAGCTGCCCTTGGATTGTGTGATGAGTGTTTAAGAATAATCCTATTCAGAGATGACCACATGCATCCATACAAAATGATGGTTACCCATTTCCCCTGGTGCTGTTTTGATTTCTTCTGATGAGCCTCGCTTCCACCTGTCAGGTACTGTAAATAAACAAAATTTCCGCTATGGGGTAGCAGAAACGCCCCAGGAACTTCACCACCGACTTCGCAGCCGTCGTGCGACAGTGTGGTGCGTTGTTGCTGAATTTGGTGTTTTCCAAGAAGTTGACGTTACGGTAATTATTAATTCAGATCGCTACTGTCACATGGGAGAGACCTTCCTCGGACCAAAGCTGGAAGGGTATCTTGAGGACCACGAAGAGGGAGAAGTCTGGTTCTAACATGACTGAGTCACAGCTCTCACTTCTCGGCATAAATTTTGAGAGAGCTGCTTCCTAGATTTCTTCTCTCTTTACGAGAAGACATCGTCTGGCCCACAAAGTCATCCGATTTATCACCTCGTGATTTTTTTTTCTTTGGGGACACTTATAGGCTAGAGTGTACAAACATGGCCCCACAACTCTGCAAGCACTTAAAGAGGCAATTATCCAAGATGTGACTGCCATTCCACTGGATATGGAACGAAGAACTATGGACAATTTCCGGGAAAGACTTCGTCAGTGTGTCAACAGTGGAGAACGCCATTTAACGGACATAATTTTTAAAATCAACAAATGTAAAATGAGATAATTACGTAAAATTTTGTTCACAGATAAAAGTATTTTGTCTGTATCTTTGTATGTAACTACTTGTTGAAATTCGAGAGGCCATTTTGCGAAACACTGTTGAACAGTACAGGGGCAAATGTAAAAAAGGGGGAGGAGGGGGGACAGACAGATGAGGTGTTGCGCTATATGCTTCGCAGCTAGGAGACAACCGGATTCGATTTGGTAAGAAACAAGCGAATAGTTTTAAAGGCTACACAGAGTGACCATAGAGATTACTAAACGCCGCAGTAATTTTCATCGGAAAGAGGAGTGTGTGAGACCGAATGTTATCTGGATTCCGGTGCTTAAGAAAATATGTACCAGTCTTCCACTGTGGAGTGAGAACAGCAGCGGACGAGAACAACCGACAGCGGCAAACTCCCCTCGAGTTTTCAAAACACGTGACGTCAAACCTCTGCTCGGAAGGTGCGGAAATGAAATTAAACTTCAGTCAGTAGCAACCCATGGTGTGCAACGGACATTCTAAAAAGTAACAACGCATCTTGAAGATTTGCTCCGCGAAAGAGTCTTCTGGAAAAGTTCTGCAGCGTAGGGGTATATATGCCTATACAGTATACGGCGCTGGTTGTTTCCAGCGCTCCAGGAGCTGCACCGGCGTGCTGGGCGAGTGACTTTCGATGTAACCTTCGATTTCCGGCGGTGAGCTATCAAAAGAGGACGAAGGTCGTATCTGATCAATACTTCGGATGATAAATGATTTCTCCAGGAGCAGCGGTCGCATGGAGGACCTAGCGGCGACCTTACATAATGCGTAAAAGCTATGGTGGTTCGTAGATGAGGCGAAACTTGGGTCTGAGTACATCTACATCTACATCTACATCTATACTCCGCGAGCCACCTTACGGTGTGTGGCGGAGGGTACTTATTGTACCACTATCTGATCCCCCCTTCCCTGTTCCATTCACGAATTGTGCGTGGGAAGAACGACTGCTTGTAAGTCTCCGTATTTGCTCTAATTTCTCGGATCTTTTCGTTGTGATCATTACGCGAGATATATGTGGGCGGTAGTAATATGTTGCCCATCTCTTCCCGGAATGTGCTCTCTCGTAATTTCGATAATAAACCTCTCCGTATTGCGTAACGCCTTTCTTGAAGTGTCCGCCACTGGAGCTTGTTCAGCATCTCCGTAACGCTCTCGCGCTGACTAAATGTCCCCATGACGAATCGCGCTGCTTTTCGCTGGATCATGTCTATCTCTTCTATTAATCCAACCTGGTAAGGGTCCCATACTGATGAGCAATACTCAAGAATCGGACGAACAAGCGTTTTGTAAGCTACTTCTTTCGTCGATGAGTCACATTTTCTTAGAATTCTTCCTATGAATCTCAACCTGGCGCCTGCTTTTCCCACTATTTGTTTTATGTGATCATTCCACTTCAGATCGCTCCGGATAGTAACTCCTAAGTATTTTACGGTCGTTACCGCTTCCAATGATTTACCACCTATGGCATAATCGTACTGGAATGGATTTCTGCCCCTATGTATGCGCATTATATTACATTTATCTACGTTTAGGGAAAGCTGCCAGCTGTCGCACCATGCATTAATCCTCTGCAGGTCCTCCTGGAGTACGTACGAGTCTTCTGATGTTGCTACTTTCTTGTAGACAACAACGGTTCTTTTTTTTTGCGTTTTGTAAAGATTGTGTTGTCTCCTGAAACATTGAATCCTGAACAACAAGGTTACTTGTATCTCTCTGCTTACATTATCGGCATTGTTGCAACTTATTATACATCGTTATGGGCAGTACGTTACATTCTTCTGCTAGTACATGTGCACCTTGTGGCCTGTATATAGATAGTTAGAGGAATTAAGTGCGTCTCCAGGAACAGTACTGGTGCGAGAGCATGTGTTGCCGAGTCATTTTTTGTGACAGGCTTGAACAGCACTCCATCTAACGTAACAAGATTTCAGAGAATGTGTACACTGTAATCAGTCTGAAATGAGCAAAACCTATTCTTCCAGGTAATATCTAACCGAGTATTTACTCAGATATGTGATTTGATCTAATCATTTTGGTCTAACAGAAATCTGTGTGCTAAAATCGACCGCAAACGGTCAACATAATCGAATACGACATCGTGTGAGCGTAAAGGAAGCGTTACGTGATAGTCGTTCTAATGTTCTCAGTACATCATTTTTTTTAACCTGATCAGATAAAGGAATTCGGGCCCGGTCTTACATCGGACCACGATTTCTCACGTACAGTATTTTTACGTCACAGTTCGTTAACAAATGATGATAATTTTAATATGATAAATAGTAATGAAATGGTATTCATAGACTTAAAAATGATTTGAATGCATCTAAGGACAGTGTCAATAATAATTCTGAGACATACTGGCAATAATACTAACGGTGCCGCTGCTCCTGCTGATAATAATAATAATAATAATAATAATAATAATAATAATAATAATAATAATAATAATGGATGATGACGATTGTCTTGATGATGATGTGGTAGTAACAGATGCAGAATGTGTTTATTGGTGTACAGAACTAAAATTTTCTGATAGCGAGTTGTGAGGCAGAGAAATTTTTTTAGACGGCCTATTCTGAGTTATGTGAAATGAGGATGGTCTGGTTGGAAAGCAGGTTACTTGGTTTTAACGAGATTAACGAGAGCGTACAAGAACAAGTGCAGACGTTGTTGTTGCTGTAGTAGGGGGCACTGACTGTCTTTTGAAGGCGGGGCTGTTATTCCGTTCTCTGATATACTGAGGGAACTCATTCAGAGTCAGGTCTTGCTACTGAAAGGGACTCCGAACAAATGACTGAACGATGCGGATAGATTGTTCGCTGACGGGTGGTATCGAAATGCTGAATTACACTGATGGGATGAATGGCAGCTATCTTTAATGTGAAAACATATAATATAGTGCTCATAACGAAGATGGAAGTCAGCAGTGTCAGATTACATGATTATTTGTAGTCGTTTTGATCCTGTCACGTCAATTCAGTATAGAGGATAATACTAAAACTGAGTTTCAAATGGAACGGAAACGTGATATCAGTAGTAGGGAGGGAGGATGAAAGACGCAGATTTGTTGGAAGGGTTATGCGAAAAAGCGGAGTATTTGTAAGAAGTAACTAGTTCTAGATTTCCGCTCCAGCGTTCAGAGCCAATATCGAGTAGACATTTCGACTGAAGAAGAACGAATTAGAGACTCATTTCAACGGGCATTATAGCCCAAAATAATATGTAACAGCGGTGCTCCGGGAACGTAACTGAGCTGCTTCCGAACAAAGGCGACGTTGTTGTCACGAAACCTTGTCGAGTAAATTTAAAAAATGTGTGTGTGAATTCCTAAGGGACCTAACGGCCTAGGTCATCGGTCCCTAGACTTACACAATACTTAAACTAACCTATGCTAAGAACAACACAGCCCGCATCTCGTGGTCGTGCGGTAGCGTTCTCGCTTCACACGCCCGGGTTCCCGGGTTCGATTCCCGGCGGGGTCAGGGATTTTCTCTGCCTCGTGATGGCTGGGTGTTGTGTGATGTCCTTAGGTTAGTTAGGTTTAAGTAGTTCTAAGTTCTAGGGGACTGATGACCATAGATGTTAAGTCCCATAGTGCTCAGAGCCAAGAACAAAACACACACACACACACACACACACACACACACACACACACTCATGCCCGAGGGAGGACTCGAACCTCCGGCGGGAGGGGCCGCGCAGTCCGTGTTATGACGCCTCAAACCGCGCGGCCACTCCGCGCGGCGAGTAAATTTAAAAACCTGGTATTGGAGGAAGGCTGTGCAACGATTGTCCTACCACCACTGTAGGCCTGTATACCGCATAGGACTCCAGCAAATAAAATAAGAGAGACTTAAAAGCACATAGGCACAATCATTTTCTCCTGCTCAGTTCGCGAATAGAATACGACAAATAATAGCTAATGGTGGTACGAAATATCCTCCGCCACGCGCTGTGTAGTAGCTTGCGGTCAGTACACAATATGTACATGTAGAAACACATGAAGCGAAAGGTTATTTACAACTTGTACAGATGCCAGAGCGCAGTTCTAAAAGTAGAACGATATGGAAGGGGAGCTTAGTTGTGAAGGGGAGTAATAACATTGTTGCTGATGTAGCAATGATGTTATTCAGTCTGTATTTAGCAATCAGTACATGTGGCCAAGAACAACTTAGAAAAGGAAATTAACGTCCAGGTAAATGAATTGCAAACATTCAGGCTCGCTGATGACGTTTTGATTGTGAGAAGCAGCAAAGGTCATCAGTTAAACGGAGTGGATAGTGTCTTGAAAAGAGGTTACAAGATGAAAATCAGCAAAAATAAACAATAATACAATGTAGTCTAAGTAAATCAGGTGATACTGAGGGAGTTAGATTGAGAAACGAGACTGTAAAAGTAGTAGATGAATTTTGCTACTTGAGAACCAAAATAACTGATGAAGTCCAAAACATAAAGGATAAAATGCAGACTGGCAACAGCAACAAAAGCATTTCTCAAAGTATTAAATCTGTTCACATTGAATAGGAATGTGAGTGTTAGGACGTCGCTTTTCCGAATGTGAGTAAGGAGTGTAGCCTTGCACAGATGTGAAAGATGGACGATGAAGAGTTCGGCGCTTCAGTCCGGAACCGCGTGAGTGCTACGGTCGCACGTTCGAATGCTGCCTCGGGCATGGATGTGTATGATGTCCTTAGGTTGGTTAGGTTTAAGTAGTTCTAAGTTCTAGGGGACTGATTACCTCAGATGTTAAGTCCCATAGTGCTCAGAGCCATTTTTTGAAGAGTAAGATGTTGAAATGTAGAGCTACGGGAAAATGCCGAAGATTAGTTTGGTTGACCGAAAAACTGATGAATCTGTGTTACTAATAGGCTAGAATGGCTACGCAGTCCCAGTTGCATGTGGCTTCCAAGAGCAACAGAAATTCGATATTCAGTATTTCATATAATTATTGACCAAATTTAAAATACTGTCGTAATATTCTCATTAAGAGAGATAACCTTATGGTAAAGGTTAAGCACAATAAGTCAAATGTTAAAGTTAGAAACTACGTCTATCCCTTGAAGGCATTGTAACTCACGGCGCGCCCGAATTACCCAGACTACAAAATTCAAATTGCTCTGAGCACTATGGGACTTAACATCTATGGTCATCAGTCCCCTAGAACTTAGAACTACTTAAACCTAACTAACCTAAGGACATCACACAACACCCAGTCATCACGAGGCAGAGAAACCCAGACTACACTGAGGTGACAAAAGTCATGGGATAGCGATGTCTACATACACAAATGGCCGTTGTATCGCGTACACAAGGTATAAAAGGACAGTTCATTGGCGGAGCTTCATTTGTGCTCAGGCGATTCATGTGGAAACGTTTCCTACATGATTATTGCCTCGTGCCGAATGTTAACAGACTGAATACGGCGGAGTGGTAGTTGGAGCTAGACACATGTGACATTTTATTTCGGAAATCGTTAGGGAATTCAATATTCCGAGATCCACATTGTCAAGACCGTATGGACAGTACCAAATTTCAGGCATTATTTCTCATCACGGACAACACACTGGCTGACGACCTTCGCTTAACGACCGAGAGCAGCGGCGTTTGCGTAGAGTTATCAGCGCTAACAGACAAGCAACACTGCGTGAAATAACTGCAGAAATCAGTGTGGTGTGTGCGACGTACTTGTCCGTTAGAACACTGGGACGAAATTTGGCATTAATGGGCTATGGCGGTAGACGACCGACGCGAGTGCCTTTGGTAACAGCATGGCATCGATTGCATCCTGGGCTATTGACCATATCAGTTGGACCCTAGACAACTGGAAAACCGTGACGTGGTCAGATGAGCTTCGATTTCAGTTGATTCTAGCCGATCGTAGGGTTCGAGTGTGGCGCAGACCCCACGATGCCACGGACACAAGTAGTCAAAAAGGCACTATTCATGTTCCCAAACAACGATGGAATTTTTATGGATGACATAGCGCCATGTCACCGGCCACAATTGTTCGCGATTGGAATGAAGAACATTTTGGGCAGTTAGAGCGAATGATATGGCCACCCAGATCGCCCTGCATAAATCCAATCGAATATTTATGGTACATAATCGAGGAGTCAGTTAGCGCACGAAATCCTGAACCAGCAGCACTTCCGCAACTGCGGACCGCTATAGAGGCAGCACATCAAAAAAAGTTGTGCATCACCTCGATTCCGAGAGTTCCGGAACCTGTACAGAAAACTGGAATAGAGATCAACATAAACATCATTTCCGCTCTTTTTTATTGCTCATTAAAAACACACGTTTTTTGTTGTACCACCATACAGCGAGACTTCTAGAGGTTGTGGTCCAGATTGCTGTACACACCGGTACCTCTAACAACCAGTAGCACGTCCTCTTGCATTGATGCATGCCTGTACTCGTCGTGGCATACTATCCACAAGTTCATCAAGGCACTCCTGGTCCAGATTGTCCCACTCCTCAACGGCGATTCGGCGTAGATCCTTTAGAGTGGTTGGTGGGTCACGTCGTCCATCAACAGCCCTTTTCAATCTATCCCAGGCACGTTCGATACGGTTCATGTCTGGAAAACATGCTGGCCACTCTAGTCGAACGATGTTGTTATCCTGAAGGAAGTCATTCACGAGATGTGCACGATGGGGGCGCGAATTGTCGTCCATGAAGACGAATTCCTCGCCAGTATGCTGCCGATATGGTTGAACTATCGGTCGGAGGATGGCATTCACGTATCGTACAGCCGTTACAGTGCCTTCCGTGACCACCAGTGGCGTTCGTCGGCCCCCACATAATGCCACCCGAAAACAGTAGGGAACCTCCACCTTGCTGCACTCGTTGGACTGTGTGTCTAAGGCATTCATCCCGATCGGGTTGCCTCCAAACACGTCTCCGACAATTGTCTGGTTGAAGGGATATGCGACACTCATTGGTGAAGACAATGTGATGCCATGGGAGTGAAGTTGCGCATCATGCAGCCTATTGCGCACAGTTTGAGTCATAACACGACGTCCTGCGGCTGCACGAAAAGCATTTTTCAACATGGTGGCATTGCTGTCAGGGTTCCTCCGGGCCACAATCGATAGGTAGCGGTCATCCACTGCAGTAGTAGCCCTTGGGCGGCCTGAGCGGCATGTCATCGACAGTTCCTGTCTCTCGGTATCTCCTCCATCCGCGTACAACATCGCTTTGTTTCACTCTGAGACGCGTGGACACTTCCCTTGTTGAGAGCCCTTCCCGTCAAAGTAACAATGCGGACGCGATCGAACCGCGGTATTGACCATCTAGGCATGGTTGAACTACATACAACACGAGCCGTATACCTCCTTCTTGGTGGAATGACTGGAACTGATCGACTGTCTGACCCCTCCGTCTAATAGACGCTGCTCATGCATGGTTGTTTACATCTTTGGGCGGGTTTAGTGACACCTCTGAACAGTGAAAGGGACTGTGTCTGTGATACAATATCCACAATCAACGTCTATCTTCAGGACTTCTAGGAACGGGGGTGATGCGAAACTTTTTTTGATGTGTGTACATTTCGGCAGGGGATTTCCAGCGACTTACTGAGTCCATGCCACGTCGAGTTGCTGCACTACGCCGCAGAAAAGGAGGTTGGACACGATATTGGAAGGTATCCTATGATTTGTGTCACCTCAATGTAAGTTCATCAAATGTTTGAGAATGAGAGGATTTAGCAGCTTCCAACGAACTTTACGTATAATTTCAAATCATTAAGAAACTTTGTCGCTAACACTACCCCACTAAATAAAGGAAGGAAAAAAGCTTATCATTTTCTACATAACGCTATTGACAGCAAAACTTCGGCATTAGGGTTGACAATTTAATTTAGTTCTTATTGCTACTACCTCTATTCGCAACGCATTTTGCAGACAGTGTTTACGTGTATCACTGAATGTTCCCCGAGTACTGTATCTTTGTACGACTCATAGTTCGCAAGATATGACTTATATGCTTGGGAGTTCGATTCTATAGAGAATCGAGAATCGGGGAGATGAGAGGTTGCTGGTAGGTACGAAATCTGAACGAAGGGAAAAAGAAATTTATGCCACAACTTGAGTAAAGGAAGGAATCGGCTGACAGGACACATCCTGAGCCTGAGTGATTAAGGAATGGTAAGTCTGGTAATGGAGAGGAGGGAGAGGGAGAGAATGGGAGTGCGTGCGCGTGCTTGCATGGGAGGGGGATTGTAAAGTTAAAGAGGAAACCATGGCTTTACTACCGCGAGCAAGTTCAAATTGATGTAGTGTACAGTAGTTAGGCGAAGTTGAAGAGGCTTGCACAAGATAGGCTAGCGTGGAGAGATGTTTCAAACCCGTTTTCGTACTGAAGACCACGAGAAGTACAGACTCATTAAAAGTGGTGGTCAGCCTCTCTGATCCATGCTTTCCACATTTACCAACACGATTTAGGAAACTGGAGAAATACTTGGCACCGTATAAAATGACACTACTGGGGAGAACGTTTCTATCTCTGTCCCGCCTTAAACTTCTCAACGAAATGAAATGATCGTAATGATCATTCGGCATTATTGGCTAGGTGACCCCTTTTGGGGTTGCTCTGCCTCTTGGTGCAAATCTTTCTGTTTGAGTCCTCTTTGGTGACTTGCGCTTCTATCACTAGCCGGCCGAAGTGGCCGTGCGGTTAAAGGCGCTGCAGTCTGGAACCGCAAGACCGCTACGGTCGCAGGTTCGAATCCCGCCTCGGGCATGGATGTTTGTGATGTCCTTAGGTTAGTTAGGTTTATCTAGTTCTACGTTCTAGGGGACTAATGACCTCAGCAGTTGAGTCCCATAGTGCTCAGAGCCATTTGAACCATTTTTTTCTATCACTATGAGACGAAACGAAATGATTAGGACAACACAAACAGCCAATCCCCGAGTGAAGAAAATTGCCGGCCGGGAATCGAACCCGAGACCCCCATGTGTAGGCGGTAATCTTAACCTCTATACCACGAGCTACGGGCGACGTCTCAGTTAGTATTGGTTAATCCTTCAAATATTATATTTTTTATATGTATTCCTTCTAGCAGGTGAGGAACCTTTCAGTTTTGCCCGTGAGATATCGCTACACTGTTCAGAAAGGCTTCACAAACAACCTCACAGCAGTGCCCTAAATCCAGCCTCACCCATACGCATAAGTGAACAGTTTAACTGTTCCACTTTCCAAATTGACACCTTCACCCAGTTCGCCAGCCAGGCGCGAAATTGTCGGCTACGCGCAATTTCCTAATGTTTGACGAAGCGCTTGACGTCGGTGTAGGGCGACGGTTAGGCGGCAGTGATAAGGAGGCAAATGGGGCGGGATTGTCGGAAGGAAGCAGGCGCAGGATCGATATGGAGGCGGCGATGACCCGCCGTGACCGCCGGCCAGTTCCGACCCCTCCTCCCTCGCGATAAGTCAGGGCGGATCCCCCACCCCAGGCGGTGCCGATGGCCGATAGCCGCAAGACCCTACCTGGAGTCCGGCCGCTGTCCGAATAATAAGAGTGCCGAGGAGGCGCCAGCATGCGAGACTGGTGCCGGCCAGCGCATACATCAAGATCGCTATCGCTGCGCCGTCTGGCCGAACGCTTCACCTCGAGTGGACGTCGCACGCTATCCCTTCTGGGCCACTCACAGCGTCACCCAGGCGCACATGGTTTGACGACTAAGAAATCGGAGCTGTGGCTGTTATTCCAATGCTTAATAATTCAGTGCAGCAGAACCTCGCCAATCCGATCTCGGATGGTCCGACTCCCCGCTTAGTCCGATCATCATCCTATTCCCAGTATTTGTTGTGACTTTTCGATGACTCGTCATCTGCGATATGGATCAGTAGGCAGTTCACTATTAATAGATGCGGTAGTTCGATCAATTTTAGTGTGAAACGACTTGTTTATAACTTGATCATCAAGTTTATTGTGAACGCATTTGTTTTATAAATTAGTAATAATGTTCTTGTCACATATTAAAGTATGTAAAACTAAATTGTATCAAGAACTAAACGTAAGTATTTCACGATGTCTTTAGCGAATAAACTGAATGTACTTGAAAGGTTGGGTGAGGCTAGGGTTGCCATAATCCAAGGACGAAAATCAAGGACAAAATTCGGTGATTATAAAGATGTGGTTGAAACACGGACCGATATGTTCTGCAAGTGACCATTGGTTTGCATTTCAGCTGAATCTTCACCATTACTTTACAGTGGTAGTTATGAATATGTGGTTGAAACCTGGAATCACACAATGTCCTTTCACCTTCCTGCACGTCAGCCAAATCTTCATAATTACCGTAATTCAAACAGTAATTCTGTCAGCAAAGAAGTTGTAATTAACAAGGAAAATTAATCCAAGCATCTATAAAGAAGTGGTCAATGATGAAGAAAATTAATTGCAATTGACATTAAATAACTTTTTTTTAATTAAAGCACTGAACACAAATTATTAACATGTACACAATCATGCTGCTACAGTTGATATATATCTTTCACTTTATGCTTTAACCCAGTTATATTTCTCTGAGCCCTGGACAGAAGAAAGAAACTTGCTCCAATTCTGAATCAGTCTATGAAAATCTGTGCAATTTGTGTTTTGTATTATGAACCAACAGCGGAAAACTGAAACAATCGCGAAGAATCTTCGTCACTGCTGCCACAGTCTGTTCTGAAAATAGCCGAGCGATTCTGAAGTGACACGGAATATTAGCACAGGTTTCAACGGTTATCGTCAAGTTTGCAGGAGTTACGAAACACTTGATCGGTGGCCAGTGGCAAAACTTGCTTAAATTTTTTTTTACTTACTAGCCACTTTTTTCGCGGACATTTTTCCCTTCGTCCAGGACACCCGTCTTCGAGCATAAAATCACGGTCTGTCCGCGCAATCCGCGATGTATGGCAACCCTATGTGAGGCGAGTGTCTTCAAAACATTGCAAGTGAGATAGGGATTTGCATAACAACTGTTAAACACTGCAGAAAAAATATGAAAATTCTTGAAAGAACAACTGAAAATGAGAAGCTCATTTCCAAAAGGTATCAATTCCATAATAGAATATAATTTAACAGGCGCGGCAAAAAATTTTTTACAGCCACAGTAGCATCTCAATATGTTTTGTAGCTTCAGACAGATGTTGAGACACTTTACGCTAAGTATCTCTGTTAAATGTTTAAAATGTTTTTAATTGCTATTGCATATATAAGAATGTATTTGGTACTTTTTGGCATAAAATTGTTTTAAGTTTGGTAACTGTTGTTCTGGAGTTTCTGACGATTATGCACAGTATTCACCTGATCTATGACTCCATAATTTAATAAAAAATTCACAGTGAATATAAAAAAAAGCCACACACATCCTTACAACATACAGTGTCATGCGAACAAATCTCGGCCACGCTGTGTGTGACGTCGTTACCAAGAAGAGCAACGATTGGCTGCCGGGATTTGGTACTTCTTGCAAACGAAGTAAGACTGGATTTGGTATTCTTCGTCACGAACAGCAAGTCTTAAGGGTAATATATAGTGGAATGGTACGTTTTGGCCGTACATAAGTTATGATTACATAGTCAATGGTTCTAAGCAGTGCTGCCACCTGTTACCTCATTTTTCAATTTTTTGGAGTTGGTACCTTCTGGAAATGTGCTTCTCAAATATGCAAAACTTTAAAGAAGCCAAAAAGTGAAATTTTAGACATTGCTTTGCGGGTGTGGTTTCAGCAGGAGAGGAGAAAAGGAACTCCGTTGTCTGGATCAATCATAAAAGAAAAAGGCATTGAATTTGTACAAAAAATTACATGAATGAAAAGTTTACAGGCAGTGAAGAGTGGTTACATTGGTAGAAAAAAAAGGCGCAGCATTCAAAGTGTAATTATTTTGGACGAGAAGCTGTCTGCTGACGCAACAGCTGCCAATGAATTTGTTCCGAAATTTGGAAACTGAGTTAAAGAGCCTAACCTGGTCCCTGCTGAGGCGTATAACGTTGATGAGTCTGACTTGAACTACACAAAATCAGTCTGTAGAAGGTACAAAACTGGCCAAATATAGAACTACTATTGCTCTCTGTAGTATCGCTAATGGCAGTCACAAGATGTCATTCTTTGTGATTGGAAAAGCAAAAGAACCGAAGTCGATCTAAAACATTAATATTAAAAAAATTCAAATGTGTGTGAAATCTTATGGGACTTAACTGCTAAGGTCATCAGTCCCTAAGCTTACACACTACTTAACCTAAATTATCCCAAGGACAAACACACACATCCATGCCCGAGGGAGGATTCGAACTTCCACCGGGACCAGCCACATAGCCCATGACTGCAGCGCCTTAGACCCATTAATATCGCACCACTATCTATATGTTACCGTAGCCAAAATTCAACATGGATCCAGCCTCTTTAACGAATGGTTTTATGACCAAGTAGTCCCTGCCGTTACGAAATAACTAAAAGGAAATAAAAACATCCCTAAACGTGCCACATTGATCCTCCAAAATACGACATATCACCCATCCGAATATGAAGTTTAAAAGGTGAAATAAAAGCTTTATTTCGTCCTGCCATCGAACATGTCTGATCCAGCTCATGGGCCAGGGGATTAGTGAATGGAGAGAGGGCACAAGAAGACAGCAGTTTGTTTCAAGTGATGAAATCAAGAAATATCTATACAATTGCCAAAGTTTGAGAAGAAAATCTTGGCGCAAACTGTGGCTAATGTTTAATCTAGTAGATTGAAAAAGTAAAAATATATATTAAGCATGTACGAGGGTAATCCCAATATTAAGCTCTCCTATTTTTTTTGTAAGTACAGAACTCTGTTTGTCTGGCAGTTGGTCACACTCTTATGATGAGTGCTTCACGCGCTGTGTGTAAACATGGGCATGCCGCGCTGAGGCGCTCAGTCTTGGATTGGCAGCCGTTAAAAATGGAGCCTACTTTGGATGTTACCGCCAAGTGCGAACTGCGCGCAGTTATTCGGTTTTTGAAGGGCACTGCGTCGATTGAAATCCATCGCCTATTGACGGAAGCGTATGGTGAATCGTGCATGGATGTCGAAAATGCTCGTAAGTGGTGAAGAGAGTTTGCAGCTGGTCGGACCGAAATTCACGACGAACAAAGGAGCGGGAGACCGTCAGTTTCTGAGGAGACAGCGTTGAAGGTTGAGTAAAGGACGCGTGAAGATCGGCGGATCACCCTGGATGATCTCTGCACGTTGGTTCCTGAGGTTTCCCGAAGCACCGCCCATAGAATTTTAACGGAAACATTGAACTACCGTAAAGTGTGCGCAAGACGGGTGCCACGCATGCTTACTGAGGACCACATGCGGCAACGAGTTGATGCTTCCCGCGCATTTCTTCACTGCCTTGCAGCCGAACAGGAGAACTTTCTGGACTCAATTGCCATCGGTGACGAAACCTGGGTGGTGACGAGGTGAAAGAAGAGATTCATAACTTTCTGAACAGCATGGCGGCGAGCTGGTATGACATGGGCATACAAAAACTGCCACAGCGTCTACAAAAATGCATCGACAGAAATGGTGATTATGTCGAAAAATAGCTAAATGTTCAAGCTGCAAACTGATGTAAACCATTGTAGAAATAAGCAGGTCTATGTACTTATAAAAAATTAGGAGACCTTACTTTTGGGATTACCCTTGTATAGAAATATTTAAAAATTAAGTTGTGATGCGTATGTAAAATGATTCGTTCCACATAATTACGAATTATCTTGCAAATGAACCACTGTGATTGGTACACTTTCAATGAGTTCTCTGTATGTCCATATTTTTATAGATGGTTGCAGAACATCGGCTGTTAAGTGCAGATTGTCAAATCAAGAACCTTTCAGGCGTCTAAGTTTCCAGATTGTTATTTTATTGGGCTACCAGTTTCGGCGACATATTACGCCATCTTCAGGCCCTCTGACCGACGAGTAGGAAGTTTCCCACCTCCGGTCATGCCAAAATAGGACCCAGCGTTCAGTGACTGGTATCCGTAAATTTTTGAGACAGCGATCACTTCAAACGTCACCTGCCGACTAGGACATCACTCTAGAGTCGGTCTCAGTTTCAGTCAAATGTCGATAAAACACTGGTCTCGCGTGTGACGGAGCCCTGTATGACTGCGGCGGCGGGGCACTCCGTACTAATGGCATCGTTATCCCCAAAACGGCGTGTTCGTAAAAGTTTTAAAAGTCTAAATGCTTCTGTTAACTGACCACCAATCGTGTATTATAGAGTAATATTGTGCTGCAGTGCGGGTACTCAGTATCTGATTGAACTAATGTGTGCTCATATTCATCTTTCCGTGTCTGCTGTTAAAGTTATTGGATGTAGGTTCCATCTTTAGTGTAAAACGCTGTTTTTTGTTGTTGCCCAAATAGTATCAGTCGCAACAAAACAGTCCAGGACACCACACAGATGGTACTGCAGAACCATATAATGTAAAACCAAGTTGTCCAATAGACAAAACCAACTGATCAACTGATGATGGCACAGAGGTGCTGAAATGTTTGGGTAGCAAAAAAAAAAAAAAAAAAAAAAAAAAAAAAAAAAAAAAAAAAAAAAAAACGTTTTGGATAAAAGGCGGAACCTATATCCGATGATACGTGATCGTATAGTCTCAGGGCTCTGGATTATGGTATGCCTGCGTGTGTAAAATATGAATCGAGGCTTCGGTGCACCAACGTTGACTTACAGCGGCCGAGCGGGAGACACGCCACCTCTGCGTCGATATCTTACGGTGTCTGCTGGCAATCACACTTGATGGCAGGAAGCCATTTGTAACTAGGATGCTGACAGTTATCGAACCAGCGTCCAGCGAGCACAAAAGCGCTTCGCCGGACACCGCTGTCGCGCTGCCATTAATGTTCGTGCAAATTGCTTTTGGCGCGCATTGATCGTCCCGCATTAGCTATGTATTGCAATCGTCGTGATTCAGAAGAGGCCGCTGTGGCTTCCAGGTGGGGACAGTTTATTACCTGGTAGCGCATCAAAAGTCAGGGTAAGGGACATCGACAATTTTTCGATCGGAAAATTTATGTGGGCGTTTTAAATGCCTGTGTTCGGTTCGTAATATGATTGCACTAGTAGTGAATGCTGCTGAATAATTGTGCAGTTGGAGACCGTTATGGTTCTTACACTGATCAAAGCAGCAGCGCGTGACGTGACTGAAATGAAAGAACGATAAATGACGTCTTGAGAAACGTATGACATTAAATGTAAATACAACGACCTGTTTGAAATCAATCACATGAAACTAAGTAATGAAATGCGCATGTACCTATTACAGTAAATTTATAGCCTGCGTAGAATATAATTTGATACTACTTCGTGAAGGTTTCTTATTACAAACAGCAATCTTCAGCTCTACATTATGTTGGTGACGTATGTAATGTGACATCTTCGATCTACATATGAAGAGCGGAAATGTTTTTTCACAACACACATTTTCAGTGGTATTGTGTTCTCGGTACGCTGTTGCATGTCCCTAGACTTGTTCCAAGTGGAGAAAATGTTTCAACATTCATTATAAAGTGCCATAAGTTTAGGCCTCCTCCCGTGAAATTTTTAATTACGTTTCTGGTAAGCTAGGGACGATTCGAAGAGATAACACTCAAGTTTATGGTAAGTGAACACAGCTTTTTGAAGGGTAGCATTCATCTCACGCTAGGTAGGGAGAACCCTACGTCATAGTGACGTAACGCCTCCTCATCGAGCCGTAAATAAAACTGAATCGACTTCAAGGCTACGTATATCGATCTTTGCAGTTGTACCACAGAGGTTGCACCGATAACGTGAAAGCTAAATGTAAATACATGTGTAGAAGCGAAGTTAAAGCAGTTGTGAGGTATGCTCATCCCAGTTGAATTACTTATTAAGCTGTAATCTCAACAATTTTGGATGTTATTGTGTGTTTCTTGACGTAATGAATATCTGAATGAAGGAACCATAGCCACAACAAAAGTAAAAAAAAAGCGAGTAGTCATTTTAAAAAAAATCCGATTAAATGTGCATAAATCATGTGGATAGAAACGTGAAATAGAGAGAAATTAAAGTGTTTCGAATTTTTATAAAAGCCAATGGATTGTACATAATTCTTCTGGGCAGAAACGTTAAACTGAGGAATTAATGTGGTTCCAGAGATAATTCCGAATGTTGCCGGAATTTTAATTTTGCCATCATGCTGTAGATCCGGACCGAAACTTTTGCTCTTCAGAAATAAATTATTGCTGATGATTATAATGTACTGACCTGTTATAACACGTCATTTTTCTTTATACGTTGTATACTGTGAAAACACAGTGACACGCAAGTCACATTTACTAGCATTTTAAGCAACTGAAAGCTGTCACCATTTTCAGCTACTTTTTGTATGACTCTTAGGCAATATGGAAATAGCTATAGTAAACATGCCAAACACCCCCAAAATTTATACCATGTCTATTGAGAGAAAAAACACAGTATTCCACCGTCGCATATGAAACATCACTTAGTGCTGCTAAAAACTGTGGGCTGTTGTGGTTATTTTGTCAAGTAGCTCACTCAGTGTGACAGTCACTGTTCACCATCATTTGGCAACTACAGGGAAACTTACTTTTTTTTGTAGTTGATACTGCTTAAAATGTGAGTAACAATTATAAACGAAATATCATTGTTTTTTTCACAGTATACAGCGTATAAAGAAAAATAATTACATGTGTTATAAACAGTTTACATTATAATTATCAGCAACAATTTATTTCTGAAGAGCAAAATTTTCTGAGTTGATCTGCAACGTGAAGGCAAAATTAAAATTCCTGAACATTCGGAATTATCTTTGGAACCACATCAATTTCTCAGTTTAACGTTTGTGCCCAGAAGAATTGCGTGCAATCCATTGGCTTTTATAAAAATATGAAACACTTTAATTTCTTCATATTTCACGTTTCTATCCACATGATTTATGCACAGTGAATCGGATTTTTTTTTTAAATGACTACTCACTTTTTTTTACTTCGTTGTGGTTATGGTTCCTTCATTCAGACATTCATTATGTTCATGAAACACAAAATAACATCCCACATTCTTGGGATTAGAGCTTAATAATTAATTATTTCACGTTTCTGTCGACACAATCATGCACGATTCATGGGATTCTTTACAAATGACTACAAGCTTTTTTTTTACTTGAGTTGTGTTCATGAAATACCCAATAACATCCCAAATTCTTTGGATTACAGCTTAATAATTAATTATTTCATGTTTCTGTCCACATGATTTATGGACGATTCATCGGATTTTAAAAAAAAAGTCTGCAAGCGTTTCTTTTTTTACATTCGTTATGATTCCTTCGTTCAGACATTCATTATGATCTGGAAACACACAAAAACATCCGAAATTGTTAGGTTTCCTGCTTAATAACTAATTCAACTGGGCTGAACATACCACACAACTGCTGTAACTTCGTTTCTACACATGTATTTACTTTTAGCTTTCACGTTATCGGTGCAACCTCTGTGGTACAACTGCAAAGATCGATATACGTACTCATGAAGTCGATTTAGGTTTATTTATGTCACGATGACGTGGCGTTACGTCACTATGGCGTAATGAATGCTACCCCTTTTTTGAAGGGCAGCATTCGTTTCACGCTAAGTGAGGAGAGCCCTACGTCATAGTGACGTAGGCACGCGTAATGATATTTCACGAGATGTCCGATCGACTGTTGAGTGTATGCTGTATACATCGTCTGTTGTGTGCCTCTTCGATATGCATTGCTGTTTGTTTGTGTTAGACATGGGCAAACTGATACAAACAACTGTTTCGAAACAAATGAGACAGTACGATATAATGTTTCGAAAAGCTGTTTCGAAACAGTGAAACAGTTTGTGTTTCGTAATTGTATAGGCCTACACATTATATCATATTGGGTGTCTACTTTATAAATATTGTCTCTTGAACACAAATAAGGTGCGAGAGCGCCAATCATAACGCAGAAAGTATGAAAATTTCACTTAGGTGTCTTGCCAGTTCCGTGTTTCCTGCAACAAATGCGCTGTTTTCGTGTCATGTGACTTTCATATTTCCCAATTGGCTGAGGTGAGAATTTGTATGTTTGACATAACAGATTTTGCCAAACAAGTTTCCCTGTATTCTAGTGCCTGATTTTGATAGGTTTTATGAGTGGTGATCTGTATGTTCTTGAAAAGGTATATCATGGGATATAATTTATTGAGATAGCATTCTGCGAAGCGAGGCTCTGAATTAACATTTATGAGTGTGCCACTCACACTTTTCTTACTCACTGTTAAATTTTCCATTGTTTTCGGTATGTTTCCCTGAAGTATAAAAGCCAGGCTATAATTTAAAGCAATTCACGCGGTGTAATGCGTTTGTGGTACCTATATCATGGCAGATCTGGCTCTAAACCACTTACAATTCTTGTTACGAAGTTTTTTCGATGTACAGGTATATGGCGTTTCCTCAAGTACTCAGAGCAAGCAGATATATTATTATTTTATTACAAACTTCCCCAGGAAATCAGAGATAAAGTTAAGTTTCTGTTGAAATGCCATTTTTATCACAGTATCTGAAAGCCAAAAACAGAAGTATCAAAGTACCGTTGTTGATTTGCCTGAGAATCACGTAGAGGATAGATCCACTTGCTAGATCCAAATACTGAGATGCCTGTCACCTTTAAGCACCAGGTACCCATTGCATCTTTAACCAAATAACTGGCACAACGCCCAAAGTTTCCTTGAACCTTCTCAGCTTCAGTCACACTTTTCCCATTAAAAAACTTCCGATTGTTTGTAATATGGACGAATGTGATAATGTTCCGAGGCATTAAGAATTTTCTTAGAAGCATATGAATGTCAGCCATACACCTAATAGGAAAATTTATGAGTAACTGCACATTTTGTTTATCAATACACAAAGGATAAAGTTCCTTTTAAAGAAAGTTTGTGACCAAAGAGTACTTGCGAATGATTCTTGTACTATGTGATGTTTCATATGTGATGGTGGCATACTGTGTTTATTCTCTCAATAGACATGGCATACATTTAGTGGGTGTATGGCATGATTACTGTAGCTATTTCCATACTGAGTGAAAGTCATACAAAAAATAGCTAAAATGGCACAGTACTGACTGCTTTCAGATGCTTAAAATGCTGGTAAATGTGACACTTGTCGTTGTTTTTTCACAGTATACAGCTTATAAAGAAAAATAATGACGCGTGTTGTAAAAGGTCAGTACATTATGATCAGCAGCAAACATTTATTTCTGGAGAGCAAAATTTTGTTAGTTGATTTACAAAATGAAGGCAAAATTAAATGGAACTAAATGGTATAATATTTCCACCAACATCGGAACCACCACAATTTTTCAATTTAACGTTTCTGCCCACATGAATTGTGTACAATTCATTGGCTTTTCTAAAAACAGAAACACTTTAATTTCTCCCTATTTCACGTTTTCATCCACATGATTTACGCACGATTAATCGGATTTAAAAAAATGAGTAGACACTTTTCTTAATTTTCGTTATGGTTATGATTCCTTCATTCAGATATTCGTTGTGTTCATGAAACACAATAAAATTCCAGTTTCTTTGGATTGCAGCTTAATAATTAATTATTTCACGTTTCTGTCCACACGATTTATGCACGATTCATCGGATTAAAAAAAGTTTTTTTTACGTTATGGTTCCTTCCTTCAGACATTCGTTATGTTCATGAAACACATGTTTCTGTACACACGATTTATGTACTTTCGTTATGGTTCCTTCGTCCAGACATTCATTCAACTAGGATAAGAATATCACACAACTCCTGTCACTTCGATTGTGTACATCACACATGTATTTACATTTACCTTTGACGTTATTGGTACAACTGCAAAGATCGATATACGTACTCATGAAGTCGATTTAGATTATTTACGTCACGATGACGCGAACCTACGTCACTATGACGTAGGGCTCTCCTCACCTAGCGTGACATGAATGCTACCCCTTTTTGAACTGCGTCAGAGATTTTGCGGTTGCAGAGAACCAAAGAAAATTAAGCAAGACCTTTGTCCTAGGGATGGCGCTTATCGCTGAAACAAACGGTTTTCGTTTTTTTTTTTTTACACTCCGGTTTAACCTGACTGTTAAAAGCGCTCTAAATTACAGGTTTCTGAAATAACTGATTTTTGGTTTTTTATTCCTATTATTTCGTTTAATAAACTTCGAAATAGAACAAAGACTGAAAATTTTTGGCGCTCTGTTTCGAGATACATTGAATCGAAATATTTAATTAAATAGATAAATTAAAATTTAGCGCGTCCACCGATCGCTACTGTTCTCGAGAAGTGGTAAGTGATAGAATACTACAAAATATCACCAGTATTCTACTACAGATTCTAATTTTTTGAAACTTTGATCAAAAATCATATTGTAATTGGGGATCATGCCATTTGGGCTTCAAATACCGAAAAATACCATTTATTCAGAACTCGGTATCGATTTTGACCACCTGGTTTTTCCCGTCCCTGCTTTGTACCGCAACCCGTTCTGTAAACCCATACCATGTAATTCCAATGTATAAAAACTGAGTGTTTCCATTTTAAATTTTCTATAGGCGTGTAAGATCTCTAAATGCAGTATGACTTAAGTTCGCCGTGCTGTCTAACGCCCCGCTTTCCGAGCGGGAAGGGATGCCGGTACGCCTGGCGGATTAGTGGCGAGGTCCTCGGCGTTCCGGCCAGCCTGTGGATGGTTTTTAAGGCGGTTTTCCATCTACCTCGGCGAATGCGGGCTGGTTCCTCTTATTCCGCCTCAGTTACACCATGTCGGCGATTGCTGCGCAAATACTGTCTGCACGTAGGCGTACACCACAATTACTCTACCACGCCAACAATGGGGCTACACTCGTCTGGTGTGAGACGTTCCCGGTCCGCTGGGGGCCGAACCGCACAATAAATTAACCCTGAGTTCGGTGTGGGGCGGCGGTGGGGTGAGTGGACTGCTGCAGCCTGTTGTCGGGCTGTGTATTACTGCGGACTACGGCGGGGACGAAGCCTCTCCGTCGTTTCTAGGTCCCCAGGTCAATACAATACATCCATCCTAAATAGCTATTAAAAGTGTTTACTATGAAACAGAAGAATGGAAAAGTATTAATGAATTCAAAACAGGAAAGACAATGGCTGCTATATGCTATCCCGAACATTATCTGAAAGAACAGCCATGTTTGAGTTGGACAACAGAAAGACTTGTCGGTATGTTTCCAGAATGAGATTTTCACTCTGCGGCGGAGTGTGCGCTGATATGAAACTTCCTGGCAGATTAAAACTGTGTGCCCGACCGAGACTCGAACTCGCGACCTTTGCCTTTCGCAGGCAAGTGCTCTACCATCTGAGCTACCGAAGCACGACTCACGCCCGTTCCTCACAGCTTTACTTCTGCCAGTATCTCGTCTCCTACCTTCCAAACTTTACAGAAGCTCTCCTCAGATTGTCGTTTAGAGCTGCAATGAGGATAACGCCGTTTTTGTTGTTGTTTTCGAGGCCAAGAAAAGTGGGTCTGTCATGAAGGTCTCCTGAGATGATTGCTGGGCCAAGTATAGAGATGTAATCAGAGATATATATTGGTAGGTCCTCAGTGGGAAGTATATATACAGCAGCGAAAACGATAGGTTTCCTATATTTTCCTACTTTTTTTAGAACAGTTTCTTGGTGCACGTTCAGTTTTTCTGGTAAATCAAGTCTTACAGCGGCTAGTTGTTTCGCGTGAAAGAAGGCGACTCCTCCTTGTGAACATCTTACGCTGACGGCTTCTGTAAAGTTGGGAAGGTAGGAGACGAGATACTGGCAGAAGTAAAGCTGTGAGGACCGGGCGTGAGTCGTGCTTCGGTAGCTCAGATGGTAGAGCACTTGCCCGCGAAAGGCAAAGGTCGCGAGTTCGAGTCTCGGTCGGGCACACAGTTTTAATCTGCCAGGAAGTTTCACTTGTCGGGATGTTGCCATTTCTTCCTCAACAGTACACGGAGTTCTATAGGAACTTTCCAACATCTGATCCCAACAATGGAGTTGTGTAAGAAAGTGATATTTTTTTAATTTTCTTTATTCTCTTTTAAAAAAATTAAAAGATAGGAGAAATTGTTCTTTTCACTGCAGTTTTACTACTTAAGACATAACAGCTGTATTTCTGTACTTCTGTTTCCTGGTATTGCACCTACAAAGTTCTTAATAAATTAGTCACTTTCGAACAAAATTCATTTTCGGTGGTTTAAATGGTTCTGAGCACTATGGGACTTAACATCTGAGGTCATCAGTCCCCTAGAAATTAGAACTACTTAAACCTAACTAACCTAAGAACATCACACACATCCATGCCCGAGGCAGGATTAAAAACCATCGACCGTAGCGGTCGCGCGGTTCCAGACTGAAGCGCCTAGAACCGCTCGGCCACACCGGCCGGCAAGAAAATTCGTCTCCGCGCGGGATTAGCCGAGCGGTCTCAGGCGCTGCAGTCGTGGACTGTGCGGCTGATCCCGGCGGAGGTTCGCGTCCTCCCTCGGGCATGGGTGTGTGTGTTTGTCCTTAGGATAATTTAGGTTAAGTAGTGTGTAAGCTTAGGGACTGATGATCTCAGCAGTTAAGTCCCATAAGATTTCACATACATTTGAAAATTCGTCTCCTGTGTACTGTATATACAGGATATGATGGGAATAAGTGCAGTTATTTCTTTTAGTGACTGAGAATGGTGTGCTGAGCAACATTATGTTAATATTTACTTGATTTATAGACTAAGAATTATAGCTATTACAAATAGTACCTCCAAATACATGTGGCAAGAGCGAGCCATTACTGTTTATTTTCCCATGCACAGCAGGTCAGATATTGAAGTGTGTACGCGTGGATGCAAAACTGTTAGTCTATATTGAGAGGTGTAGTCCACTTAGTGGTGCAGTTACGTCCATGCAGAAAGCATTAGGTAGTATATTATGTGACATGTTAGTGCGGAGATTGTTCAACGCAGAGAAAAAACAAACACCACACTTATGTGTGTACATATTAAGGTCCCACATATAAAACTATCTGTGCTTGTACCCGTTATACCCTATATGTATGCAGTGATGACGCGAACAGTATAATTCTGCGGTATCAGAATACCTTCTCAGTTTTTTGGATACAAATTAATTATGTTCAAATGATGGTTTGATTTTTTATGTATTTAATATTTATTTCTTTATTTATTTTTGATGCTCTTGGTAAATGTGAATTTTGCATTTGGAACGTTGATATTTCCCTTCTGAAGAGATAAAACCGTTTTTTTATAGTAATTATTGTTTGGGACAGAAAGAAAGGTGATAGAGGAATAATGGTTGGGGTAGTATTTGAGCATATATTTAAGTATATCACAAAGAAAATTTGTCAGAAAATATTACAAAATGGCGACACTACAACAGTGATTTTGAGGCATATTAAATTTGAGGCAATCTTCCACATTTTAACTGGCGCAAATTTGAATCTGAAAAAAAGTAAAAAATCTGTGTAAGACACATGAGAATAGCAAGTGTTAGGTTTAAGTAGTTCTAAGTTCTAGGGGACTGATGACCTCAGATGTTAAGTCCCATAGTGCTCAGAGCCATTTGAACCATTTGTAGCTGTTTAACTCATTTGGATTCATTTACTGGTACTAAATTTCTTCCTTTTGAGAATTGCACAATTTTACGTTTCTGCACGTTTAAAGCATGCTGTCAGTCTTTGCACTACTTCCAAATTTTATCATGATCTGAGTGAATACTTGGTTCGATTCCCGGCGGGGTCAGGGATTTTCTCTGCCTCATGATGACTGGGTGTTGTGTGATGTCCTTAGGTTAGTTAGGTTTAGGTAGTTCTAAGTTCTAGGGGACTGTGACCATAGATGTTAAGTCCCATAGTGCTCAGAGCCATTTGAACCATTTTTGAGTGAATACTTATGCATTTTTTTCTCAGACAATGGTTTGTTGCAGATAACTGCATCAAATGAGTTGAGTCCTAGGTTACTATTAATACTGTCTGTGGGGTAATTAATGTGCAATACTAACAACAATGGACCCAGTCCACTTCCCAGGAGAAAACCTGAAGTTCCTCTTACATCAGTCGATGACTATCCATCCAAGGTAGCGTGCTGCATTCTTCCTACGAAGAAATCCTCTGACCAGTCATAAAATTTGTTTAATACCCTCGTTTGATCGTAATTTTGTTAATGTATGTTGGTGTCGTACCAAGTCATACAACTTTCGAAAGTCACGAAATTCTGCATTAACCTGATTGCCTTAAACCACGGCATTCAGGATTGATGTGAGAAAAGCGCAAATGGACGTAGGACAGCAAAATCACTGAAATTGGTTTGGAGTACCCTCCATCACGTACTATACAGTGTGTAAATGGAGGTTGGGACGTAAAGTGACACCCCCTTAGCCGCCTGGTTTCAGCCAGTGTTAAACGCAAAGTTTCATTTCACAGTGCTGTGTCCTGGCTCATCTTGAGAGACGAACTGACGGTGACAAAGCAGTTCCTCGTACATTGTGCTCGTTGCCAATGACTCCACAGAAAAAGGTCCATGGTGAGGATAAATACTACAACAATGAGTCGAATAAAATACACCGCGTTACAAGGAAAAAAAAATGAAGCACGTAGAAGACACGGTCGATTGTCAGTATAACTTAGTACACGTACACACCACAGCGGGTGTGAAAATGATTTGGAGATGGAATTCTCTGTGAGACGTAGGACGGTCACAGAGTGCATTGCTGTTATTCGTGTTAAGTGCTGTTACCAACCCTGGTAGGTTATACATGGGGCGTTGAACAGCGTTATATGTTGAGTGATCACTGTGAAGCACACATGGTGCGTACTCGTGTGACGCAGGACTTATCAGAACCTGACAACGTTTGAAAGAGAGCCTTATTGTGGATCTCATTTTGGCCGGCTAGTCGAATCGTGCAGCATCCAGATTTGTGGAGCATTCGGGTGTGACTGTGGTCCGATGTTGGAGTGCATGGAAACGTGATGGCAGGCATACTCGTCAGGTTGGTTGGTTGGTTACGATCGACAACGTCTGACCACCATAAGAGAGGATAGGGGTATTGCGCACCAAGTACATCGTAAACGGTACACAAAACGGGTCAGAACACTATTTCAGAAACAACGAAACAAACATGCCAAATTTAAATACACGCAAAATCCCCAAGATTGGCGATCTTTTACAGAAGCACGAAATTTAGCGCAGACAACAATGCGAGATGCTTAAAACAGTTTCCACAACGAAACTTTGTCTCTAAACCTGGAAGAAAAACCAAAGAGATTCTGGTCGTATGTCAAGTACATTACCGGCAAGAAACAATCAATACCTTCTCTACGCGATAGCAATGGAGATACTATCGAAGGCAGTGCTGCCAAAGCAGACTTACTAAACACAGCCTTCCGAAATGCCTTCGCAAAGGAAGACGAAGTAAATATTCCTGAATTCGAATCAAGAACATATGCCAAAATGAGTAACGTAGAAGTAGATATCCTCGGAGTAGTGAAGCAACTTAAGTCACTTAATAGAAGCAAGTGTTCTGGTCCAGATTGTATACCAAATAGGTTCCTTGCAGAGTATGCATATGCATTAGCTCCATACTTGACAATCATATACAACCGTTCGCTTGACGAAAGATCTGTACCCGAAGAGTGGAAAGTTGCACAGGTCACACAAATCTTCAAGAAAAGTAGTAGGACTAATCCACTTAATTACAGGTCCGTATCATTAACGTCGATATGCAGCAGGATTTTGGAACATATATTGTGTTCGAACATTATGAATTACCTCTAAGAAAACGGTCTATTAAGAGTGTCAACATGGGTTTAGAAAACATCGTTCTTGTGAAAAACAAGCTCCTTACTCGCATCAAGTGTTGAATGCTATTTCTGGAAGGCTTTTTAAACTGTAGCACACAAGCGGCTTGTAGAGAAATTGCGTGCTTATGGAACATCGTCTCACTTATGTGACTACATTTGTGATTTCCTGTCAGAGAGGTCACAGTTCGTAGTAATTGACGGAAAGTCATCGAGTAAAACAGAAGTGCTTTCTGGCGTTCCCAAGGTAGTGTTATAGGCCCTTTGCTGTTCCTTATCTATATAAACGATTTGGGAGACAATCTCAGCAGCTGTCTCAGGTTGTTTGCAGATGACGCTGTCGTTTATCGACTAGTAAAGTCATCAGAAGATCAAAACAAATTGCAATACGATTTAGAAGAGATACCTAAATGGTGAAAAAATTAGCAGCTGACCCTAAATAATGAAAACTGTGAGGTCATCCACATGTTTGCTAAAAGGAATCCGTTAAACTTCGGTTACACGACAAATCAGTCAAATCTAAAGGCCGTAAATTCAACTAAATACCTAGGAATTACAATTACGGACAACTTAAACTGGAAGGGACACATAGAAAATATTGTGGGAAAGCTAACCATAGACTGCTTTAAATTGGCAGGATACTTAGAAAACGTGACAGATCTACTAAGGACACTGCCTGCACTACGCTTGTCCGTCCTCTTTTAGAATACTGCTGCTCGGTGTGGGATCCTTACCAGCTAGGATTGACGGAGTACATCTGAAAAGTTCGACGAAGGGCAGCACGTTTTGTATTACCGCTAAATGTGGGAGAGAGTATCACAGAAATGATACAGGATTTGGGCTGGATATCATTAAAACAAAGGCGTTTTTCATTACAACGGAACCTTCTCACGAAATTCCAATCACCAACTTTCTCCACCGAATGCGAAAATATTTTGTTGACACCGACCTACATAGGGAGGAACGATCACCACGATAAAATAAGGGAAATCAAAGGTCGTACGGAAAGATATAGGTGTTCATTCTTTCCGCGCGCTATACGAGATTGTAATAACAGAAAATTGTGAAGGTCGTACGATGAACCCACTGCCAGGGACTTAAATGTGATTTGCAGAGTATCCATGTAGATGTAGATCTTTCACATGTGGGCCTGCCGTCCGAAGACTAGTAATGCACTTCCTGGAACGTACTTTGTCATCCTACAATACTAGTCAGAGACCAGAAGTAGGTGGGGTAGGAAATTACCATAGCTTACGTAGGCTGCCGTTAACATCTCAACACAAGTGGTACAATGACGGAGAAACATTGACCGTTCATCACTGGCGTCGCACTATTTTCAGCGATGAATCACGGTTCTGCGGCACCCCCGATTATCATGAGACGTTTGGTAGATTTCATTTCTCAAATAAGAAAGACAACCGAAATACAGCAACAAAATTAATCACTTGCGTTAGAAACCGGTAGTGCAGGCAGCAAAATATCTTTCGTGCGCTAAGAGCTATAGCAAAACTATCAAGCATTCAGAGCAGTCAAAGCACTGAAGAGAGGAAGAAAATACCCAACTCCAGTGCTCATGGATACGCAAGCATGCTTCAACTTAGTGTATGCGTCTGCCATATGGAGGCGGAAATGGAAATCACAGTAGTGGCCGGTATGTAAACCAGCCGATGCCCGACTTACCCCTAATAAATTAAAATGTCACGCCTGGTGCTGAAAATTTAGTGCATAAACAGCGAAAATGTTGTAAGCAGTAAACCGTTTTTCCTTTTAGAATTTAGTGGGGAGTGCCAGCGAGAAAAAGTTTCATAAAGGGCTGAAATTACGTGTACGGTTTACTAGAAATCGCTAAGGGTTCTGATTCTCAAACACTGGATGTATAAAGTGTGTGTAATTAGAGCTCCGTGAGTTCCACTGCTTGAAAACAAACACAGAGCTTCAACTCTGCTACTTGAGTTACTGTATTAAACCTTTCCATTTAATATTAAACATCATAATGAGTAGATTATGACAACACTTTTTTTAATTGGATGAGTAAGTACTGAAGAGCAATGGCGCTTATAACTATGGAGTAGCCGCGCGGGATTAGCCGA
Organism: Schistocerca serialis cubense; assembly: GCF_023864345.2. Taxonomy (NCBI): domain Eukaryota; kingdom Metazoa; phylum Arthropoda; class Insecta; order Orthoptera; family Acrididae; genus Schistocerca; species Schistocerca serialis. The sequence goes on from NC_064643.1 coordinate 549,970,366, forward strand.
GCCGTCTAGGGCGCTGCAGTCATGGATAGTGCGGCTGATCCCGGCGGACGTTCGAGTCCTCCCTCGGGCATGGGTGTGTGTGTGTCTTCCATAGTGTACGTTACTTAAAGGTAGATTAAGTAGTGTGTAAGCCTAGGGACCGATGACCTCAGCAGTTTCGTCCCATAAGACCTTACCACAAATTTCCAACTATGGAGCAAGGTGCACTCAGTCTTGTGATCCAGTTGCGAAGCTACTCCAATGAGAATTAGCGATTCTAAGGTCTAGAAAGCAGCAGAGTGCCGGGCGAGTGCTTCACTGAACCCGTGTCCTATACGGTACCTAACTAGGAGACCATCCGAACTCCCCCTCACCGATTTGTTTCATACAGACAAGGTGTGGAGCGCACGACTAGAACATACGTTAACAGCAATACCCAACTATCAACCGTTTCCGACAAGATCGAGTTTGAAAATTTTAGACGTGCTTTTTCTCCAGTTCCACCTAACACTAACAACAGATCTACTGTGACTGTGGAGATTATCTGCCAACAGCCTTGTCGCAGTGGTAACACCAGTTCCTGTCAGATCATCTCAATGAGGAGCTGTCGGGCTTGGCTAGCACTTGGATGGATGACTGTGCGTGTCTGCCGAGTGCTACTGGCAAACGGGGTGCACTCAGCCGATTGAGAAGTAGCGGCTCCGTGTCATAAACTGACATACGGCCGGGTGAATGGTGTGCTGACTAGAGATGGGTCGTTCGCGAACTAACGGATCCAAAGGAACGGTTCACCAAGATGAACAGAACGAGCGAGGAACGAATTCTAAGGAAGGGTCTTTCATAGTTCACTTCGGTCGCGACTTTCTACTTACAGTTCCCGGGAATGGCAAACTGTCGGTCTCGTTCCCGCAACGGCACGTCGGCCGGTCTCGTTCCAGCAGCCTTGGTCCCGTTCCCGTCTGTCTCGGTCTCGGTCTCGTTCGGCCGGACTCGTCCTCCTTCGCGTGACCACTCGTCGCAGTTCCACTGCCGACAGCTCATAGTTCAGTATCGAGTTGTTCCTGTTCGTTTCGTTCGCTTCGCATGCCCATTCTAGATCTGTTTCAAATCTTTTTTGAGCTCTGACCTTTTGGTTCTTTTTGTATTCTATTCAGCGTCCACGACCGGTAATTTTATAATTATGTAAACTCCAAAAAAATCACGTGGTATTTAATACATACATCCTTTCAGGTAACAAAAGAGCGCCTCAGGTTACTTCACTACTTCGATAAACAGCAGAAGAAATACTTGTACAAAGGCAAGATTTTTTGTTATTACACCTGCAAAGGACGTCGGCACGGCACACACGAGTGCCCATTTTCCGTCTTTTTTTTATCCAAGGTAAAAGAGCATGTTCATTGTTATGGAACGCAGACCGACTTACAACCGAATGAAACTCGCGCTTAGTAATCGAGTATATGGTGTCACATTTTGTAAAGAGAATACGATAACTCCTATAATATTATTTTAGTGGTATAGGGTGGCGCACGAAAAATCGGCCCCTAGTACTAGATTGCTCACTGCCGCCCACCAACTATTCTGCTCGCAACGGTCAACAAATCGTGCGTAATTGGCCAGCAGTCTGTACTCGGGGCCGGTTTTTCGTGCGCCACCTTGTACTATTTGACTGCGATCAGCCACATAACGCTACGGTTGGCTAAACGAGAGGTTTTTCAGAATCACGAAAATTGCAAGTGTGTGAGAATTCTGTTATGAATAAAAACTCTGTACTCCAGGGGGGAGGCCAGTGCCCCTCTTGGCGCCTTCCGTCTTCAGTCACCTATGCTACTAATTTTCAGTTTTTAATAAGAACCATATACCAAGCACAATGTACGGTGAACGAGTAAAAATGAACGGATCCCAAAAAATAGCGATCACCAGTGAACTAGTTCTCAAGGATAAACGACTTTGCCCATCTCTAGTGCTGACCACATGCCCCTCCATATCCGCATACAGTGACGCCTATGGGCTGAGGACGACACGGCAGCCGGTCGGTATCGGCGTGCCTTAAGACCTGTTTGGACGATGTTTGTTTTCTAGTGTGCAGATTATCAGTACTTAATAATTCATTTATTTTTACATAATATTTATGTGGAGAAAAGGAGGAAAAGCTTTTTTCGTAATAAGTTTGGAAATAAAGAAAGGGTAAAAGAGAATTGCAATGAAATCAATATAGTCATTTCATTCATATCATTGTAAGTAATGTTTAATCTATGGAGCACTGCTTGAATAAGAATGACACTGATCGTAGAAACATGGAAAACAATAATTGTTGCGACATGCAGCACCTGTGATAACACCAATTTATTGTGTGTGCATGATTTTTCAAAGTGGGCAAAACAAACTTGATTTACAGTCATAAACGGTTGTCGGTCATCACACGATATGGCGGCGTACCGCATGTATCGAAGCATATCACCGAATATTAGTTGTTGGTGTACGATTGATAGAATTTTATGCAGTGTTCTCTAGATGCTATCTCTCTGTTCTGTTCGATCCAGAGACCTCGCGCTTGTGAAACTAACCGGCTACTCGCCCAGCTGCGGACTCCTTGAATACTAGCGACCGTACAAAGTACATAAGGGGGCCGGAAATTTTCAAACTCGATTTTTCTGAAAAACGGTTGAGAGTAGCGTCTTCCTGTTTACATACGTTGAAATTCTAGTCATGCTCTACACAGCCTGTCAGTATGAAGGATGAGGGGAGGTTCGTCCGATCCCCTCATGACACCACTGGCAGAAGGTGAAAGGGGACCTGTCGGCGTCGCTTGGTCCCCGCGGCCAAAATACTTTTCCTTTGTCTTTTTATTTATTTATTTTTTGCCGTTTTTCCTACGGGGTCGACCATGTTCTATACCGGCTTTGCCAGTGTCAATGGTATTTAGTGGCCGGAAGAGCTTCCCGAAACCACCTCTCCTCCCTCCGTCTCTGCCCCCCCTACCCCCTCCCCGGGAATGATGGTGCGTCTAATGTAGATCTCATGTTCGAGTGTGATAGGTTTTCTCCGAACTGTTTGCGTAGAGCGATTTCACGGGGGTGTAGGTGGCAGCCCTGTGTACTTAGTTGCGTCGAGAAAAACCACATTCAAGCTGGCTGGCTCACTAGCCTTCGAGCGGTTCTAAGCGCTACAGTCTGGAACCGCGCGACCGCTATGGTCACAGGTTCGAATCCTGCCTCGGGCATGGATGTGTGTGATGTCCTTAGGTTAGTTAGGTTTAATTAGTTCTAAGTTCTAGGGGACTGATGACCTTAGAAGTTAAGTCCCATAGTGCTCAGAGCCATTGGAACCACTAGCCTTCGTTGTTAATCCGCAAGGTAGATTCGATCTCGGGCTGACTCCACTCCCCGAATCCCCCCGAAAGCGTGCGCTTTAGCGCTCTCGGCTATCCAGGCGGGTATGGTCGCAACACTGGCTTTGAAAACTAAAACAGCAATCCATTTAAATTCTGATAATTTTTCGGTTTACCCGTAGTCACGCCAGAAGAGATTTTTTTCTAACCCAGCGCAAGACTGTAATAAAAATATCGGATAACGTTCAAATTTAGAAATCTGTCACGCGATGCTGTCAGCACTAGGGTGCTTGGACTATGTTGCTCTGCGTCTCCCTCTAGGACTGGGAGGAAGCCTAGGATATCGCCTGCTTGTTACGGGAGTGGAAGCCGGCCACTTGAGAGCGAAAGGGATTGCGGACGGGTGAAACCCGTTCCCGCTGGACTCGCTAGCTTTTGAATACGAGAGTGGTTGGCCGCCGGTCGTGACCAAACGGGCGTTATCTGGCGTATCTACACGCGATACGCCGGCCGATCGCTGCTGCAACCGGGCTGCCTTTCCAGAAATCGTTGCCACGTGGCAGCGCGTGCATTGCCGTAAAAACTGACAAAAAAAAAAAAAAAAAACGAACACGGCGCCGGCTGCGCGACCTCCGCTTATTGTACTCGAGTTCAGACCGCAACATTGTCTGCAACTGTTAACTACGTCAGACGGCCCCCAGTTCGTGCTGTGTGGAGCAAAGTCGCACCTGCCCCCCTGACAAAGTGCCAAAGGTTTGGCCCCCCTCCCCCTTCCCTCCCCCCACCAACTCGGTTATCAATCTTTCTGCAATTTTTTCTATGCAGCCTACTTTATTATTTTTTCGTCTAGGTTTAAGTGCAACAGTGTGGCAGCTAAAGTACAAATCGTTGTACATTACCGAGCGAGGTGGCGAAGTGGCTAGCGCACTGGACTTGCATCGGGGAGAACGACGGTTGAAACCCGCGTTTGGCCATCCTGATTTAGCTTTTCCTTGATTGCCTTAAATCGCTTCAGGCAAATGCCGGGATGGTTCCTATGAAATGGCACAGCCGACTTTCTTCCCCCTCCTTCCGTAATCCGATGGGACCGATGACCTGGCTGTTCATTGATTCTAATATGATGTATAAGAAAGAACAGCTTTTATTTGTTCCTAATAAATTACTTGTAATGCATAAGTTAGTAATTAGAAAAAAGGCAATAAACTAACAGTTAAAACATCCACGCAAGGAATTTTGTTCTTATAATTTTCCATAGCGTTTCCCTACTTAGAGAGGATGCAAATGCATTGAATAGCACTCCGTCTTCAGGCCACGAGTGGCCTACCGGGACCATCCGACCGCCGTGTCATCCTCAGTGGAGGATGCAGATAGGAGGGGCGTGTGGTCAGCACACCGCTCTCCAATCGTTATGATGGTATTCTTGACCGAAGCCGCTACTATTCGGTCGAGTATCATGGACTGTGCGGCTGATACCGGCGGAGGTTCGATTCCTCCCTCGGGCATGGGTGTGTGTGTTTGTTCTTAGGATAATTTAGGTTAAGTAGTGCGTAATCTTAGGGACTGATGACCTTAGCAGCTAAGTCCCATAAGATTTCACGCACACATTCGGTCGAGTAGCTCCTCAATTGGCATCACGAAGCTGAGTGCACCTCGAAAAACGGCAAGAGCGCATGGCGGCCTGGATGGTCACCCATCCAAGTGCCGACCACGCCCGACAGCTCTTTGCAAAAATGCAGTGAATAGGCATATGTTAATAGAGTTAAGTTTAGCAGTTGTGTCCTATTCTGCCGACAAGGTAGTTAAATTTGACTGTGTGCTTTTCGCCCATACTAGACTTAAAATAGTTTTTACTATCTTTAATTTCCAGAAACTTCGTTCATAAGATGCAGCAGTCCCTAATATTGTCGTAAATATCCTCAGAGCTATTTCTGTGTTTGGACTAGGTTCTCTCATGCCATGAGTCGGAAAAAAATCCTCCAAAATATCTAATTTCGAAGGCGTATCCATACTCTGAATCAGCTCTTTTGCTTGGAACTTGAATGCAGCTATTTCGTTTAAGGCTGGCCCCGGCGGAGTTTCGAGTCCTCCCTCGGGCATGGATGTGTGTGTTTGTCCTTAGGATAATTTAGCTTAAGTAGTGTGTAAGCTTAGGGACTGATGACCTTAGCAGTTAAGTCCCATAAGATTTCACACACTTTTGAAATTGAATGCAGCTATTTCGTTCAACAAAATCCTGCTGTATCTGTGTCCGTGTTTTATTTGGCAGCAAAATGTGTTGCACAATCCCCAAAATACAGAGCTTTCATTTAAGGCATTTACTGGCAGGTGATTAAATTCATATGAAATGGTGTGATATACGTGAGATAAGATGTTTAGGCAATAGAGCCAATTGCCAGTGACAAATCATGCGTTTGTTTACACGGTGGAGATGGTTGTCTATAGGATGTCCCAGGAGGAATGGTCCATATTCAGGGATATGGCAGGAATGGTCATTCGAAGCAAAAAAGTTTCTTAAACACTAGTTCTAAAAATCATACCTTAAGAACTATGAGCTGTTCTTCATCTTGGATACTGTGAAAAACATTTCTTCTACTGCAAGCTCTGGGCTTTCCATATTTTGGGAAGTGGTAGTGTGGATCGAACCAAGAAAAAAGTTGAGTAAATGTAGGCTGTAAAAGTGCCCTGCACAAGTGCTACGGTCGCAGATTCGAATCCTGCCTCGGGCATGGATGTGTATGGTGTCCTTAGGTTAGTTAGGTTTAAGTAGTTCTAAGTTCTAGGGGACTGATGACGTCAGAAGTTAAGTCCCATAGTGCTCAGAGCCATTTGAAAAATTTCTTAAAGTGAACGAGGAATTTCTGCCTGTGTAGGGAGCCTTATACGAGGTGAGGCAGCTAAGACAGGCTGCCCCAAATACGCTGAAGCGCCAAAGAAACGGGTATAGACATGCGTAATCAGATATACGTAAACAGGCAGAATACGACGCTGCGGTCGGCAACGCATATACAGGGTGTTACAAAAAGGTACGGCCAAACTTTCAGTAAACATTCCTCACACACAAATAAAGAAACGATGTTATGTGGACATGTGTCTGGAAACGCTTAATTTCCATGTTAGAGCTCATTTTACTGCTAACATGACTTAGGGGGTAACAGTCCGTTCGGTTCACACAGCTGCCGCCTGTACAGTTCGCCCATGTTAGTAAATAGAGTTCCTGCTGATACATCGCTACGGTACTGTAGGACCTCTGAAGTAGGCGAGCAGACGCTGATACGAATATGGAATTTGACCGAAAACTACCAGTTTTAGCCGATAACCCCCCCCCTCCCCCTCTATCTCTCCGAAAAGGAGACAGATGAGAAAAGAAGTACACCGTGTATTGTTTCAAAAATATTCGTCATAACTGTTAATACATATAGCCACTGTGAGACAAGACGGTCATATCTTCATGGAAAAATGTTTGCAGTTGCCTAAAATGTTCAAATGTGGGTGAAATCTTATGGGACTTAGCTGCTAAGGTCATCAGTCCCTAAGCTTACACACTACATAACCTAAATTATACTAAGGACAAACACACACACCCATGCCCGAGGGAGGAATCGAACCTCCGCCGGGACCAGCCGCACAGTCCATGACTGCAGCAGCTGCCTAAGGAACCATAATTTTACCCAGGCGCGCACCTCTTCTTCCTAAGCAAATCTACAGCCTCGGATGTCTTTCATCAGGGCTCCAAAAATATGTAAATCGCATGGAGAGAGATCTGGACTGTATGGAGGATGTGTAGGAGGTTCCTAGCGAAACTTCTGCAGAGTACCCTAAACAACCCGTACACATCTTCCAGTCCCGATCTCTCCCCATGCAGTTTTCACATTCTTGGAGGCCTGAACAAAGATAGTGATGGCCTTTGGTTTGCTTCGGACAGAGAAGTGCACGCCTGGGTACAATCATTGTACTGTAGGCAACCGCAAACATTTTTCCGTAAAGATACTGACCGTCTTGTATCAGACTGGTATAAGTGTATCAACAGTTATGGCGGTTACTTTTGAAACAGTAACTAGCTGACTTACTTTGCCGTCTGTTTCCTTTCATTTGTTTGCTGCTTATATCTAAAAGCAGTTCACATAAATAAGCAAGAAAATAATGACAGACACAAAATTAAGGAGTGGGAAAGGCACCAACAGAGCACAATACCTCTAAGTAGACAGAGAGGTTACTGGGCAGCAGAAGAGCGGTGAAAAAAGTGAACAGATTAAGTAATGTCGGAAAAATGAGACTAATCTGTTCAAACGTATTTCTTAACTGGCGTGCAACAAAAGATAGTAACCGCCACCATACGGATTTTTATTCTTATTTTTTTTCCGCTGTGGACTTAGGCTTGACGGGCCTGTAAGGCAAGGAGGAGGTGACAGTTGTTCCTACTACAGTTTTTTTTTCTATTTTTCTCATTGATTGACCTGAAAGACGATGGAAATAAGACTACAGAGAAAATGTTGTTGTTGTTGTTGTTGTTGTTGTTGTTGTGGTTGTGGTCTTCAGTCCTGAGACTGGTTTGATACAGCTTTCCATGCTACTCTATCCTGCGCAAGCTTCTTCATCTCCCAGTACTTACAGCAACATACATCCTTCTGAATCTGCTTAGTGTATTCATCTCGTGGTCTCCCTCTACGATTTTTACCCTCCACGCTGCCCTCCAATACTAAATTGGTGATCCCTTGATGCCTCAGAACATGTCCTACCAACCGGTCCCTTCTTGTCAAGTTGTGCCACAAACTCCTCTTCTCCCCAATTCTATTTAACACCTCCTCATTAGTTATGTGATATACCCATCTAATCTTCAGCATTCTTCTGTAGCACCACATTTCGAAAGCTTCTATTCTCTTCTTGTCCAAACTATTTATCGTCCATGTTTCACTTCCATACATGGCAACACTCCCTACAAATACTTTCAGAAACGACTTCCTGACACTTAAAACTGTACTTGATGTTAACAAATTTCTCTTCTTCAGAAACGCTTTCCTTGCCATTGCCAGTCTACATTTTATATCCTCTTTACTTCGACCATCATCAGTTTTTTACTCCCCAAATAGCAAAACTCCTTTACTACTTTAAGTGTCTCATTTCTTAATCTAATTCCATCAGCATCATCCGACTTAATTCGACTACATTCCATTATCCTCGTTTACTTTTGTTAATGTTCATCTTTATCCTCCTTTCAAGACACTGTCCATTCCATTCAACTGCTCTTTCAAGTCCTTTGCTGTCGCTGACAGAATTACAATGTCATCGGTGAACATCAAAGTTTTTATTTCTCCTCCATGGATTTTAACTCCTACTCGGAATTTTTCTTTTGTTTCCTTTACTGCTTGCTCAATATACAGATTGAATAACATCGGGGAGATGCTACAGCCCTGTCTCACTCCCTTCACATACCACTGCTTCCCTTTCATGACCCTCGACTCTTATAACTGCCATCTGGTTTCTGTACAAATTGTAAATAGCCTTTCGCTCCCTGTATTTTACCCCTGCCACCTAAAATGTAGAAAAATGGCGGATAATTCTTCCGTAATATAGTCATACTGTCTGTGAACCGTTTCTGCTGCTCTAGTTGTATTACTCGCGATAATACATGTATTTTCCACTTCCCCAAACGCGCACTGCAGCGTGCGGGTGTTGCTCGAACAAATTTGCAATTTTTGTCGCTGCATCGTGTCTTAGCACGCATGAGTCATGGCTGGTCGGTGTGAGAGGCAGTACCCTGAAGTAAGAATTTATTTCACACTGAGAAATGTAGATAGCAATCGTGAATAAAACAACGGTACGATGCAAGTTAATGTGCGCATAAAGTGCCGCAGCGGCACGGAGGCGTTGCCTGCCGCGAAACGGGCTGTTAGGCGTTTTACAAGCACGTGTTACTGCGAAGCTAAAACAGTGGTTAGAAAGCATTCTACTTCTGAGTGGCGGATAGACCTTAAACAGTAAATTCTCGTGGTCATTTAGTGATTCAGCACTCTCACTGATTTGTTTCTCCAGAATATAAAAAAAATGGCTCTGAGCACTATGGGACTCAACTGCTGAGGTCATTAGTCCCCTAGAACTTAAAACTAGTTAAACCTAACTAACCTAAGGACATCACAAACATCCATGCCCGATCTCCAGAATATAGGGCAGCCAATAACTTTTACGACGATTTTCAATTACTGTGACGCGGCTTTTACTAGACGTTATAGTCCCTTCCATTACGTGACATAAATATTCATGTCGCAGCGTGTGTCAAATATACTGTGGTGTCACCGCCAGACACCACACTTGCTAGGTGGTAGCTTAAATCGGCCGCGGTCCATTTAGTACATGTCGGACCCGCGTGTCGCCACTGTGTGATCGCAGACCTAGCGCCACCACAAGGCAGGTATCGAGAGACGATATAGCACTCGCCCCAGTTGTACGAGGAGATTGCTAGCGACCATACGGACGAAGCCTTCCTCTCATTTGCCGAGAGCCAGTTAGAATAGCCTTCTGCTAAGTCCATGGCTACGACCTAGCAAGGCGCCATTAGCCTTACCTACTTTGAGAGTTATAGTATAAATGTCTCAAGAAGAATGCTGTAGTCATCAAATAATAAAGTTAAGTATAAAGCAGCTACGTACTTTTCTTGCTACCATTCAATAGCTATACTGTTCCAGAATTGACGCCCTTCGGCGTGAGTGTGTACGCGTGCCTTTCTATCGGCTACTCGTCACTGTGGACTGGCTGCCTTGTCAGTCCACTTCATATACTCTTCTTTTCAGCAGCCATCTCAGAAGTGTGGGCATGGATGTGTGTGATGTCCTTAGGTTAGTTAGGTTTAAGTAGTTCTAAGTTCTAGGGGACTGATGACCTCAGATGTTAAGTCCCATAGTGCGCAGAGCCATTTGAAAAATTTCTTAAAGTGAACGAGGAATTTCTGCCTGTGTAGGGAGCCTTATACGAGGTGAGGCAGCTAAGACAGGCTGCCCCAAATACGCTGAAGCGCCAAAGAAACGGGTATAGACATGCGTAATCAGATATACGTAAACAGGCAGAATACGACGCTGCGGTCGGCAACGCATATACAGGGTGTTACAAAAAGGTACGGCCAAACTTTCAGTAAACATTCCTCACACACAAATAAAGAAACGATGTTATGTGGACATGTGTCCGGAAACGCTTAATTTCCATGTTAGAGCTCATTTTAGTTTCGTCAGTATGTTCTGTACTTCCTCGATTCACCGCCATGATTTCATACGGGATACTCTACCTGTGCTGCTGGAACATGTGCCTTTACAAGTACGACACAACATGTGGTTCATGCAGTCGAAGTGTTCGTGCGCTTCTCAACAACAGATTCGGTGACCGATGGATTGGTAGAGGCGGACCAATTCCATGGCCTCCACGCTCTCCTGACCTCAACCCTCTTGACTTTCATTTATGGGAGCATTTGAAAGCTCTTGTCTACACAACCCCGGTACCAAATGTAGAGACTCTTCGTGCTCGTATTGTGGACGGCTGTGATACAATACGCCATTCTCCAGGGCTGTATCAGCGCATCAGGGATTCCATGCGGCGGAGGGTGGATGCATGTATCCTCGCTAACAGAGGACATTTTGAACATTTCCTGTAACAAAGTGAAGTCACGCTGGTACGTTCTGTTGCTGTGTGTTTCCATTCCATGATTAATGTGATTTGAAGAGAAGTAATAAAATGACCTCTAACATGGAAAGTAAGCGTTTCCGGACACATGTCCACATAACATATTTTCTTTCTTTGTGTGTGAGGAATGTTTCCTGAAAGTTTGGCCGTACCTTTTTGTAACACCCTGTGTAAGCCAACAAGTGTCTGGCGCTGATCGGTCACTGCTGCTACAACGGCAGGTTATCAAAAATCAAGTGAATCTGAACATGGTGTTATAGTCAGTGCACTAGCGATGGGACACAGCATCCCCGGGATAGCGATGAAGTGGGGATTTTCCCGTACTATCATTTTACGTGTGTACGGTGAATATCAGGAATCGGGTAAAACATCAACTGTCCAAAATCGGTGTAGCCAGAAAAAGACCGTGCAAAACCAACGACGACTGAAGGGAATCGTTCGAGGTGACAGAAGTGCAACCCTCCCGCAAATTGCTGCAGATTTCAGTGGTGGGCTATCAACGAGTGTCAGCGTGCGAACTGTTCAACGAAACGCCATCGATATGGGCTTTTGGAGCCGAATGCCCACCCTTGTACCCTTGCTGTCTGCATGACACAAAGCTCGCCTGGGAGGGTCAACACTGACATTGGACTGTTGACGACTGGAAACATGTTGCCTGGTCGGACGAGTCTCGTATCAAATTGTATCGAGCGGATTGACGTATACGGGTATGGAGACAACCTCATGAATCCATGGATATTACATATCAGCAGGGGACAGATAAAGCTGGTGGAGGCTCTGAATTGTGTGGGACGTGTGCAGTTGGAGTGGTATGGGACTCGTGAGAGGTCTAGATGCGACTCTGACAAGCGACACGTACGTAATCATCCTGTCTGATCACCTGCATCCATTAATGTCCGCTGTGCATTGGACAATTCCAGCAGGACAGTGCGACACCCCCACACAACCTGAATTGCTCCAGAGTGGTTCCAAGAACACTCTGGATCTATGAACAGCCCTTCAGGATTCATGGTGTCAATTCTCTCCAGCACTACTTCAGACATTAGTCGAGTCCATGCCACGTCGTGTTGCGGCAGTTATGCTATCTCGCGGGGGGCCCTACACGAAATTAGGTAGGTGTCCCGTTTTCTTTGGCTCTCCAGTGTATGTCATATCTCATCAGAAGCGTCCGGACACCTAATAGTTGACAATAATGTGGGGTGTGACACCATTCGTATTTATGATGGCTTCAGCTCTGCCGGCGAGACTTTCAGTGGGGTGTCTCGGTGCCTATAGAGGAATGGCAGCCCGTTCTTCTTCAGGAGCCGAGACTAGAGAAGGTCGTGATGTTGGACGCTGGGGTGTGCAGCGAAATCAATGTTTTAAATCATCCCTGAGGTATTCTGTTGGGTTCAGGTCAGGAGTCTGGGGAGAACCGCACGGCCACACCGGCCAGCCCATTTGGGAAATGTTGAAACCTACAAAACAGTGCCTCACAGTTATTGCTTTATGACACGGTGCATTGTCATACTGATACAGTCATCATCCCCGAAATGTTCGTCTACTGTACGCACTACACAATTCCGTAAAATGTATTCATATTGAACCGCGAATTTACTTTCAAAATTTATTCTTAAAGAATTTACTTAATTTACTAACGATTCATGAACAACATTAACACATTTAATCACACTATGTGAGCGTGGAAGTAGTTGCCATTGGGTAAATGATGAAAATGGTTGGTTCAAATGGCTCTGAGCACTATGGGACTTAACATCTGTGGTCATCAGTCCCCTAGAACTTAGAACTACTTAAACCTAACTAACCTAAGGACATCACTCTCATCCATGCCCGAGGCAGGATTTGAACCTGTGACCGTAGCGGTCACACGGTTCCAGACTGAAGCTCCTAGAACCGCACGGCCACACTGGCCGGCGAACTAATAAAAACAAATTTCAACAAATGGAAATTTTATTCCTAAAAACCCTTTCTTTTTCTTTTTAAAAAAGGCCAGATTTAAAAATTATAATCAGAAAGCACCGTCTAAATATCAAGTTACAAGTTATTCAGAGACAGAAATAACAATTTTTTTGACAATATGAGCTTTCGGGCTGAGAAGCTTGCCGCTCCCTTTTAACACGGCCGTAGTCACGACCGCTCACAACAACCTCTGAAAGACTACACTGGTGCAAATCTGCAACACACCAGATTACTTTAAACTAAAAATTTTAACAACTCACACAAACACATAAACTATGCACTCCGTAGGAGGGATGGAAATGGTACAAAAGACTCACATTAAACAAAATTACTTGGCACCGAAAGTGCAACTTGTTTTTAAAAGAAAACTCTTACGGTGGAAGGGTGGCAACTTTATATACTAAAATGACCATTTAAATAAAGACCCATGAAATGCAGTCTTGCATAAAATGTACAAACATGCTCTACGTTACACATATACCGCCTCTCTAGATGATAGGCAACATAAAAACATATTTCAGGAATTCGGCCTTTACACCTTAAGCAATAAATTCGTTTACCCCGGATCCGACAAACATGACAGAGGCAACTATTAACGAACGGCAGACCGACAGACAGACACTAACTGTCTAACAAATGCGGACGAGAGACTGACCAAGAAAACAAGTAGAATTAAACAAGTAAATGAAACAACATATCACGAATCACTTAACTTCTAATGAACTGCGATGTCTGGCGAAGACCTGGCGCAGCACCCCCAAAACGCTCTCCCGAACCGTCCGCTGCCAGCCGCTTCAACGGACGCAGGAAGGCGCGCCGATCTCCCGTCTCACGGCGGCGCAGCTCGCAGCGGCCAGACTGATGTCGTGGGTTGACTCCTGTTGCTCTCGTGTCGGCCGCGAAGCCACTACCCCTCTCTATACAGCGCGGCCCACTGGACTGACATCGCGACCTCACAATGGCCGACGCTCAAGACGGACTAGTCATCTTGTGTCCCAGTGCGCGACCGACCAACCGACCGATCCAACCGCCAATGACCATTGCCTGAGCAGACTGGCGACCTAACACATACTAGCACTGCGGACGACAGACAGACACTGACTGCCCCACACTGACCCGGCTGACCAACTGACCAGACTCGCCCAAACTGCCCCGACTCAGACCGACCCCCTGCCGAACTCATAGCGCCCCTTAAATGCACGTGAACAGGCAACCGTTCCCATTTTTCACCAGAGGGAGACACCAAAGCTGCGATTGCCACAGCGGCGCCACCGCCAGAAACGGAGGGCGACTGTTTCACACAACGCGGTGCGGCGCGCTCTTCAAAATAGCAATTTTTACTTCGGCTTACATATCCTTCCGCATTTATGGTTCCCTCATCAAGCGTAGTAAGGGATTACACGTTACGCATGATAACAAACCCTCATACTGTAACACCAGTTCTTACTTTCTTTACTGTGACACTAAACATGATGGTAGGTAACGATCTCCAGGCGCGCTCCAAACCTAAACACTTCTATCGGATTGCCGCAGGGTATAGCGTGATTTATCACTCCAAAACGAGGGTCTGCTCGACCATTGTATCCTACTCTTTTTAACCCCCTACGCTCGGTCATTGTGCTAACTGGACTGCTGGTAGCACTTCGAAACGCATGAGTGATTCCTTCGGCTAATTTCATGCGATGTTTGACAGCCACCGTCCGCAATGCTCGACGTGTACTGTCCGTCAGTACAATAGGTCTGCCTGGTCTTGATTCAACTGTGGTTGTTCCTTGAGGTTTTCACTTCACAATCATCACAGGGTCACAGTCGACTTGCGCATCTTTAGGAGTACTGAAATTTCGCTGAGGGATTTGTTAGGTGACATCCAAGGCTAGTCCACTTTCGAAGACACTGAGCTCTCTTGACTGATGTTTCGTGCTATTTCAGCTTCTCTGCTGACAACACTCATCGCTCCCGTTAAACTGACGGGTCCGCCTCTCACGATATCTAATGGACAGTTCCGGTTTACGTGGAGTTGTCCGGATTCTTTTGATGTAATGTATTCAGAACGACTAAACTTATTAATGTGTGCTTTTGGGTAAGTTATAGCGGGACATATGACGAATTTTGTACTTTCCACAAATAATTTTTGTAATTTACTGCTTCTGCATTACGACACCGATGCTGTGACTTTCATGAAGTGTAACTGCAAATGATGGTGTTGTGGTCTTCAGTCCAGAGACTGGTCTGATGCAGCTCTCCATGCTATTCTATCCTGTGCAGGCTTCTTCTGCCAGTAACTACTGCACCCTACATCTTTCTGAATCTGCTTAGTGTATTCATCCCTTGCTCTCCCTCTACGATTTTTACCCTCCGCGCTTTCGTCTAATACTAAACTAGTGATTACTTGATGCCTCAGAATGTGTTCTACAAACCGATCTCTTCTTCCACTCGAGTTGTGCCACAAATTCCTCTTCTCACCAATTCTATTCAGTACCACCTCATAAGTTATGTGATGTACCCATCTAATCTTCATCATTCTTCTGTAGCACCACATTTCGAAAGCTTCTATTCTCTTCTTTTCTATTTATCGTCCATGGTTCAAATGGCTCTAAGCACTATGGGACTTAACTTCTGAGGTCATCAGTCCCCTAGAACTTAGAACTACTTAAACCTAACTAACCTAAGGACAGCCGGCCGGTGTAGCCGTGCGGTTCTGGCGCTTCAGTCTGGAACCGCGTGACCGCTGCGATCGCAGGTTCGAATCCTGCCTCGGGCATGGATGTAGGGGACTGATGACCTCTGAAGTTAAGTCCCATAGTGCTCAGAGCCATTTGAACCATTTTTTAACCTAAGGACATCACACACATCCATCCCCGAGGCAGGATTCGAACCTGCGATCGTAGCGGTCGCGCGGTTCCAGACTGTAGCGCCTAGAACCGCTTCGCCACTACGGCAGGCTATCGTCCATGTTTCACTTCCATACATGTTCCATACAAATACTTTCAGAGAAGATTTCCTGACACTTAAATCTAAACTACAGATAACACTCAGTAATTCGGAATTCACGATAATTTGGACTGCTTTTTATTGAAACACCACCTTACTTACGGCGGACAATATTGGCATCAAGCAGTTGTAGGATATTGAACGTGTGCCCCCCTCCCTCGTTCGCTTCACCCGTCGCCGATAACGAATAATGTATTCGTTGGTGTCAATTTAACATAAGCATGCAAAGGAGTAAAACCTGGTTCGTTAGCTTGCTGAAGCCCCCAGGACGGATTGTGTTAAATTTCAACCTTGTGATCGCTCAAAAGTCTGTTAAAATGTCATACAGTACAATACAGTAACCAAGATAAGGGCTAAGAGTAATCTTAAATAGTTGGGTTTAGACGATAAAAGGAGAGTCGTTGATAAAACGTATGCCAGTGCTTTTCTCCAGAGTGCTATAATAGAATTTGGCGTTGCTAAGTCGACTTATTACGACATTAACAAAAATAGCAATAAAACTTCAGACTATTGAGAAAACAGTAATATGCAACTGGAGTGCCACCATTGATGGAGCCGTCTGCATCTGGTTCAAAAAACATTTAGTTTTTATTTAACCGTGGCCGAGAGGTTCTAGGCGCTACAGTCTGGAACCGCGCGACCGCTGCGATCGCAGGTTCGAATCCTGCCTCGGGCATGGATGTGTGTGATGTCCTTAGGTTAGTTATGTTTAAGTAGTTCTAAGTTCTAGGGGACTGATGACCTCAGAAGTTAAGTCCCATAGTGCTCAGAGCCATTTGAACCATTTTTTTATTTAACCACCACAAAGGCTGTATTCGACAGTTTAAATTCGAGGGATTGCGAAGCCGTGGTATGGGCGAACCACACCGTTACACTTGTTGTTGGAACACTATTTACCAGTTCTCAGTTACCCAGAATGATGTTAAAATTAAACGAGGAAAGTTCATCATTTTGTAATTTACTTCTCACTTGCGATTTTTCTAAATAAAAGTACCGTTAGGTTTAAACAGTGTTGTAACATTGGAATGACTGCACTCATTCGCATGTCGTATCCGGGAAAATATTTGTTTCCACACCTACGTTGCCTGCTTGTTTCATTGTCCTCTTCTCTCCTGTTTCGTTTCTACCTGTAACTGCCAAACGCTCTGTATACTTCTTTCAATGGCTTTGGAAAGAATCATTGAAGTGGTTCTGTCTTCATTCGTGCAGAAGAAAGTCTTGTGGAGCCGAAGGAATCTTTTTGAAACATCCTGTACAGTAATGGCTCTTTAAGCACTATGGGACTTAACATCGGAGGTGATCAGTCCCCTAGCCGGTCGCGGTGGTCTCGCGGTTCTAGGCGCTCAGTCCGGAACCGCGCGACTGCTACGGTCGCAGGTTCGAATCCTGCCTCGGGCATGGATGTGTGTGATGTCCTTCGGTTGGTTAGGTTTAATTAGTTCTAAGTTCTAGGGGACTGATGACCACAGATGTTAAGTCCCATAGTGCTCAGAGCCATTTGAACCATTTGATCAGTCCCCTAGACTTAGAAATGCTTAAACCTAACTAACCTAAGGATATCACACATATTCATGCCCGACGCAGGTTTCGAACGTGCGACTGTAGCAGCAGCGCGGTTCCGGACTGAAGCGCCTAGAACCGCTCGGCCACAGCGGCCGGCTCCTGTACAATATTCCAATGACTAGTGTGTACGGGTGATGTAAGATTGCGTCGCCCGGCAACCCATAACTGTTTCAAATGTTAGCAGATCGTTCGGATACGGGAAGACAAAATGTCACGCCCAAAATTAAAACCTGTCAGTGTGACAGCGGAAGCACGCAGACATGTTCCATGTGTCTGATGGCACTGCACGCCGCGCTCGGCTCGCCAGATTGCACCAGAGATAGCAGGAACCGAATAGTGTCGTGGACAAAGAAAATTAGCGCTGCAGATATAGTTTGTATGCAAGTGAGTAATGGAATTTCACGGCTTTGAGTCTGCAGTATCAGCGCGAATATCAAAAAGGTCAGCCTGGTAGGAAAACGATCGGCGTGCGCTATTGCAAATGAGTGGACTGCGGTTCGTAAGCACGCCACCTCTCCCCCCTCCCCCTATGCGGTAGGTTCAGGGCTCAGGGCTTGCTGGTCGACAACCCGAGCCACTGACTGCAGGGCTTGGGGGTGGGAGGTGGGGGAGTGTCGGCAGGGGAGGAGGCACAACCCACTGCAACCCAGAGTTTACTGCCGACGACCACTAATATAAGCCGATGTTATAGCTGCCCCAGCTGAATATGCAGATCTTTAAGGGGACAACACCGTGGTTCAGGTCGAAAAAAATCGATTTTCTGTTTTCTTCATATTTGGATGGATTAAGGTTTTATTTAAGTACTCTGAAAAGGATTTTGCTGAAAAAATTTTTTTCGAGCATTTAAAGACCATTTTCCTACCACGTGTGTTTATGTGCCACGCCCACTTTTCTGTCACCCACTTTTCTGCATATATTTTAGATCTTTATATCCCCTACATTGCACATTAGGGTTTTTTTTACTCCCGAGTGTGTTGGCTATCCTTGGAATGCAACGGTCGGTATTCTTTTGTTTCTGCTGTTTGTAAATGACACGCTTTCAAACACGCGGTTAGTTTTGTTCAAATGTGATTGCGAGTAGTTGTTATATTTACGTTTGCTGTCTTGTTTACGAGTGTTTTGTTGTGTTCATTGAAGATGACGAAACGTAAAGGCGTTTTCAAGAAACGACAATTTAGAGGAAACAAGTTTAGATTGCTTTCTGTATAAGTAGTTATGTCGTCTGGCAACGATGTTTCTAATTGTAATTCTTCAACAAGTGCATCATCAAAGAAGCGCTCACCATTTCAAGAGAGTTACAACGAATTTACTGTAAGTGACAAGGGATGCAGTAAAATTATTATAAATTTGAGAATATTATCAGATGTAATTTCTAAATTTGTACAATGTAGACAGTGTGATGAGTCACTGAGTGTGAAAATTTGTGAGAGTGCCAGTGGGAGAAAAGGCCTAGCAATTGCTTTGGATTTAATTTGCACTAAATGCTTAGCTGTGATTTCATTTATGAGTTCTTCAAAACCAGATGAAGTGGCTCTTATGAAATCAGTACTAGGTTAATTTATGCCTTACGATCCATTGGCAAGGGCATGAGTGCAGGGAGAACATTTTGTTCAGTGATGAACTTACATCAACCACCATATAATATTGAAAAACTGACTGCAATATTAGAGAAAGCTGTACGTGAGGTCAGTGAGGAAATCATGAAACTGGCTGCTAGGGAAGTAGTGGAACAAAATGGTGGCTGTTCGGATATTGCAGTTGCACTTGATGGAAGTTGGCAGAAAAGAGGACATACTTCTCTGAATGGAGTAGTGACTGCCACGAGTGTAGACACCGCTCTGAATGGAGTAGTGACTGCTAGGAGTGTAGACACCGGTAAAGTGTTAGATGTGGAGATAATGTCTAAATATTGCAAATGTTGTAAAGTCAATGAACAAAAAGAACACAACGTGTGGCTAATTTTAGAGGAACAAGTGGTGGAATAGAAGTTGATGGAGTACAACAAATATTTCATCGCTCCGTAGAAACAAGAGGCGTACAGCACACCAGATATTTGGGAGATGGTGACAGTAAGGCATACAACAATGTGGTGAACTCTAAGCCATATGGAGATGTCATTATTAGCAAAATAGAATGTGTAGGCCATGTTGAAAAACGTTTGGGATCAAGACTGAGAAAACTAACTGTTGATATTAGAAGAGAAAAATTAGAAGATGGAAAATTGTTGACCGGACAGAGTCGGTTAACGAAAACTGAAGTAGAAAACTTGCAGGTATACTATGGGCAGGCAATTAGGAGAAATAAAGAAAACCTGGAGGCAATGAAGAGAGATGTTTGGGCCATATTTTTCCGTAAGTCCACTACTGATGGTAAGCCATGTCGTGGATTGTGTCCATCAGGAGAAAATTCGGGGTGCAAATACAATAGAGCTCAGGCAAGTGGAGAATCTTATTCTCACCAGAATTCTCTATCTGCTGCTGTTATTACAGCAATTAAACCTATTTTCAGAGACTTGGCTCATCCTGACCTTCTAAGGAAATGTTTGAATGGGCAGACACAGAACCCAAATGAATGTTTTAACAGCATGATTTGGAACCGCCATCCTAAAACTGTATTTGTGGGCATGCGTACAATGAAACTAGGATTTTATGATGCTGTTATTACATTCAGTTGTGGTGATATTGGAAAGTGTTGGGTACTGAAAGAACTGGGAAATAATCCTGTTGAAAATATGATCACTGGGCTGCAACATTGCGATAAAATGAGGATACCCGAAGCAGACAGGTCTGCGTCTAATATGACCAAGAAAGCAAGACAAACATCCAGGAAGGTGAAAAAGAAGCTAGAAGACCTGCTACAGGCCAAAGAAGGGCCATCATATGAAGCAGGACATTTTTAATTAACTGTAAGTAACAAATTTCAAAAGTTCTTTCTTTAAAGTCAATTTCCCGCAAACTAAAATTTGCAGTACATGTGGCCCATTATATCAGAAACTATCATAAATAAATGAATGAAATTTTCAGAGACTCTGCATAACATAAAGCCACCTCTGTTACTACATTCATTAATAATCCCCCATTAGGAAGCTCACAAAAATAATATTTTCTGCAGAGAAACTTAACATTTTTTGTTAATAAATTTAAAAATGTGTTTCTTAAAAACTATAAAATGGATGAAGTAGATTTTAGTACAGTTGACTCTATTAGCATCATGTAACATACAGTAAAACTATTAAGGTCCTGTATCAAATAGTTTTTTCAGAAATGGGTCAGATACTTGCCTAAATTGACTTAGGTTAGATACAGCAGGGTGTGGTCCCCTTAAGCCGTCCTCATACGGGATGTGTTTCTCATCGCGTAGCACGCCAGACGTGGTACCTGTGGTGCTTGCTACACAGCTGCATCTCACTGTACGTGCTCTTCAGCGTGATTTGCGACTGCAGCGCTCTCCAGCGGCACTTCTCGCCTGCATCTGGCGCGCAGATCACAATTTCTTCACGAAAATGGACTCGTCGAGGGCTTGAACAGCGAATTGTTAGTAGAGGAACACTACATAACGATGTACAAGGATCTGATATACGTACTAGTAGAAGTTATTCGTTAACTCAGTTGAATCTCCATGTCATTGTCGGTTTCCAATTGAATATAGTTAACGTGTAGTGTCTAATGTTAGTTTGTACACTACTGGCCATTAAATTTGCTACATCACGAAGATGACGTGCTACAGATCCGAAATTTAAGCGACGGGAAGAAGATGCTATGATGTGCAAATGATTAGCGTCTCAGAGCATTCACACAAGGTTGGCGCCGGTGGCAACACCTACAACGTGCTGACATGAGGAAAGCTTCCAACCGATTTCTCATTCACAAACAGCAGTTGACGGGCGTTGCCTGGTGAAACGTTGTTGTGATGCCTCGTGTAAGGAGGAGAAATGCGTACCATCACGTTTCCGACTTTGATAAAGGTCGGATTGTAACATATCGCGATTGCGGTTTATCGTATCGCGACATTGCTGCTCGCGTTGGCAGAGATCCAATGACTGTTAGCAGAATATGGAATCGGTGGGTTCAGGAGGGTAATACGGAACGGATCCCAACGGCCTCGTATCACTTGCAGTCGAGATGACAGGCATTTAAGTCCACATGGCTGTAACGGATCGTGCAGCCACGTCTCGATTCCTGAGTCAACAGATGAGCACGTTTGCAAGACAACAACCATCTGCAAGAACAGTTCGACGACGTCTGCAACAGCATGGACTATCAGCTCGGAGACCATGGCTGCGGTTACCCTTGACGCTGCATCACAGACAGGAGCGCCTGCTACGGTGTTCTCAACGACGAACCTGGGTGCACGAATGGCAAAACGTCATTTTTTTTCGGCTGAATCCAGGTTCTGTTTACAGCATCATGATGGTCGCTTCCGTGTTTGGCGACATCGCGGTGAACGCACATTGGAAGCGTGTGTTCGTCATCGCCATACTGGCGTATCACCCGGCGTGATGGTATGGGGTGCCATTGGTTGCACGTCTCGGTCGCCTCTTGTTCGCACTGACGGCACTTTGAACAGTGGACGTTACATTTCAGATGTGTAACGACCCGTAGCTCTACCCTTCATTCGATTCCTGCGAAACACTACATTTCAGCATGATAATGCACGACCGCATGTTGCAGGTCCTGTATGGGCCTTTCTGTATACAGAAAATGTTCGACTGCGGCCCTAGCCAGCACATTCTCCAGATCTCTCACCAACCGATACGTCTGGTCAATGGTGGCCGAGCAACTGGCTGGTCACAATACGCCAGTCACTACTCTTGAACTGTGGTATCGTGTTGAAGCTGCATGGGCAGCTGTACCTGTACACGCCATCCAAGCTCTGTTTGACTCAATGCCCAGGCGTATCAAGGCCGTTATTACGGCCAGAGGTGGTTGTTCTGGGTACTGATTTGTCAGGATCTATGCACCCAAATTGCGTGAAAATGTAATCACATGTCAGTTCTAGTATAATGTATTAGTCCAATGAACACCCGTTTATCATGTGCATTTCTTCTTGGTGTAGCAATTTTAATGGCCAGTAGTGTACATGTGTTATATCCATATTGTCGATGTTTTATATACTGCCATCGCTCCGCAGTGATGCAATTCGTCTAGGATTTATGATCGGGATTCGTTTCGTAATTTCATTCGAATGGAAGAGATTTTTCAAAGCTGCTCATCATCATTGGAAAAATGTTTGTAGCGTAATATCCCGGACCGTTTCTGTTCGCTGCGTGCACGTGCTTCGTGTCTCCACAATGTGATTTTGTAAACGTCTCTGTGGTAATGCCTCTTCGTAGCTCTGTAGACGGTGAGTTTTTTCGCCTACATCCGTTTGAGCTTCACAGTTGAAAGCTGTCTAGAGCGCTGCCAGGTTCATGGATTTTCTTAAGCTGACTCAACTGTAGGAGTGTCTAAGCAGTAAAGAATAAATGTATTAAAACTTTGTGCATAACGCAAAACTTTTTGACGCTCACAGTCTTAATGACGTCATAGCTCTTGAAGTGCGTGTCGTACAATGATATGTTTGTGTAGTTACACTCAGCGACGTATGTGGACAGTGTCTGAGAAACAAGTTGCGGGTAGGGTTAGTAGCAAATGAGTAATAAATTTAAACGTTATGCATACTGCGGCGTGTTTATGACATACCTCCTGAACTGTAATGGATAGGTGGTTCTTATTCCACAACGATTATTACCCTATAGTAAGGGACATGCGTACCAAGTTTCGTTGAAGTCGGTCCATTGCCTTAGGAGGAGATGCGGAACACACACACCCACCCACACAAAACTATATATTAAGGATGAAATCAACGACAACTTTTGCAGATAACACTTCTACACTGAAGGACCCAAGAAACAGGTACACCTGTCTAATATCGTGTAGCGCCCCCGCAAGCACGCAGAAGTGCCTCAACACGACATGGCATGGACTCAACTAATGTCTGAAGTAGTGTTCGAGGGAACTGACAGCATGAATCCTGCAGGGCTGTCCATAAATCCGAAAGAGTACCATGGGGTGGAGATCTATTCTGAAGAGCACGTTGCATGGCATCCCAGATATGCTCAATGATGTTCATGTCTGGGGAGTCTGGTGACAAGCGTAAGTGTTTAAATTCAGAAGAGCGTTCCTGGAGCCGCTCTGTAGCAATTCTGGACGTAAAGGTTGTCGTATTGTCCTACTGGAATTGCCCACGTCCGTCGGAATGCACAGTAAACATTAATGGATGCAAGTAATCAGACAGCATGCTTACGTACGTGTCACTTATCAGAGTCGTATCTAGACGTATCAGGGGTCCTGTATCACTGCAACTGTACACGCCCTACACCATTACAGAGCCTCCACCAGCTTGAACTGTCCCATGCTGACATGCAGGGCCCATGGATTCATGAGGTTGCCTCCATACTCGTACACGTCCATCCGTTCGATACAATTTGAAATGAGACTTGTCCGACCAGACAACATGTTTCCCGACATCAAGAGTCCAATGTCGATGTTGAGGGGCTCGGGCGAGGTGTAAAGCGTTTGTCGCGCAGTCATCAAGGGCACACGAGTGGGCCCTCGGCTCTGAAATCCCGTATCGATGATGTTTCGTTGAATGGTTCGCACGCTGGTTCGTTGTTGATGGTCCAGCATTGAAATCTGCAGCAATTTGCGGGCGGGTTTCACTCCTGTCACCTCGAACGATTCTCTTCAGTAGTCGTTGGTCCCATTCTTGCGGGATCTTTTTCCGGCCGCAGGATGTCGGAAATCTGATGTTTTACCGGATTCCTGATATTCTCAGTACACTCGTGAAAAGGTCATACGGGAAAATCCCCACTTCATCGCCACCTCGGAGATGCTGTGTCTCATCGTTCAAACTAACTTAAATCTTGATAACCTGCCATTGTAGCAGCAGTAACCGATCTAAATACTGTGCCAGACACTCGTCATATATAGGCGTTGTCGACAGCAGCGCCATATTCTGCCTGTTTACCCATCTCTGTATTTGAATAATTATGCATGTCTATACCGTTTTGTTGGGCGCTTCAGGGTATTACATGAATACGAAAGATGTAGAATCTTTTAGAAAACAAAATATGAACCATTGTCTTATCGGCTCCTGACGCTATCAATTACACTAGGGCTTCGAGATGGCAGCCAGGACTCCGTGAATTATAAACAGTGCGTAAACAGTATACCTTCAAATGTCATTGATATTTAACTGTTACAAATTGTTGCCGGACGCCACACTTTTGATAGACAATCACTATGCCGCAGTGCTGAAACTGTATGTTTCCATAACACGTAAGTTATAACACTGATAGCATCAAATATAGGGAGCCTTTAACTACTGATGCGTAGTTTCCTTTCATTTTCTTGTAACAAATCGTGTCTAAAACGCCACATTTTCGGAAGACCCTCAATTTGCCGGTACTTTGAAACAGTATGTATTCATACCACATACATTGTAGTAAATAAACACACCAAATACAGAGTTTATTCAATGCAATATACCGTCTCCTATGTTCTCCTAGTGACGTAAACCTGACGCTGCGTGTCACTGGCCACGTTCCTCTCCACGAGGAAAAAATCTGACGTGCCATATTCTCCATTTCACGCTTCGCTGTCGAGTCGAGTGTTGAATTCAACGTATGTTTGCACTCCCGTGAGAGGATGGCTTAAGGCATGTTAATTCGCTTTGTGAAAACCATGTACGTTTTCACGTCCCGTAAGAGGACGGCTTAAGGTACGTTAATTCACTATGCGCGCACTATTTGTCCTCCAGAAAAAAAGAACAGGAACTTTTTGTAGGAAATTTAATGTACTTATATTTTGTATTTGGATACATTTTCGCTAGAGGCTGCATTTTTGAATTACTCCAGAAAAACGTACAAAAGTGATCCACAAACAAGTTTTTCTTTAATAAGCCTGTAATTGCAACCTCTAACAAAAACGTATCTTAGTACAAAATTTAACTACATTAAATTTACTACAAAAAGGTCCTATTCATTTTTTCTGTAGGACTAACAGTTTGCGTGTAGCGAGCGAGAGACTGCGAAAATCTTGCACACGGTATTTGAAAGTGCTGCAGGATCCATAAAACCCATAGATAGGGGCAGCTGAATCATCGTGTATATATTTCTGAAAGAACGCGATGGCTTCTTCACGTTTGATTGAGTGTGGATGCACTAATATCGTCCGAACTTCTGTGTTAAAAAATGTTCAAATATGTGTGAAATCTTATGGGACTTAATTGCTAAGGTCATCAGACCCTAAGCTTACACACTACATAACCTAAATTATCCTAAGGACAAACACACACACCCATGCTCGAGGGAGGACTCGAACCTCCGACGGGACCAGCCGCACAGTCCATGACTGCAGCACCTGAGACCGCTCGGCTAATCCCGCGCGACGAACTTTTGTGGGAATTAGTAATTTGCCAGTAGTGATTAATGGACGAGGGACGCATTTGACTCAATCAGGGACCGTGTCTGGATGGTCGCAGCGGTTAAGGCAACCGCTCATGAGAAGCGGTAATTCCGGTTTCGAGTCGCGGTCTGGCGCAGATTTTCACCTTTTTCGCCATTGCATCGCAACAGGACCCTGTGCGCCAGGAAATCAAGAATTCCCACCCATCCCTTCCGCTTCTTTTCCCATTCTCTGTTTTATATAATTTAAACCTTTATGAAACTTTCACTCCCAGACACCCACCGACAACCCACCACAAAATGATGAAACGAAAAATATTTCGTCATTTAAGACATTTACGCTGTTTCGTATAGCAGAACTTACAGTATCAGTCATGACGTTTTATTATTTACTTCTAACTTCGTTCACAATACTTTCTTCAGACAGATTTCACATATTCCACTGAATGTACATGCAAAATCGTATCATTGTATGACACACAGTTTGGGAGATAAGACGTTTTATACATGGGAATTCTCTAACGAATTGTGGTGAAGGTTTATTGGTATGGTTTGGAAATAAGTCCAAAACAAAAGTGATAGCTTGTGATGTAGATAAGGAAGGCAAAGTCCAAATATACGGATACAACCAGGTACACCGACAAGTTGACTCGTTTACTTGTTTAGGAAGCAAGAGCGATAGGGGTGGACAGAGCAAAGCGGAAGTTGTTAGTAGGATTGCTCAAGCAAAAGCTGCCTTCGACAATATGTCCTTGAAAAAGCATCAGCCTTGAAATCAAACATTTCTCACACCCTATGTCTGGAGCGTGAAACCATGACTCCTGGAACTGAGGAACAGAAGAAACTAAACTCTTTCGAGATGTGATGTTGTAAGACGCGAGCTCAAAATAAAGTAGAGTGACATGTTTGGAATCGAAGAGATCCTTAAAAGAGTGGGTGACAAGAAAAGCGTGTTGAAATCAGTTGTCAAAAGAAAAGGTCAACTTATTGGCCATCTGATAAAACTTGAGCTCCTCAACACAATAATAGAACAGTATGCTAATGAAAATGACGTAAAGGAAGCCAACATGAGTCAAATAATGGAAAGGCAGGATGTAAGACCTATGGAGAAATGGAGAGGAAGTCGGAAAGACGTGATGAATGGAGACTTGCTACCAGCCAGTCCTCGGACTGATCACTGCAGGAAAAGAGGAAAAGGAAACTATGTAAATATGATGACATTAATTTCTACATTTACATCCTTAAACTGCAAATCACTATGGAGTGTGTGGCAGGGGATGCTTCCTGTTGTTCCACGAATTAGGATTCCTCCTCGTTCCATTCACACATGGAACGCAGCATGGGCGTCCATAGAAATCTATCCAAGAGGGGCAAAATTCCATAACGTGGCGCCTTTATTGGTATGACTGATTTGGTGAGTTTGAGAACGTGTTGTGCCTCAGAACTAAATTTGACGGGAAGTGTACAAAATATATCGTGGGTCAAATTGAAAATATTTTGAAGGCAGATTACTTTGATACCTAAAAGTAAGCATATTTTATTTGCAAAGTACATCTTCTTGTCTTATCAGCACGAATATTCATGCTGCTTCTTTCATTCAACCATTCTCTTATGATTGAATCCACAACAACGTTAGGTTGAAATCAGAAATCAAAAATAAGATATAGATATAAAATAAGAGAACTTCACAAAATCGTATAACAGCTGAAGGAACTTAACCGACAAAAACGCCACATTAATTTCCTGCTCGAAGTGGAGAAATAGGAAATAAACTTTAAAAATGTTATCTAGTTTCGATACAACCAACCGCAAACTTTTTGTTACACATCTGATAATGCTAATGGTTATATTGCGTTATTTTCATACCCGTCCATTTTTCTTGATGTCGTCGCTTTTAAAATCCCCTCTTAACAAGTTTTCTTCGGCGTTCTCTGTTTTTAACTCGGATTCCCCCATCCGTTGGACATGACCATACATTCGTAATTGAACGTCTTCTTACATATTTTAACACTCTTGGATATTTCCAGTGACAGTCTGAACACATCCTTTTCCATGGCCTCCAACTCCCTCTTCTTGTTCTCTGCAACTCTGTCTCGGCCTCATGTAACAAGGTGTTTATAAGTAGAGTTTCGTTGATAACGTACGAGGATTGGAACTTTAATAGTGGCAACTATTTATGTACAGCTCGTACAAAATAGATACGCGTTTGAAAGTTTTACTGACCTTCAAAGTAGTCACCAGCATTGTGTATACCCTTCGCCAGCGATGTGGAAATCGTGGAATACTCTTAGCAGTGCCAGTTGCGTTGACAATTCCAGCGGCGCGGTCTATTTCCCGACGAATTTGTAGCAGTTCTGAAGCGAATGCCGTGAAGTGTTTCTTCAGTTTAGAAATCGAGTTGTACTCACGAGGGCTTAAGTCAGGCGAGTGCAGTAGGTGGTATAGAGCACTTAGCAGCCCAACAGTCAAACAAATCAGTGACAGCTTGCACTGTACGTGCTTGATCATTGTCCTGCAAAATGATGGTCAGGTCCTGCAGAAAGTGTCATCACTTCTGTCTCTGTGCTGTTCATTTTTGGAACACAACTTACGACCAGCTTACAGACAGAAGTGATGACACTTTCTGCAGGACCTGACTATCATTTTGCACGACAATGCTCAAGCAAGTACAGTGCAAGCTGTTACTGATTTCTTTGACTGATGGGGCCGGTAAGTGCTACAACACCTACTCCACTCCCCTGACTTCACTCTCGCAAGTTCAACTCGATTTCTAGACTGAAGGAGACACTTCACGGCATTCGCTTCAGAACTGCTACAAATTCGTCGGGCAATAGGCTGCGCCGCTCGAGCTTTCAACACAACTGGCACTGCTAAGAGTATCGTACGACTTCCACATCGCTGGCAACGGGTTATACACAATGCTAGTGACTACTTTGAAGGTCAGTAAAGCTTTGAAACACGTATTTATTTTGTACTAGCTGTAAATGAATAATTGCCATTATTAAAGTTCCAACCCTTGTATTTCTGTTTATTACCTATTTCGCAACCCCAAAAAATTCCGTTTCGACATGAGGCCAACCTCTATCCTGATTTATCCTGATTTATTCATCTTTACCTGTGGTACAGAATTCTAATACTAGATTCATGTAACTGCTGCAAGTTACAATTTGCTCTGTATCGAGTTGTATGCTGGATAGATCTGCTGCCGACCGGAGTGGCGGAGCGGTTCTAGGCGCTACAGTTTGGAACCGCGCAACCGCTACGGTCGCAGGTTCGAATCCTGCCTCGGGCATGGATGTGTCTGATG
Source organism: Schistocerca serialis cubense (assembly GCF_023864345.2). Classification (NCBI taxonomy): domain Eukaryota; kingdom Metazoa; phylum Arthropoda; class Insecta; order Orthoptera; family Acrididae; genus Schistocerca; species Schistocerca serialis. Next base: position 549,999,604 of record NC_064643.1, read on the forward strand.
TCGTTAGGTCAGTATGGTTTAAGTAGTTCTAAGTTCTAGGGGACTGATGACCTCAGCAATTGAGTCCCATAGTGCTCAGAGCCATTTGAACCATTTTGATAGATCTGCTCCTATTGGAAGATACTTTGTGTTCCGGGTGTTAAATTTTAAGTTGCTAAACACCTAACTACTAAATATACAACTCGAGAAACTTGGTAGCTAAAGGAATTTTTATTTTGCACAGGTCAACTTCAGCGTGGAAAATATCGTCAACAGAGACGTATATCTGATGGAGATACACATTCATTAAGCCAGTTGTAAATGGATAAAAATCCGCAGCGCGTCTTGTCATAGATAAAGCTATATAAAACGTGACTGATTCTGTATTTACACAAGTAATGGCGTGTGTAGTTTCAGAAACTGAAGAGAATGAAAGAGGACGGTGAATACTTTTTTAAATAACTGCAGTTTTTGCGAAGCTTTAGTGGTACCCACTATAGTCTTTCCCGAAAATATATGTGCTCATGCCTTCTTCAAAGCCGCCGCCCAGCTTTATTTACTACCTTATTAATGCTGACTTCGCAAGATAGCGAACGATTTGCACTCACGGACGACCGGCAGCAGCGCAGGGAAAAGCAAGAGGTAAGGCAGGTAATTGGTATGGACGTAAACTATCCAGACGCTTAGATTTCATTGGAACTGAACGGCCAACGGAGGCTATCGCACTATCTGCCTCCACACACATTCACCACGAGACTCCTTATACGTACCGCACTGGATCGTAACACTGCTTGGCGACGCGGCAGTAACGCTGCAACTACCGGCACGTATCCCTGTTTCTCGTTAAGCATACTGCAGCAGCGCTTAGCATAGGGAGGTCGTCTGAAGAGCGCCACTACTTATATGGATAAAAATCCGCAGCGCCGAACTTCATCAGTTTCTGCTTTCCTGGTTTACAATTCACATTTAAGTGCTTGGCTGATGATTCATCGAACCACTTTGAGATTACTTCTCTACCGATCCACTCTCGAACAGAACATCGGAAAAACTAATACCCAAATCTCTCTGTGCGAACATTGATTTCCCTTATTTTATTGCGATGATAATTCCTGACTCTGCAGGTAGGAGTCATAAAAATGTTTTCACACGCAGAGGAGAAAGTTATTCAATGAAATTTTGAGAAAAAATATCGCCACAGCGGAAAACGCTCTTGTTTTAACGATTGCCACCCCAGCTCACTTATAATACCTATGAAACTCCAATATTTCGTGTCAATAAAAAATTTGCTCCCCTTCTTTTGATGTTTTCGATGTCTTCCTCCAATTCTATCTGCTAAAGACCCCATACCGCGCAGCAATAATCCAGAAAAGGACGGACTAGCGTAGTGTAGACAGTTCTTTAACAGATACGTTGTATCTCGTAAATGTTCTATCGGTAAACGTAGCCCCACCTTCCTCAGAATATTTTCTGTGTGATGGTTCCAGTTTGTTCGGAATTGTAATCCCTAGGTCTTTTTGTTCAGTTGACAGCCTTTAGATTTGTGTTGCTTACCGAGTAACCGAAATTTAACAAAACTTTTTCAGTACTTAAGTGGAGGACCTCACAGTTTCCATTTTGTTTAGGGTCAAGCGCCACTTTTTGTGCCAAGAAGATATCTTTTCTAAATCTTTTTGCAATTCGTTTTGATCTTCTTATGACTTTACTAGACCTAAACGAACAACCTAAGAGTACTGCTCCTAAATCGTTTTATTTGATCATTTACTACTAATGATGACCTTCCTGAGAGGAAATCACGAAGCCACTCGCGCAACTGAGAAGATACTCGATAGGCACGCAATCCGATCAGAAGTCGCTTGTGTGGAACGGTGTCAAAAACCTTCTGGAAATGCAAAAATGTGATATCAATTTAAGATCCCTGTTCATAACATTAAATTCGTGAGAATAAAGCCCAGTCCTGTTTCACAAGATCCGTATTTTTTGAATCCGTGCTGGTTGTGTGTCACTATATCTTCAGTATCAAATATTCCACGATATTGGAACACAGTACTGGCGAAAAATCTTGCTACAGATCGATGGTAGTGATATGGGCCTACAATTCAGTGAATTACTTCTGTTTTCTTTCATGTGTACTACACAACACGAATACAACACAAGCATCAATCCAGTACTGCTATAGGGAGCAGAAGCATGGAACATGACCAAAAAAGAAGAGCACCAACTCTCAGTCTTCAAAAATAAAGTTTACAGAAAAAGCTTTGGTTGGTTGGTTGGTTTGGGAGATCAAAGGGACTAGACTGCGACGGTCATCGGTCCCAAAAAGCTTTGGGTCAACATGTTACCGAAGCAACACAAAAATGGGTCTGGAGATCCAACGAAGAAATTAGTTAAGCTAGTCGACCAACCCTCGGTATGAACATCGCCAAAGCGTGACGTTTGCAACTGACAAGCCTTGTTGTCAGAATGGACCATGACAGAGTAGTCCGTCTGTTTTATGACAAGAAGGTGGAAGGCTCACGACCGCCTGGAAGACGAAGAAGCAGATTGCAAGACGAGGTGACACCACTCTGCAGAGTTCTGGGTATGACTGAATGGGAGGAAGCGGCGCAAGACAGGAAGAAATGAAGGGAGATAGTGAACGCGGCGCGGGATGTCAAGTCCCAAAGAAGCCAACGGAGTGAGTTAGTGAGTGAGTCTATTTTGTGTAACATTGGCAACTAGACGGTCGTTAGGTACGGATCTTTCATCTAAAGAGTGGCTGTATAGAATTGCTAAAAATCGACCCTTTTCGTCAACGAAATACGGTGGACAAAACATAGTGGAACATTGGAACAATTCGGGTTAATGTTTGATGTCTGTTTAAAAAAGTGTGTGCCGTCTTTTCATAAACTTGTGGGCATAGTGTGTGGCCTCCCAAGTGATTGCTAAATTTTACAAATAAGAGGGCATTGGCAAGTAAGGCTAGTGGTAAGCCCTTGAAGCCCTCTGGGCAGGGCGTCCCGAAACACAGGCAGCCTCCATTTTGTTATTTTTTTTTCTCGGCCTGTTCCCTCGCTCATCTGAATTTCAGATAGCGCTCTGCATTTGCATATACACCTGTATTCCACGAATTACAACAAGAACCGTCTGACACACGGCACTGGCCGCCGCTTTCGCTCGTGTAACCACCGCCACGCGAGGAAAAGAAGGTAAGATTACGTGAATCAGCAGACCGTCGCCATTCACTCTACTTTCTAATCTTCACACAGAGTCAAGCGTGTGTTGATAACACCACCTTCTAATACTGCTATTACGTCATACAGCGTTTTATAGCGTATTTCGCTGACAAGTTGGTCGACTGCGACTTCGGTTTTACTCAAGTGCTCGACCGTCCCTCCATTTTTTACCACAGTTCCAAAAAGGATCCTAAATGTTTAAATAATTTTCGTTGTCTCGGTTGTTGTCCATGTTTCTGTTGCGTTTAGTCCGAAGACTGATTTGATGCAGCTCTCACTCGAGTCTACCGTCAACGAGTCTTTTCATATCTGAACAACTACTGCAGCCTACGTCCATTTGAACCTCCTTGCTGCATTCATCCCTCAGTGTGTGCCAAATGCGAGGGTTGGAACTTTAATGGTGGCAACTCTTTACAGATTACACAAAACTAGCTTAGTGCCTGCTGTTTCGCTCGCGTAGGCTGTAGGGTTTGCGCAGATGTTTTTGGTATTCTTTAACTGATTCTTTATGTTGTTCACAAATTGGAACACCTTCTAAACTTTTCACCCTTATTAAGGCCATAGAAGCACTTTCTTTTCCTAATGTCCTTGTTATCATGCTTTGTGAGTTCTTGTGAGGATATTTCCATAGAAACGTCCACCCCGTAACACATATTTCGTCATATCTAACTGAGAATTGCAATACCAATTTTCATAGATTCAGCGTAAAAATGTTTTAATGTAACGAAATATTTCCCTAAAAATTTTCAATCCCTCTTCCACTTCCTTAGGGGTGAATCGGCAAAACAGTGTAACACGTACTTTTTGTTAATTCTGAAAAAGAAGCCAAATTAAATTTTCATAAATTCAGCTTCAAAAATGCTTCCGTAGCGAAATTCTGCCAGTTACATATACATTTCTAACTGAGAAGTCAAATACCAGTTTTCATAGATTTAGATTAAAAAATATGTTAATATAATGAAATATTTTCATAAAGCTTTTATCCCTTATTTACGTCCATAGGTGTTGAGTTTTCCATGTATTTTCTTTTAATCTTTAACCGAGAAGTCAAGTACCAGTTTGATAGATATAGTGCATGGGGACTTAATTAAAAAGAAAAGACTAATATTAATGAATAAATGCAATAATTTTACTAACTGTGTGACCGGTTACGAAGTCTCGTAACCGATTGGCCCTGACTATTATTAGCACCCAATCTGACTGCATAATTTAAAAATAAAGAATGACAAGGAATTTCCATTAACACAATTGATTAATTAAGTCCCCTGAAACTATAAAAGCTACGAAACAACAAATCACAAGTGTAACTGTTCTGTGTGTGGTAGTGTGACTCAACATACATGTATCTGGCTCGGTTCTTTCTCAATACGACAAAATATTTTAAACACCATTTACAATGAACTAATTGAAAAACCAGAAATACTATAATTGCGCATATAAACCAGAATTACAAGTCTAATAAATGAACACGAGCCAGATGCTTTGTTGACTGTACCTGTGAGCAAGAGGGTTTGTTATTAAAGAAAACTGTAATACCTTTTTACCTCATTATATATTGACGAAAATATTTAATTACACCAGCATCATAAATCAAAAGCCCATCTCCTTTCTCAAATATTTTCTGACAATTGCATCTTCTTCCATCTATACATTACACCAACCGAACAGTACAACATTTCAGTCAACACTCAGTTCGTCTACTCTCTCACCCAACAGAACAACGACTGCTCTCGACATCCTATGAACTACCACTGTGCCCAGTGGAGACAGCGGAATAATAATCTTTGGCGCACTCTCTGGCGCTGTGACTCAGTGTAGCCACCTTTCAATAGCTTTGAAAATACTTCAGCAGTTCTTTAATAATGATTTGTCAGAAAAGTACTTTCACTCACCATTTATCTCCCATAGTAATTTCCAAAAAAAAATGGCGTAATACGTATTTCACTACTTTTGACCGAGAAATCATGTACTAGTTTTCGTTGGTCTTGCTTCAAACTGCCTTAATAGCGACATAGTTTCGAAAAGCTTTTATAGCCTGTTTCAATCCCTTAGGAGTGGAATTTCGAAAAATCTCTTCTTAAACGATGTCTAGAGTATAAGACGAACGCCCTCTCCAAATTTAAAGTTTCTATCCTTAGCGGTTTGAGGTGGACGACGATCACTCAGTCGGCATTGTCTTTTATATATATAGACAGATACACATGGTTCAAAGTTTTACTGTCTTCTAAAGTAGTCACCAGTATCGTGTATATCCCGTTGAGAACGCTTTGGAAGTCGTGGAATACCCTTTGCAACGCCATTTGTGTTGATAGAGTGCAGCGGGCTGCTGGCCGACGAATCTCTGTAGCAGTTCTGAAGCGAATACCATGAAGTGCGTCCTTCAATTTAGCAATCAGGTTGAAATCGCAAGAACTTAAGTGGGGGGGGGGGGGGGGGGGGGGAATTGGGGTAGGTAGTAAAGCACTTTCCATTCCCAACGACCGAAGAAATCAGTCACAACTTGCGCCACATACGCCCGAGCATTATCTTGTAAAACGATAGCAGGATCCTGCAAAAAGTGTCATCGCTTCTGGCTCTAAGCTAGTCGCAGGCTGTAAAAAAATGAACAACTTACAGAAAGTAGCGGTGACACTTTCTGCAGGTCCTGGCTATCATTTTGCAGGACAACGCTTGAATGCATGTGGTGTAAGTTATGACTGATTCGACTTGGGCTGGGAAGTGGTGTACCACCCACCACATTCCCTCCACTTAACCGCTAGCGACTTTGATTTGATTGCTAAATTGAAGGAAGCACTTCGCTTCAGAATTGTTACAGAGATTCGTCGGGCAGTAGACCACCCCACTCGAACTATCAACAAAACTGACATTGCTAAGGGTATCCCACATCTTGCACATCGGTGGCAGCGGGTTATAAGCAATGCCAGTCGTTACTTCGAAGACCATAATACTTTGAACATGTATCTATTGTGTACAAGTTGTCTGTTTTCCGAATCTGGTTCAGTACATCCTTATTAGTTATCCGATCTCTTCAACTGATCTTCGGCATTCTTCTGCAACACCACATTTCAAAAACTTCTTTCTTTTCTTCTCTGAACTACTAGTCGTTCACGTTCGTTTCTGTACAAGGTAATACTTCTGGCAAATACGTACAGAAAAGAGATTCCAAACATCTAAATTCAATTTTAACAGATTTCCCTTCTTCAGAAAAGTTTCTCTCGCTATTGTCAGTCTGAATTTTATACCTCCTCTACTTTGGCCACCGGGTTATTGCCTTGCCCACATAGGAAAACTCACCTACCACTTCTAGTGTATTGATGCTGTGTTCTGTGTCACCCTATCTTGAGCTGCTATTACCATCTCTGCGTAATTACTGCAACAAAAGTTGTGGTTTGTATTACTTGAATTTCGTCGCTCCTTGCAAGAATTATCGTCAGATATTGCTTCGCTTTCTTGGGTGCGTTTTTAGTACTTCCTGTTTTTCTGATTTCTATGTCCACTTCGTTTTAACTTCCTTTTGTTGCAGCACTACAGCAAAACAAATCATATACATTATTTATGAAAGATTCAGGGCTGGGAGGTGTCCTAGCCGTTGACATTACACCTTAATTTATCTTTCAAATCTTCAAAATGGCTCTGAGCACTATGGGACTAATATCTGACGTCATCAGTCCCCTAGAACTTAGAACTACTTAAACCTAACTAACATAAGGACATCACACACATCCATGCCCGAGGCAGGATTCGAACCTGCGACTGTAGCGGTCGCGCGGTTCCAGACTGACTATGGAGTGTATGGCAGAGGTAATTAATATGTGGTAAGGTCTTATGGGGCCAAACTGCTGAGGTCATCGGTCCCTGAGCATACGCACTACCTTATCTAACTTAAACTAATTTACGCTATGGACAACACACACACCCATGCCCGAGGGAGGACTCGAACCTCCGCCGGGATCAGCCGTACGGTCCATGACTGCAACGCCCTAGACCGTTCGGCTAATCCCGCGCGGCAGAGGGTACTTCACGGACATTTCGTGTAATGGTACATCTTGAACATGGACATGGTCTTCGGCCTGCCGTTCGCCGCACACGGAAGTTCTTCTGCCGATGGCCTATTAGAATGTCAGTCCCTTGTATATTCAATCTTGTTGACAGACAGGTAATACTGACGAGAGATGGAATGGCAGAGTTCCACAACTAACATCTGTTGGAAGTAAATCCTCACACCACAATCGAGGCTAGGCTAGACACCAGCAGAAGTTCAATCTTAATGTGCGGGTTGGAACTGTTTGTCGACGACAGCACGTTCTCCCGAAACATACTGTAAGTGAGACCTTCCGAACTGCCACTCTTAGATCAGTGCCAGACACCAGTCTGCTAAAGCAATACGACGTAATTCACAATAAAACCAGTAAAAATCGACTACGGTGTTTTGAAGACTTCAGAGCTATTTTAAGTACAAAATATAGGGTGGCACAGAAAAACGGGAACATTTCCATAATCTAATAAAACTAGAAGTGATGAACGAAAGAAATTGCATTCATAGTAATTGAAACCTTACAACTTTGCCATTTACGAAACATTTATCATTAAAAAAATTACGCCCTTCAGATGGCATTCTCCTGTACGAATACATTCGAGAAATCTGCTGTTGAGATTCCTCATTGACCGCTGCAACATCTCACCTGGGACACTATGAATTGCATCCCGAAATCTCTGTTTTAACTCATCCAGGGTTCTTGGTCGAGTCGTGTAGACCTTGCTCTTGAGGTAGCCCAACAAGAAAAAATTATAAACGTAATAAACATAAAAAGCTGGCGAGCTAGGGGGCCAGGGAATGTTACCGAATCGGGAGATCACACGGATGCCTAACAATCCTCGCACGTATGCCGTTGACTGCCGTGCCGTGTGTGATGTCGCTCCGACCTGTTGAAACCAGGCTTCTTGAACGTTTGGAAAGTTGTTCAATGCAGGTGCAACGACAGTTCGTAACATCTCCACGTAACGATCGGCATTCACAGTTATTGTGTTTCCCTGTTCATTTGCGAAAAAATATGGTCCGATAATCCCATGTGATGAAACACCACACCGTACTGTCACTTTACTAGCGTGTAAAGGTCGCTCATGAACGTCATTAGAAGTTTTGTTAGCCCTATAACGGTAGTTCTGTTTATTCACATAACCTGTCAGATGAAATTGTGCCTCATCTGACATCCATAGCTTGTTTAGAAATTCATCGTCATTGTTAATTTTTGTTATCATTTGTCGACAGAATCCTAATCGTAACCGGTAATCGTTGTGCTTCAATTGTTGCACCATCTGTAGTTTGGTTTTTACGGATGAAATTTTAAATCAAGATGAAGAATTCTGCGAATACTATCCCGTGACATCCAAACCACTGCTGCTTGATTACGACTTTAAAGCCGTGAGCTCCGTAAGACAGACTCTCGTACAACAACCCTGTTCGCTGGAGAACGCACACTTCTTTGTCGTCCTGTTGGTTTCTTCTTGAAGGCAGATCCAGTCTCTTCAAAGTTATTAATCCAACATTTTAACGCGTGTTTCGACGGAACGGCATCAAGACGTCGTAAATTATAAAAACGTCGAAACTCCCTCTGCGGCGCTACCAAACTATCGTTTTTTAAAAACATTTTTATGGCTAACGCACGCTGTTTTCCGTTCCACTGATGCATGATTGCTGAAATGGCGGACTCTTTACTCGCTAACTGTCACGAACCCGCAGTGCTGCCAACTGCTCATGGTTGCCACTACTCATTTCAAACATTCCCGCTATTCTGCGTCACCATGTCTTTACCCCGTTCCCGTTCTCTCTCTCTCTCTCTCTCTCTCTCTCTCTCTCTCTCTCTCTCTCTCTCCCCGTCTATGTGTAGGTCGGTCGGTGAATCAGTCTGTTTGCCTACCTGTCAAGGGCCCTTTTTCCAACGAACGTTTAGAAGTATCAAGGTGAAATTTATGTGGAATGCTAAGATTTACGGTCCCTTGGGCGGAGTGCGGAGTTAATAAATTAAGCTTCAAAATCAGGGCAATCAAAAGATACGCACATATTTTGATATCGCAAACACACTCATCAAAATCTATAGATGAACTACCTACATCCTACATAGCGGGCCTGGTTGTTAAGCGGTGAAGCGCACGTCTGCTAACCAGAAGGTCATGGGATCGAATCTCTGTCGGGCTACGGATTTTTCAGTCTTCGTTTTAACCTAACCTCAGCGACATGATGACTCAGCAGAAACAACCCGTTGACCTGTAGGTCCCCTTTGGCCAGTTGCATAACTGGGGTAGGTTAGGGACACGGAAGTCGCCAACGTCGCAGCCTATAGAAAGACTTGCACCAGGCCATTGAGCCACGCGAAATTATTATATATAATAATGGTCTGGTGCAAGTCTTTCTATAGGCTGCGACGTTGGCGACTTCCGTGTCCCTAATAATTAATTTTGTAGGGAACCCTCAGAGAGCGAGTCCTCCGCGCATTTATTCGGTTTTCCTTCTTCATCTGAAGACCATACAGCCACCACTCAGTATTTTAGGATTTTTCGGAATTGTCTAGGATTTTACAGTCTGACATTACATTTAATTAAAAATTATAATTAATTTCATAATTAATTTGCTTTGATGGAGACCTGGTATATTAATAGGTAATGCTTGATGGTATCTGATTAACTGTCGTATGAAATTAGTTTGCTGGTTTGCATACAGTTTCATTCGAAAAAAATGTGATTGATATCTCTTGCTGTCACTCCATCACTTACGCAATAAGGATTACGCTGATTATTCAGAACATTATGACCACCGACCTCCTCTCGATTTATATCCGTCCAGGCGATAGCAGCGTTACCTGGCGAGGAATCACTGTTGATCAGATACACGCACGGTACATATTGCATCAATGAGCGTGAATGGAGAAGGCGTCCGATCTGAGTTTGACAGAGGGCAGATTATGATGGCTCTTAGGTTCGGCACGAGTATTTTGGAAACTGCACGACTAGTCGGGTGTTCGAGGAGGGCTGTGATGAGTGTTTCCAACACGGGTCGAAACCAAGGTGAAGCCAGGTCCAGACGTAGTGGGGTTGGGCGGCCACCCCTCATTACAGATGTCGAAAGTCGTAGGCTGGACAGACTGGTAAAACAGGACAGGCGGCGAACTGTGGCGGAACTAAAATCAGACTTTAATTCTGGGCAGAGAACAAGTGTGTCTGAACACACAGTGCACCGAACACTCCTAACGATGGGCCTCCGCAGCCGAAGACCCAGTCATGTGCCAATGTTAATACACTACATCAACTACGACTGAAAAGGGCCCGTGACCATTGGCGCTGGCCGTTAGCGCTGTGGCAGAGCGTTGTATGGTCTGATGTGTGCCGATACATTCTTCTTCATGCCGACTGGAGGGCGCGAAACAGTCGCCTTCCAGGCGAACAGCTCCTTGACGCCTGTACTGCGTGACGGAGACAAGCTGGCGGCGGCTACGTTATGCTCTGGGGAACATTCACGTGGGCTTTCATGGGCCCAGTGGAGCTCGCACAAGGCACCATGACGGCCAATGAGTGTCGTACACAGGTAGCAAACAATGTACACACCTTCATACGATCATGTTTCCTGACGGCTGTGGCATTTTCAACAAGATAATGCGCTAGTCGTAAGTTCATAAGTGTGGTGGAGTGGTTCGAGGGACGCAGTGGCGAGTTCCAGTTGATGTGCTGGCCCCCCAGCTCGCCAGATCTGAACCATATTGAACACATCTGGGATGTGACTGATTCAAAATGGTTCAAATGGCTTTGAGCAATATGGGACTCAACATCTGAGGTCATCAGTCCCCTTGATCTTAGAACTACTTAAACCTAACCAACCTAACGACATCACACACATCCATGCCCGATGCAGGATTCGAACCTGCGCCGTAGCGGTCGCGCGGTTCCAGTTTGAAGCGCCTACAACCGCTCGGCCACACCGGCCGGCGGATGTGACTGAACGTGGCGTCAGAGCTCATCGCTCCCCTCAGCGGAAGTTACTGGAATTAGGTGCCTTGTGTATGCAGATGTGGTACCATCTCCCTCCAATGACCTACCAAGGTCTCATTACTTCCATGCTACGACGAGTAGCCGCTTTATCCTTGCCAAACCTGGACGTATTGGCTATTAGGCAAGTGGTCGTAATGTTCTGATTGATCAGTGTAAAATCGCCATCAGAACGAATGCCAACTACGTTAAGTGCAATGTAACGGCCTCAAACAAAACTCAGTTTCAAACACAAGTTGCCGGGTGTGATATAGCGCGATTCTGATTGATATTTTTGGGTTCAAATGGCTCTGAGCACTATGGGACTTAACTTCTGAGGTCATCAGTCGCCTAGAACTTAGAACTACTTAAATCTAACTAACCTAAGGACATCACACACATCCATGCCCGAGGCAGGATTCGAACCTGCGACCGTATCGGTCGCGCGGTTCCAGACTGTAGCGCCTAGAACCGCTCGACGACTCCGGCCGGCGATTGATATTTTTGAGCCGTTACCTGGTGTAATAATAGATTAAGAAAATAAAGCTCGTTTACTCTAGAGAATGTGAAGACAGCACGATTATACAAAGTTTTTATGAGCGCAGCCCCCCCCCCCCCACCCACACACACATACACACTCCCCGTCCCGTACCAAAATCCTGGACTCTACAATGAAATGGTGAGATGGTTCCATGGTTCCTTTGAAAGAGCACTGTCGATTTACTTCCCCATTGGAAGTTTGTGCTCCATCTCTAATTACCTCGTGGCGGACGGGGCGTGCCGGCCTGAGTAGCCGAGCGGTTCTAGGCGCTATAGTCTGGAACCACGTGACTGCTACGGTCGCAGGTTCGAATCCTGCCTCGGGGATGGATGTGTGTGATGTCCTTAGGTTAGTTAGGTTTAAGTAGTTCTAAGTTCTAGGGGACTGATGACCTCAGATCTTAAGGGGGGTAGGACGTCAAACGCTCCGAATTGGAGCAGGAGAGGCACCACAGGACATTTTATTTTCTATAAAAATAAATTCATAAAACTTTGTCAGCATGACTAGGAAGGATTCAGGATTCACACTCATAGCAGTGGAAGTGCAAAAACGTAACAAAATTATTTTTTTTAGAAATGAAATTTCATCGTTTTTTCACTTACTGTTGGCTGCATTTGTTGCTATAGGTACATTTTTCTTCACAAGTAAGAGAGATTTTTTGATGAATTTTGCACAGAATACAAACCATACTTACAGGTGTATGAAACTCTAGAATTTTCCAAATCTATTAAAAACTATGGTAAAAATTGAGATAATTAACTACAAAATTTGATTTTTTTCTGAACACAAAGTTTAAAACGTAACAGCTCATACATTTTTTCATAAATTAAATAGATTCTAGAGTTTCAGACACCTGTAAGTATGGTTTGTATGCTGTGCAAAATTCATCGAACAGTCTTTCTTACTCATGAAGAAAAGTGTACCTATAGCAACAAATGCAGCCAATAGTAAGTGAAAAAATGATGAAATTTCACATGTAAAAAAAAAAGTTATGTTTTTGAACTTCCGCTGCTACGAGTGTGAATCCCGAAGCCTTCCTGGTCATGCTGACAAAGTTTTATGAATTTACTTGTAAAAGTATAGACAGTGGAAATTAAAATGTCCTGTGGTGCCTCTCCTGCTCCAAGTCGGCCTGTTTGACGTCCTACACCCCTTAAGTCCCATAGTGCTCAGAGGCATTTGAACCATTTTTTTGGACGCCACGTATTCTCTCTCTCTCTCTCTTTCATGCACTACTGCGCCTCTCTTGGAATCGGATAATATCAGTGAACTCGTATCGGGAGGAGCTTGTATGCTGCAGTAATCTCAGGAGACTGTAAACGCGTCGCGTTGCCTACCGATATAAAGTAATTAGGTAGTATTAGAGATGGCGCCGCGTGCAAAACACGCCGCTTTATTGCCACGTATAAAGGTAAATTGGCTCCTTCGGCTACCGGCTGGTACCGAAGGTTGTAAACTCGAGAGCGCGTACAGCCGTCGAATGAGACGGGTGCCTCGACAGCTGCGTCTGCGGCGAAAGTTCTGTAGGAGGCTATGCGGTTGTGAGCACGTCGTGCACTGGCGTGCTGGGAGAAAGTGAGCAGCCTTCCAGGACGTGCCGGTAGGGCGTTCACCCCGCTGATACCGCCGGCACTTGCCGGCAAGGCCGCGGTTCTACCAGAGGCACGCTCCGCGCTCCACGTCGTGACGCAGCGCACCTGTTTGCCGTGTCACGCTCTAGCTAACCCTGCTTGGAGATGACATCACGTCTACCTTGTATTGCGAATATATATAAAAAGTCGTCCCAGACTTGTCTCTCATATAAAGATGGGATGGCGACTTTCCGTAGCAGCCACAAATAAGCCAACCTCTGACACTTTACCGTATTCACTACTAGCTTTCTGCTGGTTCCTTTGCCCGCCTATTCACAGCCGACAGACACTGATGAGCCAAAGCATTACTGCCACCTTCTCAGTAGCGCACTGGTCTACCTTTGAAAGACAGTACAGCACCGATTTTGCCTGGTATGTTCCGACTAATCCTTGGTAAGTGTTCGGTGGTATGCGTCAGAAGATCACGCAATTCTCGTAAATTACAGGCCGGTGGTTTGTGGCTGCGGAGCTACCGCACGATAGCGTCCAGGTGTGTTCGATCCGGTTCAAATGGCTCTAAGTACTATAGAACATAACATCTACGTTTTATAGGTGTTATGCTACCACTTTCATGAAACTGTCTGAAGAGTTTGATTAATTATTGCCGAGATGGTTGACATCTATTGGGATATCTTGCCGCCTACACCGTACAAGAACGAGCTGCAGTCTTCCTACCCTCTCTATACATCATGTCGGCTTTTTCTCCATTGGTAAATCTCATTGTCAACTCACGACCTACTGCTTGGACTGTCACACAATAACTGACTAGCATATCGCAATGCACTCACGGAACACACAAGCACAATGTAAGCAAATATAACAACATCGTACCTAGGACCTACGCAGGTTGAGTGGCATCAACAAGTGTCGGCATGGAAACCTTTCAAAATACGATATCTCTCAAACGACTCGCGCCAAAATCCTACAACGAACACCACAGACATACCAATTTACCATACTTTAGTTTTTTTATTTTAACAGGTTTCGTCCCACTTCAAAAGTAGTATGTTTGCCCAAATAATACGCTTTTATTATCACAATGTGTTTTTTGGCCAAGAATACGAGCCCCTGACCACCAATCCACACTGTGAAAAGCGCACATCAATACACTTTCCATCTCCGCAGTACCCTCGGTGCAAGTTTTAGCTGGTTCACCCTTTCCATCTCCGCAGTACCCTCGGTGCAAGTTTTAGCTGGTTCACCCTGTGTATCCCCCCCATGAACCATGGACCTTGCCGTTGGTGGGGAGGCTTCCGTGCCTCAACGATACAGATAGCCGTACCGTAGGTGCAACCACAACGGAGGGGTATCTGTTGAGAGGCCAGACAAACGTATGGTTCCTGAAGAGGGGCAGCAGCCTTTTCAGTAGTTGCAGGGGCAACAGTCTGGATGATTGACTGATCTGGCCTTGTAACACTAACCAAAATGGCCTTGCTGTTCTGGTACTGCGAACGGCTGAAAGCAAGGGGAAACTACAGCCGTAATTTTTCCCGAGGGTATGCAGCTTTACTGTATGATTAAATGATGATGGCGTCCTCATGGGTAAAATATTCCGGAGGTAAAATAGTCCCCCATTCGGATCTCCGGGCGGGGACTACTCAGGAGGGTGTCGTTATCAGGAGAAAGAAAACTGGCGTTCTACGGATCGGAGCGTGGAATGTCAGATCCCTTAATCGGGCAGGTAGGTTAGAAAATTTAAAAAGGGAAATGGATATGTTAAAGTTAGATATAGTGGGAATTAGTGAAGTTCGGTGGCAGGAGGAACAAGACTTTTGGTCAGGCGAATACAGGGTTATAAATACAAAAGCAAATAGGGGTAATGCAGGTGTAGGTTTAATAATGAATAAAAAATAGGAGTGCGGGTAAGGACAAGTTTATATGCCAACTAGCTCTGCAGATGACGAAGAAATTGATGAAATGTATGATGAGATAAAAGAAATTATTCAGGTAGTGAAGGGAGACGAAAATTTAATAGTCATGGGTGACTGGAATTCGTCAGTAGGAAAATGGAGAGAAAGAAACATAGTAGGTGAATATGGATTGGGGCTAAGAAATGAAAGAGGAAGCCGTCTGGTAGAATTTTGCGCAGAGCATAAGTTAATCATAGCTAACACTTCGTTCAAGAATCATGAAAGAAGGTTGTATACATGGAAGAACCCTGGAGATACTAAAAGGCATCAGATAGATTATATAATGGTAAGACAGAGATTTAGGAACCAGGTTTTAAATTGTAAGACATTTGCAGGGGCAGATGTGGACTCGGACCACAATCTATTGGTTATGAACTGTAGATTAAAACTGAAGCAACTGCAAAAAGGTGGGAATTTAAGGAGATGGGACCTGGATAAACTGAAAGAACCAGAGGTTGTACAGAGTTTTAGGGAGAGCATAAGGGAACAATTGACAGGAAAGGGGGAAAGAAATACAGTAGAAGAAGAATGGGTAACTTTGAGGGATGAAATAGTGAAGGAAGCAGAGGATCAAATAGGTAAGAAGACGAGGGCTAATAAAAACCCTTGGGTAACAGAAGGAATATTGAATTTAATTGATGAAAGGAGAAAATATAAAAATACAGGAAATGAAGCAGGCAAAAAGGAATACAAACGTCTCAAAAATGAGATCGACAGGAAGTGCAAAATGGCTAAGCAGGGATGGCTAGAGGACAAATATAAGGATGTAGAGGCTTATCTCACTAGGGGTAAAATAGATACTGCTTACAGGAAAATTAAAGAGACCTTTGGAGAAAAGAGAACCACTTGCATGAATATCAAGAGCTCAGATGGAAACCCAGTTCTAAGGAAAGAAGGGAAAGCAGAAAGGTGGAAGGAGTATATAGAGGGTCTATACAAGGGCGATGTACTTGAGGACAATATTATAGAAATGGAAGAGGATGTAGATGAAGATGAAATGGGAGATACAATACTGTGTGAAGAGTTTGACAGAGCACTGAAAGACCTGAGTCGAAACAAGGCCCCGGGAGTAGACAACGTTCCATTAAAACTACTGACAGCCTTGGGAGAGCCAGTCCTGACAAAACTCTACCATCTGGTGAGCAAGATGTATGAGACAGGCGAAATACCCTCAGACTTCAAGAAGAATATAATAATTCCAATCCCAAAGAAAGCAGGTGTTGACAGATGTGAAAATTACCGAACTATCAGTTAAATAAGTCACAGCTGCAAAATACTAACACGAATTCTTTACAGACGAATGGAAAAACTGGTAGAAGCCGACGTCGGGGAAGATCAGTTTGGATTCCATAGAAATATTGGAACACGTGAGGCAATACTGACCTTACGACTTATCTTAGAAGAAAGATTAAGCAAAGGCAAAGCTACGTTTCTAGCATTTGTAGACTTAGAGAAAGCTTTTGACAATGTTGACTGGAATACTCTCTTTCAAATTCTGAAGGTGGCAGGGGTAAAATACAGGGAGCGAAAGGCTATTTACAATTTGTACAGAAAGCAGATGGCAGTTACAAGAGTTGAAGGGCATGAAAGGGAAGCAGCGGTTGGGAAGGGAGTGAGACAGGGTTGTAGCCTATCCCCGATTTTATTCAGTCTGTATATTGAGCAAGCAATAAAGGAAACAAAAGAAAAATTCGGAGTAGGTATTAAAATACATGGAGAAGAAATAAAAACTTTGAGGTTCGCCGATGACATTGTAATTCTGTCAGAGACAGCAAAGGACTTGGAAGAGCAGTTGAACGGAATGGACAGTGTCTTGAAAGGAGGATATAAGATGAACATCAACAAAAGCAAAACGAGGATAATGGAATGTAGTCGAATTAAGTCGGGGTGATGCTGAGGGAATTAGATTAGGAAATGAGACACTTTAAAAGTAGTGAAGGAGTTTTGCTATTTGGGGTGCAAAATAACTGACGATGGTCGAAGTAAAGAGGATATAAAATGTATACTGGCAATGGCAAGGAAAGCATTTCTGAAGAAGAAAAATTTGTTAAGATCGAGTATAGATTTAAGTGTCAGGAAATCGTTTCTGAAAGTATTTGTATGGAGTGTAGCCATGTATGGAAGTGAAACGTGGACGATAAATAGTTTAGACAAGAAGAGAATAGAAGCTTTCGAAATGTGGTGTTACAGAAGAATGCTGAAGAGTAGATGGGTAGATCAAATAACTAATGAGGAGGTATTGAATAGAATTGGGGAGAAAAGGAGCTTGTGGCACAACTTGACTAGAAGAAGGGATCGGTTGGTAGCACATGTTCTGAGACATCGAGGGATCACCAATTTAGTATTGGAGGGCAGCTTGGAGGGTAAGAATCGTAGAGGGAGACCAAGAGATGAATACACTAAGCAGATTCAGATGAATGTAGGCTGCAGTAGGTACTGGGAGATGAAGAAGCTTGCACAGGATAGAGTAGCATGGAGAGCTGCATCAAACCAGTCTCGGGACTGAAGACCACAACAACAACAACCCTGTGTATGATACCGGTCACGCAAGGACGCACAAAAATGTTGTAGGCTCTGCACACATTGTTTTCTTGCACTTAATTTTATTTATTTATATTTCAGACTTATCTACACATCAAGCATTGTGTCTCCGTTACAGTTCGTGTTTCTCATGGAAATGGAAATTCATTTAGGTTCAAATGGCTCTAAGCACTATGGGACTTAACATCTGAGATCATCAGTCCCCTAGACTTAGAACTACTTAAACCTAACTAACCTAAGGACACCACACACATCCATGCCCGAGGCAGGATTCGAACCTGCGACCATAGCAGCAGCGCTGTTCCGGACTGAAGCGCCTAGAACCGCTCGGCCACATCGGGCGGCTTGATCGAATTGCATGCCCAAGATATCAGCGAGAGTTCAGTCATTCTCAAACCACTGCAGCTCGATTCTGCCCGTAAGATATGGTTAGTTGTCCTGCTGGTAAACGTCATCGCAATGAGGGAAAATATCAAGCGTGAAGAGGTGCAGGTTTATCGCAGTAATGTTCAGTTGTCATGGTGTCTTAGGCACGTTTCACACTGGGCCACTGGTGACGGTCACCAGCGACGGTCACCGACAGAGATACTTTCGTCTGAACTGGAGCATTCACACCGGGACACTACTCTGCCTCACAGAGCCACTACGACGCAGCAGTGACTCACCCTCGCCACATGTGACGGACAAGGTCACTGTGTTCACAGCAGTCACCGCCGGACATGCATTAGTTTGGAGTGTTCGCTGTGGGACACAGAGCACAGACACAGCGCTGCAGATCTGCCAACAGATGGCGGTCATTTTTGAGACAGTGACGCGAAACATTCATTCTGCATTATACCGTACACATTGTAGCCATGAGTTTAGATTTGATTAACACGGAAGACTTCATAAGTGACCTGAAAGTCGTCCTGCTGTTTGGGATGTCAAAAGCGGTGACTATAGCAACAAAGTGGTGAAAACGAATGCATGGCAATAAATTATAACGAAATTAGTGTCTAATTTCAATGAGAAGAGCATGGATGAAAAAAACAAAATTGGTAAGTTGTATGTTCTTTTTCCAAATTTAATACCTTATTTTTCGGACCATAAAAGAGTAGCGAAATTTAGTTGCTACGCCTGTAAAGGCAAGCACATTTGCATCCCTCACCCCCCTTTTCTTTTGCGTTTACCAGTATTAAGTGTACCTTTACGCAGTCTTAATGCTATGAGAAGGAACAAAATGGATGAGCGTGGAAACCATGAACTCACCCCTGCAGGGCGAATGGAGAAGAAATCTAAAAAAATACTTATATTTCAAAATTTTCATTGCAAAATTAAGTGTGCGTCTTATCGTCATCCGAAAAATACAGTTAAAATATTATTGTCCATACCTGTCATTTCTTCTTTCACTTCTCTTAGCAGTTCATCAAATGAAGTTTTCGACATTCGAAAATACTGAAAAAATTCTCATCTTGTCTCAGATCGTCATAAAGAGTATAAAACAATACTTTCTCCAGCCGTTCTCGTAGCAGTGAATGTAAGTGTAATGAACGTTTTGTCTTCGTTCTCCTCCTCCTCTTGCTTAGAAGTACTAACAAAAGTTCCTTCTCGCCCGAGTCCATTTCACTAACTAATTAGTTGGCAGTAACTGCGGTGTCGGACACCGGTGACCCAGGAGTGTTCATCACAATTACCGGTGACCGTCACTGGCAACGGTCACCAGTGTCCCAGCGTGAAACAGGCCTTAGATTAGTACCATCGGGACCTGTTCAACCATAGGTGAATGTATCATAATACTGTCCCCACAGGCCTGCGTCCGTTCTGTGGTGCGACGAATATTTCGAGCAGCCGGATGACGCCACATGAGGACACGACCATTTACCTGGTTTAACAAGAAACGTTACTCATCGGACCAGGAGACACGTTTTTATTGATCCACGATCCAGTCAGCAATCGTAATTGGTAATGTCGCTGGGTCAATGCGTTGGGGTCGTTTTCTGCAGAACCGCAAGTTCAATGACGTGCGGTGAACAACGTTCTCTGAAGCAACTGTGCCGGCAACAGCACTGTAGTCTGTCATCTCGTCTACCACACATCGCCCATGGTTTACTTCGGTTCCTAGTGGCAACAAGAGCCGCAGACACATTTTACCGGTGAGTGGTGTTGCGACGCGATATCAAAAAATGTTCAAATGTGTGTGAAATCTTATGGGACTTAACTGCTAAGGTCATCAATCCCTAAGCTTACACACTACTTAACCTAAATTATCCCAAGGACAAACACACACACACCCATGCCCGAGGGAGGACTCGAACCTCCGCCGGGACCAGCCGGCCGCGATATTGATGTTGATCTCGAACCCGCGGTTCGGCATGGTTCAAAGGCTAATCATTTCTGCAGAACCTACTAATGTACATGTCCTGTGAAAATGTCTGCAGCCGTTCAAGCTGTTCTGTTCTTTTTTTCTGAACACGAATGTACACTCCTGGAAATGGAAAAAAGAACACATTGACACCGGTGTGTCAGACCCACCATACTTGCTCCGGACACTGCGAGAGGGCTGTACAAGCAATGATCACACGTACGGCACGGCGGACACACCAGGAACCGCGGTGTTGGCCGTCGAATGGCGCTAGCTGCGCAGCATTTGTGCACCGCCGCCGTCAGTGTCAGCCAGTTTGCCGTGGCATACGGAGCTCCATCGCAGTCTTTAACACTGGTAGCATGCCGCGACAGCGTGGACGTGAACCATATGTGCAGTTGACGGACTTTGAGCGAGGGCGTATAGTGGGCATGCGGGAGGCCGGGTGGACGTGCCGCCGAATTGCTCAACACGTGGGGCGTGAGGTCTCCACAGTACATCGATGTTGTCGCCAGTGGTCGGCGGAAGGTGCACGTGCCCGTCGACCTGGGACCGGACCGCAGCGACGCACGGATGCACGCCAAGACCGTAGGATCCTACGCAGTGCCGTAGGGGACCGCACCGCCTCTTCCCAGCAAATTAGGGACACTGTTGCTCCTGGGATATCGCCGAGGACCATTCGCAACCGTCTCCATGAAGCTGGGCTACGGTCCCGCACACCGTTAGGCCGTCTTCCGCTCACGCCCCAACATCGTGCAACCCGCCTCCAGTGGTGTCGCGACAGGCGTGAATGGAGGGACGAATGGAGACTTGTCGTCTTCAGCGATGAGAGTCGCTTCTGCCTTGGTGCCAATGATGGTCGTATGCGTGTTTGGCGCCGTGCAGGTGAGCGCCACAATCAGGACTGCATACGACCGAGGCACACAGGGCCAACACCCGGCATCATGGTGTGGGGAGCGATCTCCTACACTGGCCGTACACCACTGGTGATCGTCGAGGGGACACTGAATAGTGCACGGTACATCCAAACCGTCATCGAACCCATCGTTCTACCATTCCTAGACCGGCAAGGGAACTTGCTGTTCCAACAGGACAATGCACGTCCGCATGTATCCCGTGCCACCCAACGTGCTCTAGAAGGTGTACGTCAACTACCCTGGCCAGCAAGATCTCCGGATCTGTCCTCCATTGAGCATGTTTGGGACTGGATGAAGCGTCGTCTCACGCGGTCTGCACGTCCAGCACGAACGCTGGTCCAACTGAGGCGCCAGGTGGAAATGGCATGGCAAGCCGTTCCACAGGACTACATCCAGCATCTCTACGATCGTCTCCATGGGAGAATAGCAGCCTGCATTGCTGCGAAAGGTGGATATACACTGTACTAGTGCCGACATTGTGCATGCTCTGTTGCCTGTGTCTATGTGCCTGTGGTTCTGTCAGTGTGATCATGTGATGTATCTGACCCCAGGAATGTGTCAATAAAGTTTCCCCTTCCTGGGACAATGAATTCACGGTGTTCTTATTTTAATTTCCAGGAGTGTATTTAAGCCACAGAGGAATTACCAGTATGCGGTGATTTCAAAAATTTCGATAGATACAAAGTAGCATTTCACAAGATATCTGAGCCCAACAGCCAAACACTCATTTCATTTTCGAATACAGCACCCACCATTTAGCAAAACGCATTATTCACGTTCTTTGTAACGAAACTGTTGTTGACCGGCACAGTCAGTAGCTATGTGACGCATTTTTTTTCCTCTTATATTTTTTTTACATTCATTTATCTTTATCGATAATTCATCTCTAGCTAACTAAAACGACTATTTATTACGTCGCAGTTCAAAAAAAAACTGTTCAAATGCTTACATATTTGTTGCCGTTCCTTAATGTAATACAATATCAGATCAAATGTGTCTGGACATCTATTAGTGGACATTAAGATGGGGCGTGTCCACCCTTCACCTTTACAACGGCTTGAATTATGCTCGGAACATTTTCTGTGAGATGTCTGTGGAGAAATGGGAGCTCATTCATCCTCAAGAGTTGAGGAACCAAGGGTGGATGCTCGAGTCTGCAACGAAGTCGCTCCAGCTCATCCCAAAAAGTGTTCTGTTGGGCTCAGGTCGGGCTTAGAGGCAGGCCAGTCAATTTCCACAAACATCGCCACACAGATGCTGCTTTGACACGATGCTTTGTCATGCTGATGCAAACAATCATCATCTCCGAACTGTTCAGAATGCTGTAAAAGGTGTTCATATCCTTCAGAGCTTTGCATTTTCTTAAGCACAATAAGGGGATCACACGCTAACCAAGAAAACCACCTCCATACCGGAATACCTCTTCCTCCGTATTTCCCTGCTGGCACTTGGCGCTATGGCAGGTAAGGTTAGCCAAGCATTCGCCACACCCAAAGCCATTCATCGGGTTGCCACAGGGCATAGCGCGAAATTAGTCGTTTCCAGTCATCCACTATCCTGTGGCGCCGCTCTTCGCGCCGCCTCGAGCTTCACTTAGCACTGAATACAGAAATATGGGGCTTTCCAGGAACTGTTCGACTGTTGCACTCCATTCTTTTTAACTCCCTACCGACAGCCACTGTGCTATTTGGACTGTTGTAGCACCTCAGGAGTAACTCCAATCACTGATTTCATGCGATTTCTTACAACTACTCTCAGCAGTTCTCGGCGGCCGTCCGTCAGTAAATGAGGTCTATCTGGTCATATTTCAAATGTTCCTTCGCATTTACACTTCAGTCACCTCATCAACACTCGGCCAGGGTAAGTTTAGAAGGACTGAAATGTCCCTGATCGATTTGTTACTCAGGTGAGATCCAGTGAACAGTTCACGTTCGAAATCACACAGCTTCCCATGACCGACACAAACTGCCTCTCTACTGACAGGCTAACACTCTCACTCTTTTATAATGACACGTAATGGTCAACTCCGCATTACGTACGAATGTCCGGATACTTCTGATCGCCGGCCGTGGTGGCCGTGCGGTTCTAGGCGCTGCAGTCCGGAACCGCGAGACTGCCTCGGGCATGGATGTGTGTGATGTGCTTAGGTTAGTTAGGTTTAAGTAGTTCTAAGTTCTAGGGGACTGATGACCTAAGATGTTAAGTCCCATAGTGCTCAGAGCCATTTGAACCATACTTCTGATCAGACAACAAATGCATCAGTGACCCCGTCACCGGCCGGCGTACAACGGTTCCGCCAGTATGCGTTCTTCTGCGGTAGTTCCTTCTCAGCAGTAGTTAAAGGAAATTACTACTAATTCATAGATCAAAACTACCTATTAAAGTCGACGGCCGAAGTTAAGCGCTGTCGGGCTGGGCTAGAACTTAGATGGGTGACCATCCGATATGCCGAGCGTTGTTGGCAAGTGGGGTACACTCAGCCCTTTTGAGGCAAACTGAGTAGCTACTTCACTGAGAAGTAGCGGCTCTGGTCTCGTAAACTGACATATGACCGGGAGAGCCGTTTGCTGACCACATGCCCCTCCGTATCCGCATCCAGTGACGCCTGTGGGCTGAGGATGAAACGGCGGCCGGTCGGTACCGTTGGGCCTTAATGGCATGTTCGGACGGACTTCAGAGTTACATATTAAAACCACCGCCCACCTTCTGTTAACTGAAATCATCCGTGCAGTCGTACGAAGCGAGGTGGCGCATTGGTAAGCACACTGGACTCGCATTCGGGAGGACGACAGTTCAAACACGCGGCCGGCCATCGTGATTTAGATTTTCCGTGATTTCCCTAAGTCGATTCAGGCAAATGCCGGGACGGTTCCTTAGAAACGGCACAGCTGATTTCCTTCCCCATCCTTCCCTAATCCGTTGGGACCGATGACGTCGCTGTTTGGTCCTCTCCCGCAAGCCAACCAACCAACCGTGTAGTCGTATATATGTAGTGGGCACTCCACACCTAAAGTGGAATGTGGTTATGAAAGATACGAAGATTAACTGTTTCAGTATATTTTATTATTGACAGTATAATGTACGATGGTTGGAGCTTCAATAGTGGCAACTATTTATTTACAGCTCGTACAAAATAGATACGTGTTTCAAAGTTTTACTGACCTTCAGAGTAGTCACCAGCATTCTGTATAACCCGTTGCCAGAGATGTGGAAGTCGTGTGATACTCTTAGTAGTGCCAGTTGTGTTGACAGTTCGAGCGGCGCGGTCTATTGCCGGACGAATTTGTTGCAGTTCTGAAGCGAGAGCCGTGACGTGTTTCCTTCAGTTTAGAAATAAACTCACGAGGGCTTAAGTCAGGGGAGTGCAGTAGGTGGTATAGCACTTGGCAGCCCCATCAGTCAAACAAATCAGTAACAGCTTGCACTGTACGTGCTTGAGCGTTGATGGTCCGGTCCTGCAGAAAGTGTCATCACTTCTGTCTCTAAGCTGGTCATAAGTTGTGTTCCAAAAATGAACAGCATAGAGACAGAAGTGATGACACTTTCTGCAGGACCTGACGATCATTTTGCAGGACAATGATCAAGCACGTACAGTGCAAGCTGTTACTGATTTGTTTGATTGATGGGGCTACTAAATGCTATACCACCTACTACACTCCCCTGACCCAAGCCCTCGTGAGTTCAACTCGATTTCTAAACTGAAGAAAACACTTCACGGCATTCGCTTCAGAACTGCAACAAATTCGTTGCCGCTTGAACTGTCAACATAACTGGCACTGCTAAGAGTATCCTTCCACATCGCCGGCAACGAGTTATATATACACAATACTGGTGACTACTCTGAAGGTCAGTAAAACTTTGAAACACGTATCTATTTTGTACGAGCTATAAAAAAATAGTTGCCACTAGTAAAGTTCCAACCCTCGTATTTCTGTTGGCAGCAATGAGTGAGGATACTATTTATTTCATTTCACGCTACAGTAAGAACGAATGATATCAGACATTCGAAACGAAGAATAATTTTATCAGCTGCTCCTGCCGTTGTCGAAATAATATTAACCAGCTGTGTGGCACCACCTTCACAAGCTGCAATTGGCAGTTCAGATAACAAGAAATGCTATCTTGCATGTCGTGATTCAGGGCCGCGAAAATATTAGCGTTCCAGTTTTATTTTGCTTAAACTTCAGATGAAGCTTAACAGCGCAGGACCACTTATCTTTGCATACGAGTCGCGTGATTTATAATCGAAGTTCTCTCTGGGAGTATTATCGCCTTCTGACAGGTCATAGTTGTTAACCAAAATACAATGTATGTAATTTGCGTAAATATCAAGTTTTATATGCAACGAAATATTTATAGCTACAAAAGTTTTCGAAGTGTATACTGATTGAAATAGTGTGAAATTCTATTTTCTCGATCGCCTGTTTGGTAACAAGGATTTTTTTTTTAAGAATGTGTTCGATAAGAGCAATGCAGGACATAGGAAATTGTTTCAGTATTCTTCTAGGGGTAACGTTGTTTATTTTTACCTTGCCCTTTATTTTTTTTTTTAGTTTCTGTGGGACCATGTAGACCGAAGATAAACACTATAAAAAGAATAGCAGAATAATTCAGAGCTGAATCCAGTAATCTGTTGTGAGTAACAACTTTACAGAATGAAATGAGTCGCTACAAGGAAACCTTTTAGAGTGGACTTAACTTCAGACTGTGGGGTTGTTATTGAATGTTGGTGGGAAAAGAAACAGTAAAATACACTCCCGGAAAAAAATAGTACACGTGGAAAGACGACGTCGATTTTGAACCGATGATGGCATGTGCCACCAGGGGGATTGTAGATGTACTGTTAATGGTTTCATCGTTGCCCGCGAATAGATGGCGCAGTGCCATTTCTACCAGACGACCATCTAATGTGTGAAGCAAGCAGGAAACCATGCCACGGACGCGCACTCTGGCTTCTTGCAGCCAAGTGGTCGAGTTTGAAAGGGGTCAAATTGTGGCTTCCGAATGGCGGCATGGTCCTTTCGGAGAAGTGCCGCACAAGTTGGACGTGCTGCCTCAGTTGTTAAAAGATGATGGTATCAGTGGTCAAATTAACATTCTCACACCCGTAGACGAGGTTCTGCAAGTCCACACAGCACAGACGCCCGCCAGGATCGTAGTATTGTCAGAGCAGCTGTGGCAGACCGTACAGCTACTACAGCAGAGATAGGAGGGCTTGAACCCAGGTGTGTCCACACGAACTGTTGCGAACCGGCTACTAGCAGTGGGACAATGGGCATTCGCACCTCTAGCCCGTCTACCACTCACACCACACTATCGACGTGCACGGCTCGACTGGTGACGTCAGAGGATCGCTTGGAAGATTGAATGGCGCGCCGTGGTCTTCAGCGATGAAATAAGATTCCGCCGGCACGCAGGTGATAGTCGTTTGCGCATACGTCGTAGAACTCATGAGCGCTGTCTTGAGTGCATACGCCCAAGACACAATGGCCCTATCCCAGGCCTTCTGGTATAGAGTGCGATAAGCTACAGCTCTTGTACACTTTAGTGTCTCTAGAGGGGACGGCAACCAGTGGTCGATACGTGCAGAATGTTGTTAGACCCTTCCTTGTAGACTTCTTCGCCGTTCTTGCAACAGGAAGGTAATGTGTTGACGCAACAGTTCGCCCACACACAGCCCTTGAAACTCACCGACCGAGCGAGGTGGCGCAGTGGTTAGACACTGGACTCTCATTCGGGAGGACGACGGTTCAATCCCGCGTCCGGCTATTCTGATTTAGGTTTTCCGTGATTTCCCTAAATCGCTCCAGGCAAATGCCGGGATGGTTCCATTCAAAGGGCACGGCCGACTTCCTTCCCCGTCCTTCCCTAATCCGATGAGACCGATGACCTCGCTGTCTGGTCTCCTTCCCCAAAACAACCAACCAACCAACCAAACTCACCGTGCTCTACAATACGTGCAGCAACGTCCCTGGGTAGCACGATTTCCGGAATTGTCTCCAATCGAGCACGTGTGGCATATGATGGGACAAAAAGTGACTAGTGCTCCTCGCCAACCAACAAATCCTGCAGAACTACGTGAACAGGTCGAACAGGCTGGCATAACGTATCACAGGACAGTATTCGCCATCTGCACGATCGACTGGATGTATTTCCGCCCGTGAAGGGCTATTGATCTGTAAATGTAACCATTTCGCGTACTCTATGTGCACTGTTGCAACAATAAATCTTGAGCGATTTGGAAACCAGCAAAAGGTTGTAGTAATTTTTTTCCGGCAGTGTATTATACACGTTACTTCAAAGTGGTCGAGGAAGTGTCCCCCCCCCCCCCCCCCCTCCTCAAAATTCAAATCTTTTCTCTGTGGAATCCTACAGATTCTTTTCAACGAGTCCATGTTATTAGGAACAGATCCTATGAAGATGTATGTAAGACGGCAGAGCTCGAATCTTAAAAATAAAGTTCAGTGTAATATTGAACTTCTTTAAGTTCATGTGTGACCGTTGGGTGCTTGGACTTTGAACCACTTCTCTGATCATAATTGCTTTAAAACTCAAAGTTGCTACACCTCATTTCTACGAAATACCTCACGAGAATCTTATCAACAGCTTTTTACACTCTCTCTTCACCAACGCATACGTTTAACAGATTGCATAAACACTTCTTGGATCAATATTCAGAGTATGAATGGAAAACATCTTCAATGGAGAACGGTTATCCATGGGATATTTCCAGAATGAGATTTTCACTCTGCAGCGGAGTGTGCGCTGATATGAAACTTCCTGGCAGATATAACTGTGTGTCGCACCGAGACTCGAACTCGGGACCTTTGCCTTTCGCGGGAAAGTGCTCTACCACCTCAAGGTAGGAGACGAGGTACTGGCAGCATTGAAGATGTGGGGTTGGGGCGTGAGTCGTGCTGGGATAACTCTGATGGTAGAACACTTGCCCGCGAAAGGCAAAGGTCCCGAGTTCGAGTCTCGGTCCGTCACACAGTTTAAACCTGTCAGGAAGTTCCATGGGATATTTGTTTCCTCTGAGCAGGTACGAAGGGCGCTCCCGTAAGTAATGTAACATTTTTTTCTGAAAGTAGATTGGTTTTATTCGGATTTCCTGTACACCATATTATTCCCGACTCTTTTGGCTTCAAAACAATGTTTTTCAACGTAATCTCCGTTCAGTGGGACAGCTTTACGCCACTGTACTGGGAGGCCCGCCCGCATGGTTCAAGTGTATAGAGCGATGTCGGAGCCGACGTTTCGCTGCCTCAACAATCTCCCCATCATCCACGTACTGCTTCCCGCAGAGTGCATCCTTTATTGGACCAAACATATGGAAACCGAAATATGCAAGATGCAGGCTGTAGGGTGGATGAGGAACAAGTCGCCATCCTGATTTAGGTTTTCCGTGATTTCCCTAAATCGCTTCAGGCAAATGCCGGGATAGTTCCTTTGAAAGGGCACGGCCGATTTCCTTCCCCATCCTTCACTCACCCGAGCTTGCGCTCCGTCTCTAATGACCTCGTTGTCGACGGGACGTTAAACACTAATATCCTCCTCCTCCAATGAAGTTTTGTGAGCTCATCTCGGGCGCGCAGACTTGTGAGACGCCTTGGCTTGTTTTGGAGAAGGAGAAGTTCGTTTGTACGTATTTTTGTGGCGTCTGAAACGCTGAAATCGTTTCTTCATTTTCTTGAGGGTAGCACAGTACACTCCAGAGTTGATCGTTGTACTATGAGGGAGGGCATCAAACACCGTAACCCCTTCTGAGTCCCAGAAGACCTTCACCATGACGTTGTATGGTAACCGGGGACCTACAAACGACGGGTGGCTCCGTCCCCGCCGCAGCCGCAGTGGTCCACAACCCTACGACGACTACAAATGGTTCAAATGGCTCTGAGCACTATGGGACTTAACATCTATGGTCATCAGTCCCCTAGAACTTAGAACTACTTAAACCTAACTAACCTAAGGACAGCACACAACACCCAGCCATCACGAGGCAGAGAAAATCCCCGACCCCGCCGGGAATCGAACCCGGGAACCCGGGCGTGGGAAGCGAGAACGCTACCGCACGACCACGAGATGCGGGCTCTATAAAATGGGAAAAAATGCTTTTTATTACTTGCACACGCATAAATTTGAGTTTTTAAGACTGTATTTACATATCTGAAAACCAGACAGAATTTTATATATATACCTTGTTACTTCCTATTGTTGGTTTCCTGGAACTTGTGTTATGCAATGCAGTTGTTTTGTTTCAGAATTTGTCATCTGCAACCATACAGACTTTAATGTAGAACAGTTATTTACTTCGTAAATTTACGTTATCTTCACTGTCAAGGCCTGCGCGAAGTAACTCTTCGTGCACTGTTTACAAATCGGAGGCTTTACCTCAGCATATCCCCATACAAGAACATATGAACAATTTTATTCAAAAAAGACTTGCAACTTTAGTTACAGAGTGATGCATGTACAAAATCACATGCAAGCGTTGTGTAAAAGTACTTGTTGGCCATTAGCGCAGCTTTGTGGCAACTAGACTATTACAAGATTCTGAAGCTGTGCCTGTGCGGTGTCATCCTAATAACAAGCTCGAAAATCGTGACATACTTAAAAAGAAAAAGAGAGATTAGACTGAACGATTCTCATTGGCCACCGTCTACTAGCATCCGACTTACTACAATCAACGACAGCCAATTTCCGACAACAGCACGCAACGGATGAGCTGTGGACGCGGTAAGCACCCTTTAGGCAACTAATCAAACGGTGTCTTGCATCAAGTGGCATGTCTCTTATAGTTTTCTTAGCAAGCAGAAAGAAAAGTAAAGCACAAGCTTAAGAATATTCATACCTTATTCACATATATATTCTATCCACCAAAGATTACAACAGTGAAGGTCTCACCGTCAAATTGATTATAGTTCCATAGATTCTTAATTTTCATGAACTACTTTTGTTATCGCCTTCTTCATATGAAATTGTTATTAACATAACTGATTAATAAACTTCATTTAGCCTACATTTTTAAGTATTTTCACGATTAAGTAAATGAGAAGTTATCGAATCATTATGGCAAGCTGATGGCGTGCTGAACGTTGAAACGCGTGCACGTAAAATATAATAAACGTGTGGCTGATGCTAGACAACTGTTTTCTTCCAACCTTAATGTTTTTCATCGGAATTAAATCTACATCTACACCCCACAAGCCATCTCACGGTGTGTGGATGAGGGTACTTTGTGTACAAGTGTAACTTCCCTCTTTTCTTTGCTACTCCCCAATGGTTCGCGGAAGGAACGGTTGCTGATCGGTCTCCGTGTAGGATGGTCTCTTCGCGAGATGTATACTGAAGCGACAAAGAAACTGGTATAGGCATGCGTATTCAAATACAGAGATACGTAAACAGGCAGAATACGGCTCTGCGGCCGGCCGTAGTGGCCGAGCGGTTCTAGGCGCTACAGTCTGGAACCGCGCGACCGCTGCGGTCGCAGGTTCGAATCCTGGCTCGGGGATGGATGTGTGTGCTGTTCTTAGGTTAATTAGGTTTAAGTAGTTCTAAGTTCTAGGGGACTGATGACCACAGCAGCTAAGTCCCATAGTGCTCAGAGCCATTTGAACCATTTTTTGAACGGCTCTGCGATCAGCACCGCCCACAAAAGACAAGAAGTGTCTAGCACACTTGTTAGCTCGGCTACTGCTGCTGCAATGGCAGGTTATCAAGATTTAAGTGAGTTTGGACGTGGTGTTCTAGTCAGTGCACGAGCGATGGAACACAGCATCTCCGAGGTAGCGACAAAGTGCGGAATTTTCCGTGCGACCATATCACGAGTGTACCGTGAACATCAGGAACCCGGTAAAACATCAAGTCTCCGACATCGCCGCGGCCAGAAAAAGATCCTGCAAGAACGGGACCAACGACGACTGAAGAGAATCATTCAGTGTGATAGAAGTGCAACCCTTCCGCAAACTGCTGCAGATTTCGGTGCTGGGCATTCAGCAAGTCTCAGCGCGCTAGCCATTCAACGTAATATTATCGATATGGGCTTGCGGAGCCGAAGATGCACTCGTGGCCCTTGATGACTGCACGACTCATAGCTTGTAGTAGTGTGCAGTTGGAGTGATATGGGACCCTTGATACTTCTAGATACGCCTCTGACAGGTGACACGTACGTAAGCATCCTGTCTGATCACCAGCGTCCATTCATGCCCACTGTTCATTCCGACGGACTTGGGCAATTCCAGCAGGACAATGCGACACCCCACACGTCCAGAATTGCTACAGAGTGGCTCCTGGAACATTCTTCTGAGTTTAAACACTTTCGATGTCCACCAGAATCCCCGGATATGAGCATTATTGAACATATCTGGTATGCTTTGCAACGTGCTGTTCAGAATAAATCTCCACCCCATCGTACTCTTGCGGATTTATGGACTGACCTGCGGTATTCATGGTGCCAATTCCATCCAACACTACTTCAGACACTAGTCGAGTCCATGCCACGTCGTGTTGCGGCACTTGTGCGTGGTCGCTGTGGCCATAAACGATATTAGACAGGTGTACCTGTCTCTTCGGGTCGTCGGAGTAGTAGATAGGAGGAAGCAATTATTGGTTGCCTCTTCCACGAACGCATGCTCTCTTATTTACATTTCTCAGAATTAGTAATTAATCTCATTACTTGCCCCAGTAGGAAAAAAACTAATTACCAGAAGTTACTATATTAAACATGTTCAAAAACCTGTTGCACTAGCAAAACCTATTGCCTTTTCACGGCCAGTATGGTACGTAAACAACTACGTGCAATCTTCAGCAGTTTACTCCGTTAATCGTTTCTCCAAAAATAGCGGTGTGACGAGAAACAGGAAAGCCTTGGACGTGAAATTACTCACTGGAGACAGGTCGATTAAGCTTTAAACGGCGAAATAAATACTCAGCAAAAATTCCTACTGAGGTTATCGTCTCTACACGACGTAGCAGGCGGAACAGGTTTAGAAGCTGAAGACTTAAAGCTACTGCTAAAAGGTACTGCGCCAGCACCTAGCGCGTTTATCAGAGTACCGTTCTACGGACAACACGCGTCATCTCTCCTCTTAATGTGAGACGGAGGGCCTCACTGCTTCGGGTGAATGACCAGGTGGTTCCTTTGATACCGCCACGGGTGATTTTCGTCTTCCCCCCCCCCCCCCCCCCCCGGCCCCATCCCTCGCCGTCCCCGTCCCCCCACCCTGCAAAAATAGTTCGCAAAATGATATGAGGGCCATCGTGAATGACGTATAGAAACAGGACGATCGTCAATACGGCATTTGAGTTGTGCGCCTGGCTTTGAAATCGACCAGAATATTTCATATAAGGAACACATTACTTTAAGCTGGCAGACGAATGTTCGGCAGAAACGAAAGCAACGTCAGCTTGCAAGAACCATGCGGTCTAGACGTTAGCAAGAATCCTCGCGCTTGGAATCTGTCAGTATACGAGGTGCGGCTAGAAAAAAACCGGACTGATGCTGGAAAAAACATTTATTTACAATTATTTACAATTTCATGTTATCTCCTGCAATGTACTCTCCTCCTCGATCTCTACACCGCTCCATACGAATTTTCCACTGTTCATAGCAATGCTGCAGATCATTTTCGGTAAGTCCATACATTACTTCCGTCGCTTTTTCTTTTACTGCTTCAACAGTCTCAAATCTAGTTCCTTTCAAAGCTGACTTGACTTTAGGGAAAAGAAAAAAGTCACGGGGGGCCAAATCAGGTGAGTAGGGTGGATGATCTAAGATGGGAATGTTGTGTTTTGCCAAAAACGTCTTCACTGACAACGCACTGTGAGCTGGGGCATTGTCTTGGTGAAGGATCCACAAATCGTTCCGTTTTCTCCGTACTCGCTCACGTAGGGTAGCCAGGACGCTAATGTAGTAATGCTGATACACTGTTTGTCCCTTTGGTACCCAATCAATGTGCACAATCCCTTTGATGTCAAAAAAAACAATCATCATTGCCTTGAATTTCGATTTTGACATTCGTGCTTTTTTTTGTCGTGGAGAACCAGGAGTTTTCCAATGCATCGATTGGCGTTTAGTTTCGGGATCGTAAGTAAAAAACCACGATTCATCGCAAGTAATAACATTTTGTAAGAAGGTGGGATCACTTTCAATGTTTTCCAGGATGTCAGAACAAATCATTCTTCGGCGTTCCTTCTGTTCAATTGTGAGACACTTTGGAACCATTTTTGAACACACTTTGTTCATGTTGAAACTTTCATGAAGAATCTGCCTAACACTTTCCTTGTCAACTCCTGTTAACTCAGACACTGCTCTGATTGCTAAACGGCGATCTTGTCGAACAAGTTTACCGATTTTTTCAATGTTTGCATCAGTTTTTGCTGACAATGGTCTGCCAGTGCGAGTGTCATCACTGGTGTCTTCGCGGCCATCTTTAAATCGTTTAAACCACTCAAACACTTGTGTTCGCGATAAACAATCATCGCCGTACACTTGTTGTAACATTACAAACGTTTCACTTGCAAATTTTCCTAGTTTGAAACAAAATTTGATGTTAACACGCTGTTCTTTCTGTACACTCAACATTTTCCGACGCACAGACAAAATGTCAACTGCTTAAAACAGACGCCACGGGCAGACTGAGTGCAGGAGGCAGATGAAACTCGAGCAGTAGGCGGAGCGAGAGTCACGTGACAGGCCACGCTACTTTGAGCCTTATTGCATTCGTTTTATTGTTTCACCAGTACTAGTCCGGTTTTTTTCTAGCCACACCTCGTATTCGGCATCCATTAACGGTTTATGATGTTGTCCCGGTGAATTGTTACTTGCGAAAGAAGCTACCAAATAACGTAGGCGAAAGCAGAATGTACAACTTAAAACATTTTATTTTGCACCTCAGTACTAAACCGTTAGCGATCGGAACACCGGCGTAAGTAATGAATACTCATGCAAAGCTGTAAAATAGTCAGTGCACAAGCCCGTGTATGTTCGTTGAAGTTACACCTTCCGCTGAATCGGGTTAATAATTTTGCGAACATTCGCCGCTCATCGGGCATACGCAGCGACTTCTAGACGCAAAACGGCCCACACGGCATGTGCGTGGGGTTTGGGACCCTTGTACGGAGTAATTCCTGTGCAGAAAGACATTTCTACGGAGTCAGGGCCTCCTGCTAGGTTAAGCGGCTTTTTGCTGGTAGCACATGGCACACTAAAAATTTGGTTCTGTGTAGCTATTTTGCACAACGAGCTGTATTCCGAGATACTCGTTGTTAGGTAGTTTTTATATGCGTCGAAAGGCTGAAAAACTGCGGCAAGTCACTTTTTATGATAATTTATTTTCTATATATCAGCTGCAGACTTGTTTGTCCATCTTCAGACGAGGTTTACCGTAGGCTGGCATGTGAGATGACGAAGTCAACAATGTGAAAGCAAAAGCCATGGGCTCCACAGAAATGTCAACACGTTCCACCTCCGCAAAAGGATCGCTCCGAACAAAGATCACAAACTCGCATGCAAGCTTCCGAGCAACCTTCTCTTTCTTATCTTCCCGTTGTGGAAGTGCCGACCGTTACAGTCACCAGCGAAATTCCGCACATTTACCAGAGTCGAGTCTCAGAAGTTGTCATGTCCTGTCATGCTATCATGTGCGCCCAAAAAAGCGTATTAGGACGACTAATGTTCTCTACATAAATAAAAGGTCTATGGGATACTCAACAGCACTATCACATTGTGCGCTGGTGATGCTGCTGTAGCTCTTTAAAGGATCGTAATGAATTTTAGAACGACTTGGACAGTATTTCCATTTGGTCTGAGGAAGGGCAACTGCCCTTAAATATGCACACATATTTGGTAGTAACGAAGAGTAGTAGCCCGACAGTGTATGATTACAAGACTAATGCTAAATTTCCGCATCACGTTACATCGTATACAAAATGTATGGTGACACCAATTTTGTAATTTCACTTGTTGTTCGAGGGCGCGATGAAAAGCAATGTCTCCGAATTTTTTTATGTGACAACTCTTAATGCTTTTCAAATAAAACAAACATTATTAACATTCTACATCTTTATTCTTCACGTCTATATACACTGTGTCATCAGAAAGTTAACGAGAATGTTTTTCTTAAGGAATCTTTATTTATTCATCAACATCAACTTTATCCCCTTCAAAGTAATACGCATGTTTCAGCGCTTTTCCCAATCTTGTAATCACTTCTGGAACTCATTTTTCGTTATGGTGTTAGCCTCCATCATCGATTGTGCTTTTATGTCAGCAATGGTGGCAGAATGGCGTCCTTTCGTGTTTCTCTTCAACCTCGGGAGTAGAAGGCAGCCGCAGGGGACCATGTTCGGGGAATTTGATGGCTGTGGCAAGATAACGGTGTGAGCAGCAACACTATGTGATACAGTTTCCACGAATGGGTTTGCACAATTCTCTTGGTTTTCATCGGATTGTTTCACAAAAACGGCGCATAACTTCCAGGTAGCATTTCCTTATTAACCGTGCGACCATAAGGCAGGAACTCATTTTGCACCATCCCATTGTAGTCGAAGAAAACGGTAAGAAGAACTTTCACTTGTGATCGAACTTCTCGAATTTTTTCGGCCTTGGCTCTTCGGGCAGTTTCCATTGGGACGACTGGACCTTGGTTTCGACGTCGAATCCCTACTCCCGAATTTTGTCACCTGTTTTATAACCTGTTTTAGAAGTTCCGCATCGTTGTCGACTTCATTCAGCAATTCCCGAGTGACGTCTACGCGACATCGTGTTTGATCGAAATTCAAGATTGTCGAAACAAACTTTGCTGCTACGTGTTTCATGCTCAAAACATCTGAAAACATTACTTAGCATGAGCCAAAGGATATGCAGACGTCGTCAGCAACCTCTCTGATGGCGATTTTCTAGAACCATTTTCTTTACTACTTCCACATTGTCGTCCGTAATTGATGTACTAGGCCGTCCAAGGGCTCTTCTTCTCAACCCTCTTTGAAGCGTGTATACCACTCATGAACTCTTGTCTTACTCACTGTGAATTCGCCAAAAGCTTCAGTCAACATTTGGAATACAATGCTGCGCTTCATTCCTTTTTTCAAGCGAAATTTTGTGTATTTTAAACTTATAGATTGTTTTGTTATTCTTGAATATTGTACAATAATCAGCTGCTGTTAAGTGACAAAATATGTGTTGCCAACCTCCCCGACCCTTTGCCCACTCCTCAATATTGGAGGGGGTGATTTAATATATAACCTTTAAATTAAAAAACTGCATTCATACTGCTAGATCTACGTTCCATCCTGTCATACCTTAACTTTGGACAGTGGAGCTCACCTTCCACGTAGGTATTACTTGCGTTATGAGTTTTAACATTCTATTACTTTATTTTAAATTCCAGCGTATTTCAGTTGGTGGCAATACTTGCTATCAGAAAGCTTGAAAATGGTATAAAATTGAAATTGCAATCCAAGTGAGTACACTGCCTGACAAAACAAGTGAAACACCCAGAAGGTAAGGAGGAAACGAAATGAAATTTTGCAGGTTGAGAGGGTATGTGATGTTATTTCAGTGATTACAATAACGAGTCAAATTTGCAATGAGCCTCATTGGCCTGGATTAGGAAGGGTGTCATGAAACCATTGTATCCTCTCCTGAGGAAAGCTTGCCGCCAACAGTGGTAGCTGATCTGTAATGAACCTGGATATTGGCACAGGGACGAGAGTGATTTCCGAGTTGATCCCACAATTTCTGTCGGTCTCGAATCTCGAAACGTTGATGACAATGGGAGTACTTCACCATCACGAGTATCTCAGCATCACACAGACAGTTCATAGGAGTGCCATGTGTGGACGACCTTTATCCTGTTGAACAATGGCACCACGATATTGTCCCATGAGAAGTGATACATAAAGAAGCTGGATGTGCGTGACGTACCATTGCGCCATCAGAGTATCCTTCATCGCTACGAGCCATGACCTGAAGTCGTACCCGACGGTTCCCTGCAACACGGTGGCTGGAGTAACACTGCCGTGCCTCTCCAAAACATTGGCTCTGCCCTGGACACCGCCGTACTCGACGGCATCCGTCGTAGCGTAGAACAAAATTCATGGCTGAGCACAAACCAACGCCATTCGTCAGCAGTCCATGCTTCACAGTCACAGCATTACTCCAAACACAGTCCTGTGTTTGGCGGCCTACACGTGGGACAGTACTTCCATAGTCCAACTGCTGTGTTTCCCATCAAAGGTGCGGGGTGACACAGAACGTTGCAGGGAGCGTATTAACGGTACCGTGACGGCAGTTGCAGACGTGAAGGGGTTATGATGTGCTTCGTGCACAATACGGTGATCTTCCCTGTGGTTAGATGTGGTCGAATGGACCCTTCACGAAGTATGCTTGCCCTCACATTCCAATGGAGTTCAGCATTGGGCGCTATCACACCCGAATGCCCCAGAAATCTGGATATTGCGCAGTTAGACCAGTCGCCCATATTAACACCCATAATGAGACTCCATTCATACTATGTCAGGAGCTAGTAACGATGTCTGACGTGAGTACTTGGCATCTCCATGTCCTCAACGCCTGACCCTTTTCGCGTCCCTTAAACTGAGGTGACAAAGGTCACGGGATACCTCCTAACATCGTGTCCGACCTCCTTTTGTCCAGCGTAGTTCAGCAACTCGACGTGGCAGTACTCAAAACGTCGTTGGGAGTCTCCTGCAGAAATATTGAGCCATGCTGCCTCTATAACCGTTCATAATTGCGGAAGTGTTGCCGCTGCAGGATTATGTGCACGAACAGACATCTCGATTATGTCCCATAAATGTTCGATAGGATTCGTGTCGGGTGATCTGGGTGACCAAATCATTCGCTCAAATTGTCCAGAATGTTCTTCAGACCAATCGCGAACAGTTATGGCCTGTGACAGGGCGCATTGTCATTTGCAAAAATTCCATCGTTGTTTGAGGATATGAAGTCCATGGGTCACTGCAAATGGTCTGCAAGTAGGCGAACATAACCACTTCCAGCCAATGATGGTTTATTTGGACCAGGGGACCCAGTCCATTCTATGCAAACATAGCCCACACCATTATGGAGCCAACACCAGTTGGCACTGTGCCTTGACATCTTGGATCCATGGCTTCGTGGGTTCTGTGCCACACCCGCACCCTACCATCTTACCAACGGAAATCGGACTCATCTGACCAGGCTGAAGTTTTCCAGTCACGTTGCGTTCAACCGAAATGACCACCATTCCATGAGAGGCGCTGCAGGTGCTGTGCTCTTAACAGAGTCACTCACGTCGGTCATCTGATGATGATGTTCGATTTGTGGGGCACTCAGCTGCACAGTCATCAGCGCCCGTACAAATTTCCAACCTTTGCTCAGTCCAGTCTCCCCACTTTCATTAATGATGATGAAATGATGACAACACAAACGCCCAGTCGTCTCGAGGCAGGTGAAAATCCCTGACCCATCGGTCATCTGCTACCTTCTGCGGTTATTTCACGCAGTGTTGCTTGTCTGCTAGCACTGTCCATTCTACGCAAACGCCGCTGCTGTCGGTCGTTAAGTGAAGGCCGTCGGCCAATGCGTCTTCCATGGTGAGGGATAATGCTTGAAATGTGGTATTCTCGGCACGTTCTTGACAATGTGGATCTCGGAATACAGAATCCCTTAACGTTTTCCGAAATGAACTGTCCCATGCGTCTAGCTTCTCCTACCGTTCCGTGTTGAAAGTCTGTTAATTCCCGTCACGCAGCCGTCATCGAGTCGGAAATATTTTCACGTGAATCATCTGAGTACAAATGACAGCTCCGTCAAGGCACTGCCCTTTAATACCTCGGTACACGATGCTACCGCCATCTGTATAAGTGCATATTGCTGTCCCATGACTTTCACCTCAGTGTGTATCTTGTCAGCCCTGGTAACAACGTTAAAACGAACAACGCTAATGCGTTCTACCTGTGGGAGAGAATTGTAACTCACCAGTGATGTGTACATGTACGAAATTACTTCGACATCTGCCCATATCTGATAGGTGCTACACTTTTTTTTGTCAGGCGGAGTATTTTTGACAGCCATAAGCGGAGTGGCTGTATTCGATATTTACATTACGTCTGAGGATCAAGTTCTCTTCAGAGTTATTACAGATGGTTGAAGACTACCTCTGTAGCTGGGGGACGCAGTGGAGGCTCCGTAAGATGAGCGCCACGGCCAGCACGTACGATGGCCTGCGAGTACAAGGAAGGGGAGGAGGCGTGCGTGCCGCCGCGGTGTCCCTGGCCGAGGTCAGCGGTTGAACGGCCTGCGTGTGGGCGAGCAAGGCGCAAGGTGTTGGCCTTGCCGCGGGGACCGCCATCTGGGGAGCCGGGGCCCGGCCTGGCCCATTCAGCGGAGGCGGCCGCACGCACTGGAGACTGGAACATCTGGCGGTCAAGGGCACGCTCCACCGGCGACCGGGCCTATAGCGCCGTGCGCCAAACAGGGGGAACACGGGAACGACAGGACCAGGTCGTTAGGCTGGTATTACACTATCAAATTTCTTTGTCAAAGATTTGATCAAAGATGTGATCAAGTATTCCGTCAAATATATTTGACAAAGATCTTTGACGTAGCGCTAGAAGGGGTATTACACTGTCATCCAATTTTTCGTCAAAGTTCAAGATGGCTGACAACAACAACTTGTTATTAACCGCAGCAGTTGCATGTACCACAATTGCACTGTGTGCATATGCGGAAGAGAAGCGGGGAAAAAAAGGAAACAAACCTGGGTGAAGCCGTGGGTTTTACGACGACACGATAAAAGCATTCAACAAAACTTGATACGTGAGCTTATAGTGGAGGACGTCAAGTCGTACATCAATTACTCAAGAATGGATGAGCATACGTTTCTGTATGTGCTCAATGAAGTGTATCCTCATATCACAAAGCACAATATTCACTTTAGAACTGCTGCATGTGCAGAAGACAGGCTCACTGTAACACTCCGATTCCTTGCTACAGGAGAGAGGTTAGGTTAGGTTAGATCAGGTTAGGTCAGGTCAGGTCTCCAACCTTCGTAATCTATTTTTGTATTCAGAGTGCCTCAAGTTGTAAAGCGCCTCATCAGCATCATACATCTCTATTAATTTTGTAGTTGTTGGCACACATCAATTGTATTTACCTGCAATGTATATAAAAACACTACAGACGACAGAATGCAGTGATGCTAGCGCTCCATGCGGTAATATGTCACTTTACAGTGAACAGAAGACAAGCGACTTCTTTGATCAAATCTACAGCGAG
This sequence comes from Schistocerca serialis cubense, assembly GCF_023864345.2. Classification (NCBI taxonomy): domain Eukaryota; kingdom Metazoa; phylum Arthropoda; class Insecta; order Orthoptera; family Acrididae; genus Schistocerca; species Schistocerca serialis. The sequence goes on from NC_064643.1 coordinate 550,039,971, forward strand.
GCCCTAGATTTGATCAAATATTGGACGACATTTGACAAAGTTCCCTATTACACCATCAAATACCTTTGACAAAGATATTGGACAAAGATATTTGACAAAGAAATTTGATAGTGTAATACCGGTCTTAAAGACGCAGCGCCCGCCACCAGAGACCTTCTTTGAGTATTTATCTTTCTTTTTATCTTCCTGGTTTTAGAGAAAGCATACAACACTACATTGAGGTGATGAAAGTCATGGGATACAGATTTCCACATATACAGATGGGGGTAGTATCGCTTACACGAGGTATAAAAGGGTGTAAGAAGTGTATATTTCTATTGTCTATCGTCAAACCACAATTTATGAAAGATGTTTTTATTTTATTAATAGGATTAAGTAGGAATAATTAATATTTGTCACGTTGGAAATATCTGCACCAAAGTATTGTTGATATAACGTTAAAAAGGGCGGGAGAGACCGCGTATGGAAACATTTTAAGAAAAGAGCGGGAAAGACCACGCATTGATACATTTTGTAATGGTAGCAGGGATTGTCTGCACCAGAAAGCATTGTTGGCAGGAGAGACCGCACGTTAGCGTTCGTAGGAAGTCAGTAGTAAGCGAGAATTGAAGCGAGTCGGTAGCAGGTCTGAAGCGAGAGGTTGAGAGGAGCGGTGTGCCTGCCAGCCACTAGCTATGATTTACAAGAGATTATAAACGGATGTACAGAGACATCAGCTAACTATTATAATAAGAGGAACTAATATTATTGAATTAATTTTTTGAGAAACTCAAGACTACTGAAGGTATGTTTGCGCATTGCTAGTTGTAAGATTATTGTAAAAAGTAAGTCCCATTTGAACGTTTGTAAAATCATTTCATTTAGAATATAATTAACTTTTGCCAGCAATATTGCATTTCTAATTATAATCCATCCCAAAAACCATCAACGTAAAACTCTGCAAAATTTTATTGTTGTCAAGAAAAAGTTTAACTATGAATTACGTAACTTCAGTCAAATTAATTAAAGAATAACGTCAGCTTTGCTATTAAAGAATAACGTCAGCTTTGGTAATAAATACAGCCACTTATTATGAAAGCCCACCAGCAGCTAATAGAGTATAGTAAAACAGAGTAAGTATATTCATGTTCGATGTAGCAGTCAGATTGCGATCCAGTAACAGTAAAAAAAGGTGAGGAACAGTTTTGGGTTATTGCAGATAACGACTGAGGGGCACGACGACGACACATTCTGTGTTTCGTCGAAATAATCAGAAAACCACTGTTAATAAGCAGCAATTAAATTTGTATGCGAAGATAGAGAAAGAGAATAAATTTCAAAGGGAATATTTTATTTGTTATTATTAAGCAAGAGATAGAAATCCTAAGGGAAGGTTACATAGGGTAGGTTATCATTAACAAAAGAGGTATAGAGGAGACGGGAAGGTTTCAAGGGCAGTGCATTGAAGGACTTGTCATTTGTACTTAGGTGATTCATGTGGAAAGGTTTGCGACGTGATTATGGCCTCGACGGAAATCGACAGACTTTGAATGGGGAAATGTAATTGGACCTTGCAACATCCCCTCGCTTCTAAACTGATACTGTTATTACTCAGCTTACCCGCGAGTCCGTAGAGGGTGGTATATGTGGAGTACAGTATATCTGGTCAGCATTTCCACTCGGAATTTGCGAGTGTAAGTCGGACCTTCCTTGATCCGCCTTGGTGGGTTGTGTCGTCGGATTTCCTCCTACCTGTGCGCGGTGCAGCTGTCGTAAATGTCGTCCCGTGCAGATTCTTCATTGGCGCAATGGATGTCTCTGTCGGTGGAAGCTAATCATCTGAAATTGCTGTCGATCAACTTTGGGGTATCTATTTACTCGAAATTAACATTCAGAATGCGGTAATATCACTTTTATCCCTATTAGATCAATAACGAAACACTCATGTCAGAAACTACTCGTAACCGAGAGCATGGCTACCACCGAACAAGACAGGAAGAGCTCTTAAAGCTGACTGCCGACTTTGGCGCGCAGTCCGTATCTCTTACTATTTTCGTCACAGTTCGTGGATTTCTGATCAAGTTCGTATTTACTAAGATATGCCTTTGTTAATGAACGGGTGTGAATTTTAACGAGGCAAAATTATGATAAATAGTTGTAAACATCCAGAGGCTCCTCCTAGTATTCATCTTTTAATAAATGACTTAAATTATTAAATATAAATTAACAAAATCGGTGACTTTGGCTCCAAGATGGCGGTACTTCCCGTGATGTATATTTCCCAGGCTGACGCTTGTTGCTAAGGTCCAGCGCCGAGCCCCTACCCACTACGCGCGACATATGGCCGCTTCGTCACCTAGCCAGCCAGCGTGGGAAATGCTCTCCGACTCATGGCCGTCTACGGACTACAGCACTTCCTAACTATCGTGAATACATCAATAACAGACAATTATTTATTAAAACTGGTAAAAATGTCTTCCTCACGTAAAAGGCACCTTTAAAGCTAGACGCATTAGGCATTCCATTTCGGAAAGTATTAGGAAATTCAGTATCCGGAGGTCCACAGTGTCAAGACTGTGTCAAGAATTTCAGGCATTACCTCTCACTAGCGACAACACAGTGGCCGACGACCTTCATTTAACGCCCGAGGGCAGCGGCGCCTGCGTAGAGTTACCAGTTCTACAGACACTTTTCATTTGACCAGTCGCTTCTTCTCCATCCCTGCTCTGTAGACCCAGAAATGCTAGTTCATGATTGATCACTTGTGTACCTGATCATCCGATAACTTGTTTCCTACTCCTCTTGAAGTTTCCAATAATTGAGTTCCTCCATAAGAAATCTATGTGCTGTGGCCCGGAATACCTGGGTCAGTTCCGTAACTACAGTTTTCCTCCTGCTCCTGTCTCATATGCTCGGCAAGGTCATTTGCGTAAATTCTTGATCGGTCATTCCATTTTTCGTTGAAACGCGAACGTCCCCAAGTGCACGTCACTACTGCACCACTCGTTGCTGGAGTCCGAGAAATGGCACACATTTCACACTTAATTTTAGCCGTGTTATGCCGCCTTACTGGAGAAATCAATCACTGTTTGTCGTTCACACGAGGCGGGACTGATTACTTTCAACACTTTCGCAGAAGGAACCACCTCCGTGACCTACTATTACAAAAAATAACTGCAAGATTCATTAATTCACAGATACCATTCCTTCGCCAAAACTTCAAATTTACCGACGTGGTTTTCGTCTTGAAAAATGACTTGTTTATCATCCTGCTAAAGATGCTGAGCTACCACCTCAGAGTCTCGACTGTTGGACTGCACTATAAATGGTTCAAATGGCTCTAAGCACTATGGGACTTAACATCTGAGGTCATCAGTTCCCTATACTTAGAAGTACTTAAACCTAACTAACGTAAGGACGTCACACACACCCATGCCCGAGGCAGGATTCTAACCTGCGACCGTAGCAGCAGCGCGGTTCCGGACTGAAGCGTCTAGAACAGCTCGGCCAGCACTACAAAAGAAACTAAATATAATTCGAAGAATATAAGAAATTGGCATTCATAATGAAATCATCATAGATGATCTACAGTTCTAATTCACTAGCAGAAATTCGCTGAGAAACTTATCGACATAGGCAAAAAAAAAAAAAAAAAACCCACAATGAACGAATGAAGAGATACTGGGAGGAAAAGAAGTAAGACGCCAACTAAGTTCAAACGCAGTCCGTAGATCAGAACAATGAATAACAACAATTCTAAGAAGCAATGACACCTCAGCCATCAAACTTCGACGTCCGACAATGCATAAATTATGTACTTCTTGTAAGGCGCTGCAGTCATGGACTTTGCGGTTTGTCCCGGTGGAGGTTCGAGTCCTCCCTCGGGCATGGGTATGTGTGTTTGTCCTTAGGATAATTTAGGTTAAGTAGTGTGTAAGCTTAGGGACTGATGACCTTAGCAGTTAAGTCCCATAAGATTTCACACACATTTGAACATTTTTATGTACTTCTGGATGACCTCTTGAAAAAATGAGTTTACCGTCCAACGGCGCATACAAAGGGTCTCGGCTGCTTTTTCTTTTAATACGAGGTGCATTCAAGTTCTAAGGCCTCCGATTTTTTTTCTCCGGACTGGAAAGAGATAGAAACATGCGCATTGTTTTAAAATGAGGCCACGTTCATTGTCAATACGTCCCAGAGATGGCAGCACCGTACGGCAGATGGAATTTTACCGCCAGCGGCGAGAATGAGAACTGTTTTAAATACTTAAAATGGCGACGTTTTCCTTATTTGAACAGCGTGCAATCATTCGTTTTCTGAATTTGCGTGGTGTGAAAACAATTGAAATTCATCGACAGTTGAAGGAGACATGTGGTGATGGAGTTACGGATGTGTCGAAAGTGCATTCGTGGGTGCGACAGTTTAATGAAGGCAGAACATTGTGTGACAACAAACTGAAACAACCTCGGGCTCGCACAAGCCGGTCTGACGACATGGTCGAGAAAGTGGAGAGAATTGTTTTGGGGGATCGCCGAATGACTGTTGAACAGATCGCCTCCAGAGTTGGCATTTCTGGGGGTTCTGTGCACACAATCCTGCATGACGACCTGAAAATGCGAAAAGTGTCATCCAGGTAGGTGCCACAAATGCTGACGGACGACCACCTGGCTGCCCGTGTGGCATGTTGCCAAGCAATGTTGACGTGCAACGACAGCATGAATGGGACTTTCTTCTCGTCGGTTGTGACAACGGATGAGACGTGGATGCCATTTTTCAATCCAGAAACAAAGCGCCAGTCATCTCAATGGAAGCACACAGATTCACCGCCACCAAAAAAATTTCGGGTAACCGCCAGTGCTGAAAAAATGATGGTGTCCATGTTCTGGGACAGCGAGGGCGTAATCCTTACCCATTGCGTTCCAAAGGGCACTACGGTAACAGGTGCATCCTACGAAAATGTTTTGAAGAACAAATCCCTTCCTCCACTGCAACAAAAACGTCCGGGAAGGGCTGCGCGTGTGCTGTTTCACCAAGACAGCGCACCCGCACATCGAGCTAACGTTACGCAATAGTTTCTTCGTGATAACAACTTTGAAGTGATTCCTCATGCTCCCTACTCACCTGACCTGGCTCCTAGTGACTTTTGGCTTTATCCATCAATGAAAGACACTCTCAGTGGCCGCATATTCACCAGCCGTGCTGCTATTGCCTCAGCGATTTTCCAGTGGTCAAAACAGACTCCTAAAGAAGCCTTCGCCGCTGCCATGGAATCATGGCGTCAGCGTTGTGAAAAATGTGTACGTCTGCAGGGCGATTACGTCGAGAAGTAACGCCAGTTTCATCGATTTTGGGTGAGTAGTTAATTAGAAAAACAATCGGAGGCCTTAGAACTTGAATTCACCTCGTATATACACGGGGTGTTTCATGACAAATGGTAAATATTTTAGAATGTGATAGTGTAGACCGATTCGAATAAAACATTTCAAATAATATAGAGGGTGGTTATAATTAATCTTTCGCTACTTGAGAGGTCCTCCATGAAACATGAGCGATCGTAGGCCAATGAAACTTGGTTGAAACACTTGTTAAGACATATGGAAGAAACGTAACGAATAGACCACTGAAAGAAAGAGTCTCATTTTCCACATGAGTAGATAACGTTTGTTAATTGCGTACCACGTTTATATTCCAGGTTGCACACTTTGCTCAATGTGACGACCATCTGTATCCCCGACTGCTTGTAACGGTACTACAGATACTATTTCACAATTATTTGCGGTATTTTTCGAACGGTGAATTATGGAATGTTCAGCTGTCGTGACACATCTCGTTCACTGCTTGAAGATTGCAGATTGCATCCTGGATTCTCAGCCATGCCAACAATAATTTCTTCAACAATTTGTGGCACAACAGGCCCGAAAGTATTCCAAAATCGCCTGTTAATTCGAACTACCGATTCATGTTCTTCAACCCCGATGCAGAAAGAGGACCTCTCCGCCGGCCAGGGTGTCCGAGCGGTTCTAGGCGCTTCAGTCTGGAACGGCGCGACCGCTACGGTCGCAGGTTAGAATCCTGCCTCGGGCATGGATGTGTGTGATGTCCTTAGGTTAGTTAGGTTTAAGTAGTTCGAAGTTCTAGGGGACTGATGACCACAGATGTTAAGTCCCATAGTGCACAGAGCCATTTGAACCCCCGTCGGAGGTTCGAGTCCTCCCTCGGGCATGGATGTGTGTGATGTCCTTAGGTTAGTTAGGTTTAAGTAGTTCGAAGTTCTAGGGGACTGATGACCTCAGAAGTTAAGTCCCATAGTGCTCAGAGCCATTTGAACCATTTGAATCCATCTTGTATGGAATGTTCTATTCGAATTACTGTGCCCTAGCACCTCCTAAAATACACTGTGGAGAAAACAGTACACCTGGAAAGAAGATTTTGATCCGATGACGGGATATGCCACCTGACGGATAGTACGTCTAAATCAACACTCCGCAATCCACCTTACGGCGCGTGGCGGAAGGTACCCTGTGCCACTACCAGTCATTTCATTTCCTGTTCCACTCGCAAATAGAAACCATGGTGGGTGTTTTCTGTCCTTAATCCTCTTACTGCGCACACAGTCTACTCAAACTTTGCCTATAATTCCTCTACGTCCATTTTACTCGAACTAAGTGACGTCAGTTCACTGTCTAAGTGTGCTGCTGACAACTGCGTATCTGCTCTTTCTAGCAGAAACACTCTCCTAACCTTCTTAATTGATTTATTGAGTTTTGTAACTATAATTGTTACAGTATCACGATCGCTAACCCCTGTTTTTATACTGACGTTGTCGATAAGGTCCAGCCTATTTGTAGCTACAGATATTTCCATTGTGTGTGGCTGCCGAATTAGCTGCTCAATAAAGTTTTCAGTAAAGTTTTCAAAATTATTCGCATAACCATCTGTCTGTGCCACCCGCAATGAATCCAGGGACATCCCAGTCTATACTCGGTAGGTTAAAGTCGCCTCCAACTGGTACTGCATGTTCATGATATTTACGCACTACTGACCATAGACATTCTTTGAATAGCTCTAGAATGGTAACTGCACAACCGGGTGACCGGTAAAACTATCCAGCAATTACCTTGGTTTCGTCTGGATAACTTCAGTGTCACACTCAAGTTCTACCTCATTAGGGACAATATATTTGTCAGTTGCAATGAGCACTCATCCTCCTATGGCCTCCAATCTGTCTTTCCGATATACGTTCTATGACTCGCTAAGCCGGCCGGTGTGGCCGTGCGGTTCTAAGCGCGTCAGTTTGGAACCGCGTGACCGCTACGGTCGCAGGTTCGAATCCTGCCTCGGGCATGGATGTGTGTGATGTCCTTAGGTTAGTTAGGTTTAACTAGTTCTAAGTTCTAGGGGACTGATGACCTCAGTAGTTAAGTCCCATAGTGCTCAGAGCCATTTGAACCATTTGACTCGCTAAATATCTCAGAGCTTTCCATTTCGGGCTGCAGGTCTCCCTCCTGAAAATATTTTAAGCGCGAGAACTTCCCTGGAATGCACCAAGTTCGGGAACTTCCTTACGAATATTTCGAGAATTTACTCATAAAAGTTTAACAGCTGAAGCGTCATTACTCTGAACGTGGTCTGACTTCCATGACAGCGCTTCTACTGGCGAGTTTTCATCAAAGTACCTCAAACTACCGCCTAGCCTAAAAAATCCTCATGTTCACTCCACAAGTACTCTGCAACCCAAGCAGCTGCTCTGTATAGTGCATACCTGACCTATCAAGGGAAGTCCTACAAATCCCCAATCGATAACGCAGATCTAGGAATCTGCAGCCAAGACCATCACAGAGTCGACGAATCCTTTGGTTTAGACCTTCCACTCGACCCCAAACGAAAGGACCCCGATCAAATGGTTCAAACAACTGTGAGCACTATGGGACTTAACATCTGAGGTCATCAGTACCCTAGAACTTAGAACTACTTAAACCTAACTAACCTAAGGACATTACACACATCCATGCCCAAGACAGGATTCGAACCTGCGACCGTAGCAGTCGCGCGTTTCCGGACTGAAGCGCCTAGAACCGCTCGGTAACAACGGCCAGCAGGACCCCAATCAACTCGGGGAACAATGCTGCAAATTTCGAGCTCCGCTTGAACTCTGCGCGCGAGGCCAGCAGTCTAAACCACCCCCGCCAGCCGCCCGTACGAACTGAGGATGGCCTCAGAGCCCACGCGACAGGAGGCGTCGTTGGTGCCGACGTGAGGCACAACTTGCAGACGACAGCACCCTGCACGCTTGATAGCGACAGGCAAGGCCGCTTCCACATCTCTTTCCAGCCGTGAACGCTGTCTGCCTAAGGGGTTTCATAACGCGACTAACATTGGAGCTCCCGAGAACTAGTAAACCCGTCCTCCTGTGTGCCTGCACGGACCATGTTGAAGGAGCAGCCACCTGTCCACTCAAAGGGTGAATGGGCGAGGCCAGAAGACCAGTCTGTCCGTTGGCCCTTCACCTCGAGCCACACGACCACGTTACCACTTGCCACTCACTCTGCCTGCGTACACGGGGAGGTGCCTCGGTGGCAGAGCCCGTGGGCAAAACAAGCGACACCTAAAATGTTTCATGCGACGCGTCACATTTCAGCCACGGCTACATCCCCAGACAACGGCCTGAAGGTGACTGACGGTAGCCAAAAGTGCATTCAACTATTAGCGAACTGGAGCCAGCTCGTCCTGCGTCGACACAGCATGCACACACTTTAACCATCATATCAAGACTAACTGAAGAAGAAATGTAGACCTGTAAAAGGAGACAGTAACGAAGATAAGCAACTTGCTACCCTCCTGACTTGTCGTCAATGAGCTATGCAGGTGGATGTTCAGAAGAAATGAAAACTGTGCTACAGACTGCCCGAATTCACACTTAATAAAATACGAGCTTGCATCTATTAAACGGAAACACGCAAGAAATATAATAAATATGCGATGAGAAACAGACAGGAAAATATAATCGCTTAACTTGCCACTCTGTAGATCTTTATTAGCCGGGCCGGCCGCGGTGGTCTCGCAGTTCTAGGCGCTCAGTACGGAGCCGCGCGACTGCTACGGTCGCAGGTTCGAATCCTGCCTCGGGCATGGATGTGTGTGATGTCCTTAGGTTAATTAGGTTTAAGTAGTTCTAAGTTCTAGGAGACTGATGACCACAGATGTTAAGTCCCATAGTGCTCAGAGCCATTTGAACCATTTTTTTACTAGCCGAGAGCTGGAGCCTCACTGACTGACTTACTGATAATGGTTTTAATGTCGTCCGCCAACAGATAGCTTAGTGCCATAACTACCGGAACGCCATCTGTATCTACCCTACAAGCGGCTCAGTGTGCTGCCACCGTGTGAAGGAAGCAGGAACCATGCCATGGAGACGCACTCGTGCTTCCTACAGCCAACTGAGCGGGTTTGAAAGTTGTCAGATTGTGGCTTTCTGAGTGGCGGGATGTTCCATTTGGAGAATTGCCACACGAGTTGGTAGGCTGTATCACTTGTGCAACGATGCTGATATCAGTGGTCATGTGAACATTCCCACACCCGCAGACGAGGTTCTGGACGTCCATGCAGCACAGACGCCCGCTGGGATCGTATTATTGTAAGAGCAGCAGTGGCAGATCGTATAGCTACCACAGCAGACAAGATGACTTGTGAGCCAGACGTGTCAACACGAACTGTTGCGAAATGTTTATTAACAGTGAGACTACAGGCACCCACATCTGTAGCCCGTCGTCCACTCGCGCCACAGCATCGATGTGCTCGGCTGGTGCTGTCAGAGAATCACTTAGAAGCTGGCATTGCGCGCCATGGTCTTGAGCGCTGAAAGCGGATTTTGCTGCACCAAGTGATGGCCGTGCGCGGTTATGTCGTAGACTTGGTTAGTGCTGTCTCATAAGAGTGCATTCGTCGAAGGCACACTGGCCCCAGCCCAAGATTTATGGTCAGGGGTGCGATAGGCTACAACTCTAGTTCACCTTTCGTGTTACTGGAGGTGACACTAACCAGCACTTGGTATGTGCAGAATGTTTTTAGGCCCGTTATTTTGCCGTTCTTGCGACAGGAAGGTAGTGTGTTGTTCCGACAGGATAATGCTCACTCGTACAAAAAATGGTTCAAATGCCTCTGAGCACTATGGGACTTAACAGCTGTGGTCATCAGTCCCCTAGAACTTAGAACCACTTAAACCTAACTAACCTAAGGACATCACACACATCCATGCCCGAGGCAGGATTCGAACCTGCGACCGCAGCAGTCGCGCGGTCCCGGACTGAGCGCCTAGAACCGCTAGACCACCGTGACCGGCTCACTCGTACACTGTGCAGGAAACTCGCCATGCTCTGCAATACGTGCATCAACTTCCCTGGCCAGCATAATCTTCAGACTGTCTGCAATCGATGGGACGAGAAAAGACTCGCACGACTCGTCAACCAAAACTGTTACAGAACTACGTGAACAGGTCGAGCAAGCGTGGAATAACGTATCCCAGGACAGTAGATGCCACCCAGAGTCAGCATCTGTATTGTCGCCGTAGAGACTGCACCATAATTATGTTAATGTGTGTGCTTCAGCATGGGTCGATACTTGTTAGAACCGCTTGTGCTACTTGTCTTTATGTATAAATCATTTCTTGTACTCCGTATCCACTGTTGCAACAATAAATCCTGAGTAAATTGGAAACCTCTAGTAGGCGTACTGTTTTATTCTGACAGTGTATTAGACGATTCTTCCTGAAAGTCAACATTGTACAGCAAGTGCTGGTCGTAACGGCGCAGAGATCGTGGCATCAGTTGCTTAGCCCTGATGACAGATTTGCGGTGACAGTAGAGATGGGTCGTTCGCGAACTAACAAGTCCAAAGGAACGATTCACCAAGATCAACGGAAGGAGCGAGGAACGAATTCTAAGGAACGGTCTTTCATAGTTCACTTCGGTCGCGGCTTTCTACTTACAGTTCCCGGGAACGGGAAACGGTCGGTCTCGTTCCCGCAACGGCACGTCGGCCGGTCTCGTTCCAGCCTCGGTCCCGTTCCCGTCTGTCTCGGTCTCGGTCTCGCTCTCGCTCGGCCTGAGTCGTCCTTCTTCGCGTGGTCACTCGTCGCAGTTCCACTGCCGACTGTTCATAGTTCAGTATCGAGTTATTCGTTTCGTTCGGTGCGCACGCCCATCCTAGATCTGTTTCAAACCTTTTTTGAACTCTGAACTTCTGGTTATTTTCCTATTCCATTGAGCGTCCACGACCGATAATTAAAATGTATTTTATAATTACGTAAATTACATGAAATTACGTGGTATGTAATATATACATTTTCTCAGGTAGCAGAACGGCTTATCAGCTTACTTCATTATTTGGATAAACAGCAGAAGAAATACTTGTAAAAAGGCAAGATTTTATTTTGTTATTACACAATCAAAAGAAGTCGGCACACGGCACACACGAGTGGCTATTTTCCGTCTTTTTTTGATCCAAGGTAAAAGGGCATGTTCATTATTATGGAAGGCAGACCGACTTACAACCGAATGAAGCCCGAGCTCCACAATCGAGTCTCTGGTGTCACATTGTGTAAAGAGAATATGAAAACTTCTACAGTATTATTTCAGTGGTACAGTGTGGCGCACGAAAAATTGGCCCCTAGTTCTAGAAGGCTCATTGTCGCCCACCAGTTGTCATCTATTGTTTCGAAGCTGTTGTTTGCATTAGCTTATTTGTTATTTCTTCACTGCCCAATTATTACATGTTTATCTATTCTGCTCGTAGTGATCAACAAATCCCGTGCGTAATTGGCGAACAGTTTGTACTCGGGACCGGTTTTTCGTGCGCCACCTCATATTATTTCGTTGCGATCAGCCACATAACGCTACAGTTGGCTAATCGAGAGGTTCTGCAGAATCACGAAAATTACAAGTGTGTGAGAATTCTGTTATGAATAAAAACTCTGTACTCCAGGGGGGAGGCTAGTGCCCCATCTTGGCGCCTTCCATCTTCCGTCACCTATGCTACTAATTTTCAATTTTTCATAAGAACCATATATCCAGCACAAATGAACGGTGAACGAGTAAAAGTGAACGGTTCCCAAAAAAGAGCGATCACCAGTGAACTAGTCGCCAAGGATGAACGAGTTTGCCCATCTCTAGGTGGCAATCTCTGAAAGCTCGTGACCGACCACCGAGTTGACACAGCGTAGACTTAGAGAAGTTTTTTCCTTCAGAAGTCCACAACGAAAAGCTCCGAAGTGAAACAGCGTGAGCAACTGTTGCTGCTTGCACGCAGGTGATCAGTGCATACCGATCTATAGCTGCAGACAGCCCAGTTTTCTAGGCTATGAATCACGGCTTGTATGTAGCGAGTACTGCATCGAGTTCTGGCGGCAGCTACGAGAGGAGACAGATGTGTTCCGCGAGCAGAGTCGTCTGTCGAGAATGCTGGCGCGTTTTCTCGCACGTTTCCTGTTGTTCATGCAAATTACATTCTGACGGCTAGTTGCGTGTACTCTGCGAGTCTGTACTAGCATGCGCAGAGATCTCCGTCACGATGTACGTATTTTATGTCTTGTCGGCTAATTTCTCGGGGAAACATGCAACTATGGAATAATAGCACTTATGCTAAAATGGTGGAATAGCAATGTGTGTCGTGTTAACTGCGAGTAATAGCAGGCAGTAACCTCTACTCACTAGATCGCCCGTAATGTGCACGGTTTGAAAATTGCATAGTGGCGGAGGAATAAAGTCAGCGATAACGGTTTTTAGCCTTTTGTAAGTTGAAACAGATATTTGTTTCTGTATAAAAAAAACGAAGAGAGTTACGTAGGGCGCTAACATATGTCGTTGTCTTCAGTATGAATACTAGTTCGATGCAAGTTTGCACGCTAGTCTATATTATGCATCACCCTAGGGCAGGTCTTCATATGTAGTTCTCCATGCAATCCTGTCGCTTCGTGCCCTGCTCGTTTTCTCGTAATTTTTTCTATCCTTATATTATCTATCAGGTATCTTCTGCGCCATCTTGATCTTCTGCGATTCGATGTTCCTTCTGTAGCATCCACTGTTAACAATTTCCTCTCATCCAATGTCCAAGCCAATTTTGTTTCCTCTTTCTGATTACCTTTACAATTTCTCTCTCTTCTCCCACTCTTCTCAACACCACCTCATTTCTCACTTTGTCTTACTCTTTTATCCCTTCCATCCTCCTCCAAATCCACATCTCAAATGGTATTCTTCTTTCTTCCTCTTTCTCCAGTGTCCATGTATCAGCTTCGTATAATGCCACATTCCATATAAAGCACTTCGTCAGTTTCTTCCTCAAATCCCTGTCCATGCACCCTCATAGAAGCCTCCTCATCTTATTAAATGAATTCTTGGCAATTGCTATACGTGTTTTCATCTCCTTATTATAAATGGTTCAAATGGCTCTGAGCACTATGGGACTTAACGTCTGAGGTCACCAGTCCCCTCGAACTTAGAACTACTTAAACCTAAGTAACCTAAGGACATCAAATGGCTCTGAGCACTATGGGACTTAACGTCTGAGGTCACCAGTCCCCTCGAACTTAGTACTACTTAAACCTAACTAACCTAAGGGCATCACACACATCCATGCCCGAGGCAGGATTCTAACCAGCGACCGTAGCGGTCGCGCGGTTCCAGACTGAAGCGCCTAGAACCTCACGCCACAGCGGCCGGCTCCTTATTGCATCTCACGTCCTCCATAATAATGCTTCCCAGATGTCTGAAACGACGAACTTGTTCTATATCTCCCTGTCCCATCTTTATAGTAGTTCTTACTTTTCTTGCACTTATCGCCACACGTTTTGTCTTATCCTTCTTAATTCTCATTCTAAATTCCTCGCTGAATTTGTTTAATTCCTTTAACATTCCAGTCACAGTTCTTTCGCTCTCTGCCAAGAACACCATATCATCCGCAAATCGAACACACAGGTCAGTTAGGTTTAAGTAGTTCTAAGTTCTAGGGGAATTATGACCTCAGCTGTTGAGTCCCATGGTTATCAGAGCTATGTGAACCATTTGAACCTAATCTCATTCCCTAAGCGTCGTCTGATTTAATTCGAATACGTTGCATCACTATTGGTTTACTTTTGTTGACACTCATTTCATATATCTTTTTCAAGATAGTATCCATTCCGCTGAACTGACTTTGCAATTTCCTTGCTATCTCTGACTGAATCAGAGTGTCATCACCAAACCCCAAAGCTTTTATTTCTTCTCCCAGAACTTAAATGCCCTTTCCAAATTTCTGCTTGGTTTTCTTTACTATTGGTTCAGTATACTGATATAACAACATTGGGGAAAGGCTACAATCCTGTCTCTCTCCCTTCTCAACTACTGCATGCCGTTCATGTCCTTTGATTATTACAACCTCTGTCTGGTTTCAGTACAACTGTAAAGAACCTTTCGTTGCTTGTATTTTATCCCTGCTACTTTCAAAATTTCAAAAACGTAGTCCGGTCAACATTATCAAAAGCTTTCTCTAAACCTGCAAATGTTATAAATGTAGTTTGCCTTTCTTTAGCCTATCTTCTAAGATAAGGCGAAAGGTCAGTATTGTGTCGAAAGCTAAATTTCTTTTGAACTCAAACTTATCTTCCTCCAGATTGGCTTCTGCCAGTTTTTCGACTCTCCTGTAAATATACTCACGAAAGTAATTGGAACACCAACAAACAATTAATGTAGAATAATGAAATTTTGGAAATACATTTGTCTAGGTAACATATTCGAGTGATTAACCGTTTAATATCACAGGTTAATGTAAGTGCGAGATAAGCCACTGCAAATGTAAAATGCTGGTACATGAATAATCGGTGCAACCGCCAGAATGTTGAATGAAAGCATACAAACGTGCTGGCATAGTGTTGTACAAGTCCCGGATGTCAGTTTGTGGGCTGGAGTTCCATGCCTGTTGCACTTGGTCGGTTAATACAAGGACGATTAATGATGTTTATGGATGACCCTAAAGTTGTCGTCCGACGATGACACCGACTGGAGACAGATGTGGTGATCGAGCAGGCCAAAGCAACAAGTCCATACTCTATAGAGCATGTTGGGATACAACAGTGGTATGTGGACGAGCGTTATCCTGTTGGAAAACACCCCTGAAATGCTGTTCATGAATGGCAGCATAACAGGTCCAATTTCCATATTGGCGTACAAATTTGCATTCAGAGAGCGTGGGATAACCACGATAATGAAACTGCTGTCATACGAAATCGCATCCTAGATCAAAACTCCAGATGTAGGTCCAGTGTGTGTAATACGCAGATTAGTTGGTTGCAGGCTCTCAACTGGCCTCCTAACCAACACACGGCTATCACCGGCACCGAGGGAGAACCAGCTTTCATCAGAAAACACGACGGACCTCTACCCTGCCCGCCGGTGAGCTCTCGCTTAACACCACTGAAGTCGCAAATGGCGGCAGTTTTGGGTCAGTGGGATGCGCGCTACAGAGCGTCTGGCTCGGAGCTGTCCTTGAAGTGATCGAATCGTGATAGTTCGTTCTGACACTCCCGGCAACTGCTGCTCGGACCGTTACTGCAAATGCAGTGCGATGCGCCAGAGCCATACGCCGAAGACGATGGTCTTTCATGTCCGACTGGACTGATTTGGGGGAAGAGACCAAACAGCGAGGCCATCGGTCTGATTGGATTAAGGAAGGATGGGGAAGGAAGTTGACCGTGCCCTGTCAACGGAACCATCCCGGCATTTGCCTGAAGCGATTTAGGGAAATCACGGAAAACCTAAATCAGGATGGCGGGTCGCAGGATTGAACCGCCGTCCTCCCGAATCTTTCATGTCGATAGTGTCACGTGGCCGTTCAGAGTTCGGTCTTCTTGTGACCATACATTCTTGTGACCACCGCTGCCAGCCGTCATGTACAATGGCTACATTCCTGCCAAACCTTTTTGCAGCATCGCAGAAGGAACATCCAGCTTCGCATAGCCTTCTTACGCGACCGCGTTCAAATCCAGTGAGCTGTTGATATTGGCGTCCTTGTTGCGTTAAAGGCATTCCTGACTAACATTAACTCACCACGTCCAATCTCAAACGTAACTAAAGCTCATAAGCGTTACAGCGTGCATTGAAAGCAAGCCTGATTCGCGTCCTCACAGTAACACTGCTAGCACCATTTTTATGCAGCTGCCGCGACATTTGACTGGACATCATCTTTCCGATGTGGAAACACCCCTACCAACTTTCTTGGTGCTGCGATTTTTTTTTTCATCAGTGTAATTCATGTCAATATTTTGCAAAAAAAAAAAAAAAAGGTTCAAATGGCTCTGAGCACTATGGGGCTTAACTTCTAAGGTCATTTGTCCCCTAGAACTTAGAACTACTTAAACTGATGGTTCTGTACTATTGACACCTGTCAGTGATCGCCTTCTTTTTCATTGGCATTATTACATTCTTCGTGAGATCTGAGTGTATTTTGCCTGTTTCCTATATCTTGCTCACCAGATGGAATACTTCTGTCATCGCTGACTCTACCAATGATTCAGTAACTCTGTATGAATGTCATTTACTCCTGGGGCGTTATTTCGAATTAGGTCTCTCAGTGCTCTGTCAGATCTCTCTCGAAGTATCATATCTCCCAATTCATCTCCATCTACTTCTCCTTTCCTTTCTGTGATATAACCTTAAAATCCATATTGATGTACTGACCTATTGGGACGTCGTAACCAGAATGAAGTCCTCAGGTTCGGAAGCGGGGTCATCAGTGAACTGCCACACTTAGCGCTGGAAGTACGTTTATTACGGATACCAATGTACAACCAGAACAGAACTAAACTGCTGGACGATTATTACTCCTATCTATGCAGACATCGAATATTCCCGAATATATAGGAACATTACGTTTGTAAGAAATTTGGAGAAGCGCCCAGAAATGATAAATATTAACTGACAGATAATTGCTGGTGGTCGGGTTTGAACTGCCGACCCACAGCATGCCAGCCAGCGACGCTAAAAGCTAAGCCACACTGCTTGCTGCACAGCTCGCGATAATATGGAGAAATCAGTTACAAATATCAAAATATCATGGAATTAGAAGTTAGCTATTTAGTTAGTTTCCTTCTGATTTTGATATTAGGCAGCAGAAGGTTGCTTTACGCTTGCACGTGCCAGGAAATGAGCCTACATGCGGCTGCCGTACTGCAACGTTGAATGATTCACAGGGTTTCATACTAGGGTCAATTGTTTCTTGATATTCATTAATGGTTTGTCTTCAGCTGTTGCAAATCACCGTAAATTTATTTCTAGATGACACATGAATAATTGTTACATGCTAGGGATTTAAAAATGCAAAGAATAAGATTTTGGAGGGAAGCAACTCTTGGTTGCCGATAGGTTGACTTAATTGTAATGAAAAACAATAAATCCAGATTACACACAGTTGTGTTCTCATTGTCTTTAAAGTGTCTTGTTTCGGCGGTGCTGTTTGTGAAAGACGAGGAATTTATTTGCACATCTGAATATAGTGGTGAGCTATCCTCGAAGGCATATATTCACGACCTTCAATGCAGCCACCTTAATGATTATATGTTCCACGGCACCAGTGAGGCAGTCAAACTTTTTTAATCCACATTTTTTCATTCCTTCGTTCCTTGATTTTATAGAACTTAATATCGCTTTGAGCAAACTCAAGTCAACGATTTTTAGCACATAAGCTACGGTAATAGGGATAATGGCGATCTTTATTCAGTACCACGACGGGCACAAAACCTGGGTCTGAAACTAAACCATAAGAAGTCACAAGTTACCCTCGTATCACAACGAAAGTTGATCAGCGGACATGAAACAGTTCCTCAAATACTTTTTAATGGTACCCAACTGTCGTTTAAAAAAAATATCTCGGCATAATCTTGTATGAGCATGTAAATTGGGAGAACAAACCGTTGCAGTATGTAGTAAAGTTTTTTTCTGCGTACATGTAATCTCAAACTTTAAAAACATATTTCCATGTAAAATTAAATTCATTAGATGCACACCAAGCGAGGTGGCGCAGTGGTTGGCACACTGGACTCGCATTCGGGAGGACAATGGTTCAATCCCGTGTCTGGCCACCCTGATTTAGGTATTCCGTGATTTCCCTAAATCCCTCCAGGCGAATGCCGGCATGGTACCTTCGAAAGGGCACGGCCGACTTCCTTCCCCGTCCTTCCCTAATCCGATGAGACCGATGACCTCTCTGTTTGGTCTCTTCCCCAAAACAACCGAACCCCCCCCCCCCCCCCCCCCTCATTACATGCAATACCATATTTCATGTATCCCGAATCTTGCTGCAACTTCGCACAACACTATTGTGAATCAGCCTTCATTCTCTTCTCTACTTTAGTCATTCGACTTCGAACAAATTACCCTGTAACCTGCGTCTTATTCCAAATCCACTTGTACATTGAAGAGTAGATCAAAGCTTTATCTGCTATCATCGGCGCAGATTCCCTCCTATTTCTGCTTTTTGTTCCTTGCATCTCATCTCCTAATGTTAGCCTGTTATTTCTCGCTCTTACTGACCAGTCAGCTGCAAGTCCACACCGATTCCTTCTGTATATTTCTGTTGGACGTGGCTACTCGCATTCGAAAAGAACATGAGGAAATCGTTTAATGTTATTAAGACTAGCATTTTTTAAATTCCACATTCATTACTACGCAAATTATTATTATTAATATCATCATTATCCACAATTCATGTAGTGTAGAAATTGCAAAGCTGACTGACAAAGGAAATGTGGTTAGATGTAAGACAGGGCCTAAAGACACTAACCTTATCAGATGCAATAAATGGATCTGGAGACATTAATTATTTTCGGAGGCCGAAATAGCTGATTGGCTGACACCAACACTCGTACTGCGAGCCAATCTGGACAAGGTACCGCTCGAAAAGCTACATTTGTTTCTGGGTCCTCGTAGCGGAGAATGCGCAAGAATTCGCCATCGACACCCGCGATCGGGTTGACTATAGTGGAAAATAACATTGGTGAGATGTTCTATAGCAGTTACCTTGCTCTGTTGGCGTTCTGTAGCATATCGTCGCCTAGCTGCTTTAGTAAATAATTAGCATAAGAATTGTATTAGTACGTCCTAAAAGCAAATGTCAAGTATGTGGTTTAAATGGGGCGTGGTAATTGTAATACAATAGTCTTTCGATTATTCAGGGTTGGGAACTTCACGTTTCAGTAGTTGCTCCTGATGTTGTTCCACATACTGTTCAAAAGTGGCTTTGAGCACTATGGGGCTTAACTTCTGAAGTCATCAGTACCCTAGAATTTAGAACTACTTAAACCTAACTAACCTAAGGACATCACACACACCCATGCCCGAGGCAGGATTCGAACCTGCGACCGTAGCGGTCTCGCGGTTCCAGACTGTAGCGCCTAGAACCGCTCGGCCACCCTGGCCGGCGTACATGCTGTATGGAGAGCGTTTGGTGTGTCCACATTGTGCGATATGGCACAGAGATGAAAATATAAATTGCTCACATTTGCGCTTGTACATTACCTATTGGCCTCTGTCTCGGGTTCTCCGACCGACGTTTGTTTGATGATGATTTTTCTGACGTTTCGCCAGCATGAGTGCTCGGCATTGTCAAAGCTTCACCCTCCGTTGGTGGTGGACTGGAATCGAGCTCGCGGCTGCAGATTGGCTGTACCTGGCGCGCCATTGTTCAAGAGCTTTTCCGTGATCATTACTGCTGCGTTTTCCTTGCTGACTGCAACGGTCGTTCGCTGTAGCACGGGGATCCAACATCCGTTCGCCTCAAGGCTTTCTTCTTTCTTGTTGTAGCTATTGACATGTTTGTGTATTTCTATAACTTCCCTGAACAAGTTGGTGTGATGACTCTTCTCTACAGCAACAACTTTCGTGTCTCACAAAGCACTTACTCCGCCACAGTTGATTACTCCACCTGCCCCAGCCTGCAATGTCGCTTTATGTTCGGTGATCCTGGTGTTGATTGATCGTCCAGTTATTCCAACAAAGACTTTTCTACATGTACATGGTATGTGGTGTATTCCCAACATTGCAAGTGGGTCCCTTTCCTCCTCTGCCGACCTGAGACACACTTTGATCTTCTTTGTAGGTTTATGAATAATCTTTACGCCCTGCTTGCGCAATATACTGCCGATTATGTCCCTCACTCTCGGAATGTATGGCAGAAGGGCGTACCCCAGTGTTTCTGTGACACTTCTTACGTAACTGGTGGTACACCGGAGTAAACATTGCTCCTCAGAAAGCATTCTAGGTGTTGCATCTCGTGTCTGAGATGCTGCAACTAATATTCATCTTGTTATCGTTACGAGCTTATTACTCATGCCTCTTTCTGGTTCGGGTGGTGATTTGACAGTTTGTGCAGATATTGGGCCATGTGTATAGCTTTTCGTTACACGCTGTGTCCCAGGTTTTCACCATTCCTCGTGATCAGCACATCTAGAAAGGATAGATGTTGGTTCTTTTCTACCTTAACAATTTTGATGTCATTCTTCTCAGTTCGAACCCTGAGTCGTAATTTCGGGTTTTTTTTTTTTTTTTTTTTTTTTTTGAATTTATATAACGTACTTATCTTGCTCTACTGTGAAAATTTCACTAATGTTAGCTTGGCACTTGTGTAATTAATGCTGGCTGTAGGGTGTTCTTATTTTACATTAAGAACTTAAGTCCGTGCAGCGAACTATTTGCTACTGTTCTACTGTGGAAATTACAGTTATGTTTATATGACACTTTTGTAAGTGCTGTTGGCTGTATGGTCTTTGCTGCCCAAAGCCAAAATAAATTTATAAAAATAAAACTGCAAAATACAGTGACAGCATTTCGATTTGTGAATGTTACACACAATTCATATAATTGCAAGAGACTGAAAACGATGTAGTGCGCATTCAAAGGATTATTTCCCGAACAGACAGACAGTAGTGAACATACAACGATGCATGTAACACTTTCTAAATTTTTCCTTTTTCTCCTTTTGGGAGCTTGGAGCACCTACGTATCGGTGACCCCAGGACGTAGCCCCGGACTATACTCCGTTCATCATAAGAATAAACCTGATGCAAACAAACACATACGCTATGATTGGTCAGCCACCATAGGACACGCATACTTTTGGAAGCAGGTCCTATTTATGGTCGTATTAGATATCTTGTTACTATGTTACGGTAAATGAAATTTTAAGTTATTCTTATGCCTTAACTGCCACAAGGTTTTTCGTAATCATACTTTAGCTGTGTAATTTTTATTTCAAAAACTGTGTGCAGTCGCAGTCTCTGTACTGCTGTCCTCTGATTGCCGCGCAGTTGTTACATAGTGTGGAAATGGCTGATGCTGCTTCCTGCTCTATTTTGAAGCACGCACTTGGAACACCTTTTAAAAGTGACGTGAAGCAGATTGTTCTCAAAGTTTTTCACAAGTTTATAGAAAAAATCGAATCTGAAGTTTTCCGAAGACATTATATACTAAATTTAAGGCAGTTTTCTATCCGGTATGCGCAGCTGAATGGGTAGCTTTGTAGAATCTTAATCTAGCATAGTCGGGAGATCGCTGGTTCAGATCTCGCTTTGATCTATTTTTTCGTTCAATTGGGAATACTTACAACATCTAAATATGAAATTCATCCAATATTTGCTAATTAACACGTATACAAACAATCATTATTGTAAGCAGGAGATCCCGTGTTCGAGTCCCGGTCGGGGAACACATTTTCAACATGTCCCCAATGATGTATATCAACGCCTGTTTGTAGCTAGGGTGTCGATTTAATTATCATTTCATTCTAGAGAAGTCGCTCTGTCATCAATGGTATGTGTTATTTCGGGAACAGATACTACCTTCATATATAGACAATCATTTTTTATGAAAAAAGCACGTATTCTTGTTTATAATTACATATTTCATGAAAAATTCCAGTTTTCATTGCAAATATAAATTCTTGATTAGCCAATATTGTTTCAATTAAGAAAACGTAAATTATAAATTAAGAAAACGTAAATTAAATTTTTAGGACAAAGATGCATAATCAACTACTCTTTATTTAGACAATGTCCATTGTTTCATAAGAAAGGCGAGGCCTCACACGAGATAGTGATAAACATAGAAGAAACATGGAAAACAATAACTCTCACGGCATGGAGCACACCATACAAATGGAGTATTTTTACTGTTTCCATCGTGCCAGTGCAATATGAAACCAACAAAACTGATCTGGAGCCAAGTTAAGGGATTTGTCACGAGAAGTGACGAGACTGCTAAGCTGCTAGACATACTGGAACTAATACAAGAAGCTTTTTCGCACGTCAATGCCGAACGAAGGTGGGATTCAGAACGGCACGTCAGAAAAGGAGAAAATGCGGCTCTTGAATTCTATAGTTGATCGACTCGTTATCAACGTGGCACTCGACTGACTATAAGTAATACCTTCAGTGGCTTCAACATTTAAATATACGATGAAATCCCTGCACTATGCTTTTGGATCACATACAGTTCGCGCACAAAAATTATCTCGTGCTTAAGTTTGTAATTTTCATTACTCTTGTTTTTAGTTACGATACTGCGTTAGCTAAGAAAGAGAGCACGTTATTGTTTCCGTCTGGCCCCTAAGACCCGTGCGGTATTGCTAGAATTTTGCCGGATATTATTTCATTCTGTATAAAAATGAAATGTCATTCGAAGCTATATTGTGTCTCTGCTCCTCTCTTTTCACGTGTTAACTGCAACTGCTCACATCACTGAAGGTTAGTTGGACCAGCTGGCTGGCCTACGCTGTCTGAGACAAATGTGACGGTAAAGCTTTTGTCCCTATCATCACTCAGTCGATGTACGCGTAACGCACAGCATAAACGTACTGTACAAGAGACAGTTTGGCTTCCGCTCCACGTGAAACAGAATCCAATGAGATTCCAGCAAACGCGGAAGAATACATGGTGTAATGTTGGCATCAGGTTTATTCTTAAAATCAACACAAAGTAGTTACGCCCCCGCGACTTGATGTTATGTAGATGTTTCGCATAGTGTTAACACACAAGTATCTGATCTTGCCGTTCCTTTCAGTGACTGTCCGTTGGCGCCCAGCGTGCATCGCCCGTTACATGGAGTTCAAAGGTGTGACGCGGCCGGATGTCGAGGTCTCACTGCATCAGTGACCGCCTGGAGCTAGGGATGGAAGCATTCTGCTAAGTGCCGTTTCACTGGCTGTCGTGTGGTGGGGACCGGTTACCGCGGGGTCAGACGTACTGTTAGGTCAGCGCGGGGGCAGCGGCAACTGGGACGGGACGAGGTCAAGTGGGACGCGTCAGGTGTTCTCCACAGCGTGTGGCGCGAGAGGCCTCCTTTATAATCTCCATGATGCTGGAGGTGCCGAAGTCACACATCAGGATCACCGAGCTCTCTTGGTCTAGTGGCTAGCGTTGCTGCCTATAGATCACGGGGTCCTGGGTTCGATTCCCGGCCGGGTTAGGGATTTTTCTCTGCACGGGGACAGAGTGTTTGTGTTGTCCTCATCATTTCATCACCACAATTTGTGGCAGTGGCTAGAGTGGACTGTGAAAAAATGGGACTGTGAAACAATTGGGACTTTATACGGGCGCTGATGACTGCGCAGTTGAGCGACCCACAAACCATACATCATCATCATCATCATCATCATCGAGCCCTCCATGAGAAACAGAACTTTCGAAGTCCACACCTGGGTGGCGTATCTACATGAAGACATATCCTAGCGGGAGCACCGCAGGGGTTTGTACTTGGACCATTGCTGTGCTGCCTGTACATCTCTACCTAAAAGCCCACCGAGTACAGTTAGTTTTATACAAGAGCGATACCGTACCCTATACTCAAATTGTTAAAAGAAGCACGATGTGGTCCGCCACGAATTCCTCTCCTTCACCGCCTTCAATTGTGTTATTTTCGGAAAATATCAGTATTCAGTGCCGTATTATTTGTTATGAAAACATGCGGCAGCAGAACTGTCAAACTGAACGCCTGCATTGTGAGTTAGCGGATGATGTTTTACTGATTTCCCTGTATGTGGTATAAATTTTAGATACAGAAATACCATCCAATTTTCCGACTTTTCCACTAGAAATTTCAAAAAAATTTCTTTCATACAGACCTTCTCCTGACAATTATAAACACACACACACACACACACACACACACAAGCATAAAAAAAAGAATCGGCCATATCGGTCGAGCCTTTCAAGTGATGATTTTCCATACATAATTCGTAGATGCTAGACCGCTGCGCGGACCGACGTGCTACGGGAGTAAGCAGCTTTCGTAGCAATATAGAGGCAATTGATTTTTATTTACATAGATATCGGGCACTGATCTGACCATGCTACAATACGCGGCCGTGATGTGGGGGAACGCCGCAGACAAATACGCCACAAGGAATACAGGGCAGAGTACTTCGGTTCGCCATGCTGATACCTCGTGATTTCCTTACGAAGGAATTACGCGAAGTTACGGGCATCACACTACTGAGGATATGTTTCAGACTGACTGCTCGGCAGTTCTACTCCAAGTAGCAGCAGTCACCCAATAGGCTAATATCGAACCTGAGACACCAGATTCGTAGATGCGACACCACTCCGTGGCCCGACGTGCTACGGGAGTAAGTAGCTCTGGTAGCAAAATAGTGGTAAAGCTGTAGACAAATTACTACTCGAACAATAGAGACGATCTACAGGGACTGGACAAAAAGTATGGAAACACCAAAAATACGAGTACAACACATTACCATGCGTAACACGGTGTACAAAACGCGATAGAATTCAAAACAGCCGCGCGTAGTGACCGCGGGGTTTGAGGCGTCATGATGCGGACTGCACGGCTCCTCCCGCCGGATGTTAAAGTCCTCCCTCGGCCATGGTTGTGTGAATGTGTGTGTGTGTGTGTGTGTGTGTGTGTGTGTTCTTAGCATAAGTTAGTTTAAGTAGTGTGTAAATCTAGGGACTGCTGAACTAATCAGTTTGCTCCCTTAGGAATTCACGCACATTTGGACATTTGAATTTAAAACCGTTTTCAGTAATCTCAGAATGGATAAATATGTGTCCTTTATGATTTTTAAGGGAATCTTGTGGCATACTTCCTTGAAAATAATTGCAACTTCAGGTAACGATGATGGAGGTGATCATCCACCCATATCCGCAAAGTAGACCACAAAGGCTCAATAATACTGAGATCGTTTGACTCTGTTTGGCAGGGGAGATGCGACAATTCATTCTCGTGGTAACGAAACCGGTACTGGACGATGCGGGCTGCGTGAACACGGGCCCTATTGCCTTGGAACACAGCGTCCCCATTGAGAAACAAACATTGTATCATAGGATGGACCTGATCAGCCAGAATGTCACATAATACTTTGCAGTAATGAGACCTTGCAGAGTAACCGCAGCGCCCATGTAACACCACGATATGGCTGCCCAAATCATCAGTGAACCATCGCCAAGTTTCACTATTGAGACGTTAACTGGGCTAGAATCGTAAACAGCGCAAAACAAGAATCATACGACCGAAACACTTACTTCCATGCTCCAGATTTTATAGGCTCGGCATCACTTTTTCCTGTGACGGGCATTTACGTCGCTGAGGAATTGCAGCTGGCCCTGCAATTCCCTACTTACGAAGCTCCCTTGTTACACTACTGGCCATTAAAATTGCTACACCACGAAGATGACGTGATACAGACGCGAAGTTCAACCGAAAGGAAGAAGATGGTTCAAATGGCTCTGAGCACTATGGGACTCAACTGCTGAGGTCATTAGTCCCCTAGAACTTAGAACTAATTAAACCTAACTAACCTAAGGACATCACAAACATCCATGCCCGAGGCAGGATTCGAACCTGCGACCGTGGCGGTCTTGCGGTTCCAGACTGCAGCGCCTTTAACCGCACGGCCACTTCGGCCGGCAGGAAGAAGATGCTGTGATATGCAAATGATTAGCTTTTCAGGGCATTCACACAAGGTTGGCGCCGGTGGCGACACCTACAACGTGCTGACATGAGGAAAGTTTCCAACAGATTTCTCATACACAAACAGCAGTTGACCGGCGTTGCCTGGTGAAATGTTGTTGAGATGCCTCGTGTAAGGAGGAGAAATGCGTACCATCACGTTTGCGACTTTGATAAAGGTCGGGTTGTAGCCTATCGCGATTGCGGTTTATCGTATCACGACATTGCTGCTCGCGTTGGTCGAGATCCAATGACTGTTAGCAGAATATGGAATCGGCGGTAATACGGAACGGTAATACGGAACGCCGTGGTGGATCCCAACGGCCTCGTATTACTAGCAGTCGAGATGATAGGCATCTTATCCGCATGGCTGTAATGGATCGTGCAGCCACGCCTCGATCCCTGAGTCAACAGGTGGGGACGTTTGCAAGATGACAACCATCTGCACGAACAGTTCGACGACTTTTGCAGCAGCATGGACTATCAGCACGGAGACCGTGGCTGCGGTTACCCTTGACGCTGCATCACAGACAGGAGTGCCTGCGATGGTGTACTCAACGACGAACCTGGGTGCACGAATGGCAGAACGTCATTTTTTCGGATGAATCCCCGTTCTGTTTACAGCATCATGAAGGTCGCATCCGTCTTTGGCGACATCGCGGTGAATGCACATTGGAAGCGTGTATTCGTCATCGCCACACTGGCGTATCACCCGGCGTGATGGTATGGGGTGCCATTGGTTACACGTCTCGGTCACCTCTTGTTCGCATTGACGGCACTTTGAACAGTAGACATTACATTTCAGATGTGTTACGACCCGTGGCTCTACCCTTCATTCGATCCCTGCGAAACCCTACATTTCATCAGGCTAATGCACAACCGCATGTTGGAGGTTCTGTACGGGCCTTTCTGGATACAGAAAATGTTCGACTGCTGCCCTGGCCAGGACATTCTCCAGATCTCTCACCAATTGAAAATGTCTGGTCAATGGCGGCCGAGCAACTGCCTCGTCACAATACGCCAGTCACTACTCTTGATGAACTGTGGTATCGTGTTGAAGCTGCATGGGCAGCTGTACCTGTACACGCCATCCAAGCTCTGTTTGACTCGATGCCCAGGCCGTTATTACGGCCATAGGTGGTTGTTCTGGGTACTGATTTCTCAGGATCTATGCACCCACATTGCGTGAAAATGTAATCACATGTCAGTTCTAGTATAATATACTGCCCAATGAATACCCATTTTTCATCTGTATTTCTTCTTGGTGTAGCGATTTTAATGGCCAGTAGTGTATTTTGGTGCTGAAAGGGTTGGCGAGTTCTTTCAGTTGTGCAGCGACCTACTCAGCTATCGTCCTCTTATTTTCCGTCGCAATCCTTTTCAATGCCTGTCTGTCGACTCGACACAGGCTTTCGCTTGTGACTTAGCGGATGATGTTTTTTCCGCTTTCCCTGTATGTGGTGTAAATTTTCGATACGGTGCCTCCTGAAACACGAAACACTTGGGCTTTCTCGGTTACGGAAGCACCCACCGTTCGAGCACCAGTAGTTTGCCCACGTTCGAATTCGCTTAGCTCCTACATAATCGACTCACAACTACACAGAACACTCTTCCCACCACGACCGACACTTGCAAAGTATTGAGAACATTGAACTTGTGCCGTTTGCGGTCAAATACAACCGAGCAACCTGCAGGCTTGGGCAGAATTTACATTCGTGTTCAGGCTTACATTTCTCACGATGTTTTCATAATTTTTTCGAGACGCTGTGCAAAATTTTTTAGGCATATTAAAACTACCACGTATTTAGGAAACTCAGAAACAGCGGAGTGCCCTTAGGCTGCGAAAACCAAACAAAAAGGGTTGTCCCACCGGGTAACAAGCGAGTAGGAGCTACAACAACTGGGACAAGGCGACGCCAGACGGGACGCGTCATGTGTTCGCTATACCCCCGTTGTACACTGTCGACCCAGTCTCTCTTCTGCAACGGCTTTTCTGTAGGCGCTTTCAATAGTGCGTCGCCTCGGGCTGCAAGTATTACTTAGCGGCAGCTTTGTCACCTCCGAGTCGTGTCCTCCATACACTGACGCGTGCAGCAAGTGTTCCACCTTGAAGTACCAGTCCAATATTGATCATCACGTAACACTGTTTTGATAGAGGCTGAAGGGGTGAGCGTAGGCTTCGTGATGGGAAGCTATGGGATTCAGGAGCAAGTTGTGACTGGATTGAAGATTTCTTGTTGGAGAGGATGTAGCAGGTTATGTAAAATGAAGTTGGAGGGGGAGAAAGGACAGGAAAGGGAAGGAAATATTGATAGCTGTATCGGGACATTTTTGCAGAATCAGCGGCGACGAATGAAAATGTGTGGCGGGTCGGAACTTGAACCAGGATCTCCTGCTTACTATGCAGTCGCGTTAACCATTGCGTCATACGGACACAGTGTATATCACAAATGCAGAAACTATCTCGGCACGCTCTCTGGTCGACCCACATTCCCACCTAGCGACATCTATCCGCAGTCCCGGTCCATATCCTTCATTCTCGCTAATTTCTAGATTCCCTCCGAAGGTCGAGCGATATTGTACATCCGCACTGAAGGTCGTGGATTCATTGCCCATCATAGCGAATCAGTTACATAAATGCCATGCATTCATATAGTAGCAGGTTATATCTTAGATGGAGAGTCATTGTCAGATGTTAAAGTAAGCCGGCCAGAGTGGCCGAGCGTTTCTAGGCGCTACAGTCTGGAACCGCGCGACCGCTACGGTCGCTGGTTCGAATCCTGCCTCGGGCGTGGATGTGTGTGAAGTCTTTAGGTTAGTTAGGTTTAAGTAGTTCTAAGTTCTAGGGGACTGATGACCTCAGATGTTAAGTCCCATAGTGCTCAGAGCCATTTGAACCATTTTTTTGTTAAAGTAATTTCAGGTGTGCCCCAGGCATATGTGTTGGAACCCTTGCTGTTCAACCTCATACTTTTCGCAGATGATACTGCTCTTTGAAATGATATATTCCCTGAGAAAAAGTGCACAGGTATTCACTCAGCTGCAGATAAGATTTCAAAGTGGTGGAGAAGCCGGCACCTTACTTTAAATGTCCGTTGTGCAGTTCACGAAACGGAAAAATGTGTAGTATCTTATGGCTGCGATATCAGCGAGTCTTTGAACTCGTGGAAATAATTGGATGTCCGGATTGTACACCAGTCAGGTTCCTTTCAGAGTATGCTGATACCATAGCTCCATATTTAGCTATTATATACAGCTACTCGCTCGCAGAAAGATCCGTACCTAAAGACTGGAAAATTGCGCAAGTCACACCAAAAAGGGAAGTAGGAGTATTCCGCAGAATTACAGACCCATATCACTAACGTCGATTTGCAGTAGGGTTTTGGAACACATACTGCATTCGAACATTATGAATTACCTCGAAGAAAACGATTTATTGACACACAGTCCGCACGGATCCAGGAAACATCGTGTAGTGTTGGCAGAAGCGCCAACACTGTGTTGCTAGAGGAGGCCGAAATGCACGCGTTTAATTACACGCTGACTGGCGTGAGGTCTGGAACAGGACAATATCTTGAGAATTGCAAATAAAGTACGTAGATGATGTAATACTTAACTTTAATCCACAATCTCTCTTGATGATACATGCTTCACATAATAAATATCAATTGAATACGGCGCCTTGCTAGGTCGTAGCAAATGACGTAGCTGAAGGCTATGCTAACTATCGTCTCGGCAAATGAGAGCGTATCGGTCAGTGTAACTTCGCTAGCAAAGTCGGCTGTCCAACTGGGGCGAGTGCCAGGACGTCTCTCTAGACCTGCCGTGTGGTGGCGCTCGGTCTGCAATTACTGACAGTGGCGACACGCGGGTCCGGCGTATACTAATGGACCGCGGCCGATTTAAAGGCTACCACCTAGCAAGTGTGGTGTCTGGCGGTGACACCACACATCGTTCTTGGGAAACACAACTAGCTCTTTATACTCATGAAGTAATGAGTGCTATCGACAGGGGATGTCAAATTGATTCCATATTTTGAGATTTCCAGAAGGCTTACGACACCGTTCCTCACAAGCGTCTTCTAACCAAACTGCGTGCCTAGGGAATATCGACTCAGTTGTGCGATTGAATTCGTGATTTCCTGTCAGAAAGGTCACAGTTCGTAGTAATAGACAGAAGGTCATCGAATAAAACAGAAATAATACCCGGCGTTCTCCAAGGAAGTGTTGCAGACCCTCTATTGTTCCTGATCTATATTAACGACATAGGAGACAATCTGAGTAGCCGACTTAGATTGTTTGCAGATGATCCTGTCATTTACCATCTTGTAAAGTCATCAGATGACCAAAACGACTTGAAAAATGATTTAGATAAGATATCTGTATGGTGCGGAAAGTGGCAATTGACAATGACTAAAGAAAAATGTGAAGTTTTTCACATGAATAAATAGAAATCCCCTAAATTTCGATTACGCCATAAGTCTCACAAATCTAAAGGCTGTAAATTCAACTAAATACTTAGGGATTACAATTACAGATAACCGAAATTGGAACGATCACATAGATAATGTTGTGGGTAGGGCAAACCAAAGACTGCGTTTCATTGACAGAAGACTTAGAAGGTGCAACAGGTCTACTAAAGAAACTGCTTACACCACGCTTGTCCGCCATATTCTGGAGTGTGCTGTACGGTGTGGGATCCGCATCAGGTGGGACTGACGGATGACATCGAAAAAGTTCAAAGAAGGGCAGCTCGTTTTGTGTTTTCGCGAAATAGGGGAGATAAAGCCACAGACATGATACGTGAATTGGAGTGGCCATCAGTAAAACAAAGGCGCCTTTCGTTGCGACGCGATCTTCTCATGAAATTTCAATCACCAGTTTTCTCCTCCGATTGCGAAAGCATTTTGTTGGCAAACACCTGCGTAGGGAGAAATGATCATCACGATAAAATAAGAGAAATCAGGGTTCGCACAGAAAATTCAAGTGTTCGTTTTTCCCACGCGCCGTTCGAAAGTGGAACGGTACAGAGACAGCTTGAAGGTGGTTCATCGAACCCTCTGCCAGGCACTTGATTGTGAATAGCCGAATAATCACGTAGATATATATGTAGAAGATTTAGTAACTCGTAATGATAATGTTGAGTATGAATGGACAATGTTAAAGAGCATTGTATACTACGCTTTAGACAGGTATGCGCTGAACCACATTAGTGAGCGATGAAAACCACCCCCTGTGGTTTGACAGCCTTGTTAGAAAGCTGTTACGAAACCAGAGAGAGCTCCACCGCAAATTTACACGCGGTCAGTCTCACACACAAACAAAAAGCAAACGAAACCAAAATTAGCGTAAGGAGAGCCATGCCTGAGGCATTCAACCGATTCGGAAGTAAAATTCTTGTTATCTACTTAACAGAAAATCGTAAGAAGTTTTGCTCTTTCGTTAAATCAGTAAAAGGATAAAAGTCATCTGCCAAGACACTCTGTGACCATAACGGCCTTGAAACTGGACATGGCACAGGGAAGGCCGAAATACTGAGCAATCTTTTTCCAAATCTGTTTCACACTGGAAGATCGCACTGTAGCACCTCCTTTAAATCGTCGTACGAACGACGAAATGGCTGCTATCGAAATAAGTGACCATGGGATAGGAAAGCTGCTGAGATAGCTCAACAGTGGGCAGGCCGCTGGACATGACAGAATACAAATTCGATTCTACTTAGAGATTGCGAAAGAACTTGCCCTCTTCTAGCAGCGGAGCACCGCATAGTTCTCCGCTCCCGGTAGCTGAGTGGTCAGCGCGACAGACATTCAATCCTAAGGGCCCGGGTTCGATTCCCGGCTGGGTCGGAGATTTTCTCCGCTCAGGGACTGGGTGTTTTGTCATAATTATCATCATTTCATCCCCACCGACGCTCAAGTCGCCGAAGTGGCGTCAAATCGAAAGAGTTAACACCCGGCGAACGGGCTACCCGATGGAAGGCCGTAGTCACACGACATTTCTACCGTATAGTTTTCTGGAGGGGCGGAGAGCTCTTAATTATTGAAAAAAAGGACATTTCATTCCCGTTTTCAAGAAACATCGTCGAACAGCCGCACAAAACTACAGGCCTCTTTCCCTGACGTCAGTCCGTTGCAAAATTTTGGAACATTTTTTATGATCGCGTATCATGACATTCCCCGAGACGGGTTCCAGAAACAGCGATGGTGTGAAAGCCAGCGCGCTTGATCATCCACGAGACCCAGAAAGCAGATGCTGGCCTCCCAAGTAAATACGGTGTTCCATGACATCCGTAAGGCGTTCGCTGCTGCCCCGCATTGCCGCCTAAGGAACAGAATACGAGCGTACCGATTATCAGACCAACTGCGTGATTTGACTGAGCAGTTTCTAACAAAGAGAACACTTCATGACACAATGGGGAGAAGTCTTCAGAACCGCGCCCGAAAGGAGTGTTGTAGACTCATTACTTAACGCAATACACACACCGAGAGGGAGGAAAAAGACACACTACGAAAGAATTACCGATTGAGTCGGAAATCGGTAGACGCGATGTACAAGTACAGACAAACAAATGGTTACAGTTTCAGAAAAAACTGATATCATTTATTCAGGAGAAAGAGCTTCACAACTTGAGTACGGCAATAACGCGCTGGTCCACCTCTGGCCCTTGAGCAAGCAGTTATTGGGCTTGGCACTGAGTTGCTGGATGTCCTCCTGAGGGATAGCGTGCCAAATTCTGTTCAGTTGGCGCGTTAGATCGTCAAAATACCGAGCTGTTTGGAGGACCCTGCCCATAATGCTCCAAACGTTCTCAGTTGGGGAGAGATTCAATCTTGCTGGCCAAGGTAGGGTTTGGCAAAAGCAGTAGAAACTCTCGCTTTGTGCGGGCGGGCGTTATCTTGCTGAAATGTAAGCCCAGGATGACATGCCTTAAAGGTCAACAAAACGAGACGTAGAATATCGTATATGTACCTCTGCGCTGTAAGGGTGCCGTCAAAGGCTTATTCTGTGGGGATGTGGGGAGGCGTGATGTTACATGGGAATACGGATCTCCAAATCTTTGTATACTCAGCGGTCAACGTATTTGTGACACTGAACGCCTACCCCAAGGGCGTCTTTCCGCGGTTGCATTTGGCCCCGACTTCATTTTTATGGATGACGATGCGCGTTCTCCTCGAACAGCGCAGGTGGAGCAGTCCTTGGAACGAGAGGATATTCGGCTTAAACCTCACCGACCATGTGGGATGTGATGGGAAGATGTGTTGCAGCACGTCCATACGCATCATCAGTCATCCAGAAATCAACAGCGCGGGGGTAGGAATGGAACGCTCTGCCACAAGAACACCTTACCAATTCTTGGCCAGAACGGGAGCACACACCGTATTAAGAACCATGTCCGGGCACTTGTAATGTCCAGGGGACAGTCATAAATCGCGGCGACGTCTTTCAATAAAAGTGTCACTTCTGTTAGTTTCATTGTGTGTTTCTTTCAGTTACCTTCGTGTTTTAATGTTGCAGCTTCTTCTATGTATATATGGAGGTAGATACCATTGATGACCGTGCAGCTTCTCTAGAATGAAATGATAATTAAATCGACACCCTAGATGCAAACAGGCGTTGATATACCTCACTGGGGAACTGTCGAAAATGTGTGACCCGACCGGGAGTCGAACCTGGGATCTCCTGCTTACATGTTAGACGTTCTATCCATCTGAGCCACCGAGGGCAAAGAGGATAGTGCGCCTCTAGTGACTTACCCCTTGCACGCTTCCCGTGAGATCCACAGTGGTGTGGACAATTGGGAATGTGGGTC
This sequence comes from Schistocerca serialis cubense, assembly GCF_023864345.2. Lineage (NCBI taxonomy): Eukaryota > Metazoa > Arthropoda > Insecta > Orthoptera > Acrididae > Schistocerca > Schistocerca serialis. The sequence goes on from NC_064643.1 coordinate 550,073,741, forward strand.
TCACGGGGAGCGTGCAAGGGATAAGTGCCTGCATGCGCACTATCCTCTTTGCCCTCGGTGGCTTAGATGCTGAGTGAACGGATCAACGAAAAACCTGAACGGGTATCATCGGACGTCCACCCCGAACAAATTCAGCGAACAATATAGAGCAAAATGAGATTTTAAAAAAATGCATAGAGCGTATGCCACGTAAGCAGGAGATTCCGGATTCGAGTCCCGGTCGGGGCACATATTTTCAACATGTTCCCAATGATATATATCAACGCCTGTTTGCAGCTAGGGTGTCGATTTAATTATTTCCTTCTATGTATGGCCCAAGTTTCAACGGGATGTGTTATTTGGTAGTGACACATTATGCGAAAGGTACTTTCGTCCATAAGTTTTGCACATCAGCATACTTACAGAGTTAGCAACATTTAAGATGTGCTTAACTTTAACTGACGTTGGTCGCTTGGCACAAGGATAAGTATTGCGGCCACTGTGCTGTTAAAGGACGTGAGAAGGGGGATGATTTGTTGTTCGTCTTCCAGTACTGACAATGATAGGCGATAGCGACTCCAATCGTTCAACTGCTATGGTATAAATTTTGACACAGAAGTAACATGGATCCGTGAGTGTGGATTACAGTGACTTTCATCTTCAAATGCACAAATGTAAGGCAATTCGGTAGTATTTTCAATGAAACGTATTGTCTGATTAGATCAAAAAAACATTGCAACTGATTTTATTAAGCAGCTACATATACTTGTGAGCCGCATTTATGAACGTATTACACTCTTCTTATTGGCACTGTTCATAACTGTACAGAACCTTGAAGCATAGACAGGAATGTAATTCTGCAATAGGTAAGGCTATTTTGCAGTAGTGCAAAGGTAACTTCCCAACACAAAGTTTCATTCTCTGTAGCGCATCAGTCCTCATCTTCGGGATTCGAATGTTCACAACAATTGCCACGCATGTACACAGCTTCCTTAGGCGGTTGTTGTTGGTAGCTGTCATGGTAGGGTATTAAGCAAAAACAGCATTGTGTCCATTAAGCACCTTTTTTTCCCTTCACATTAGTTTTGTGTGTGAAATACTTGCCTCAAATAATAAATGCTAGCCGGCCACGTTCGCCGAGCGGTTCTAGGCGCTTCATTCCGGAACCGCGTGATTGCTACAGTCGCAGGTTCGAATCCTGCCTCGGGCATGGATGTGTGTGATGTCCTTAGGTTAGTTAGGTTTAAGTAGTTCTAAGCTCTAGGGGACTGATGACCTCAGATGTTAAGTCCCATAGTGCTCAGAGCAATTTGAACCAATATTTGCTGCAAACATCTTGCAGAAAGGTGTAGAATTGATATAAGCACAACGTTGACAGTCGTCCAGATCAATAACCCAAGATGGGAGTCTGATTGTCGTAACGCAAAGCGTTGACTTTCAAAGGTCCCTGTCGTCACATGTTTCACAAAATGAACAACCCAAATTATTTACATATCATTGTACGCCTCATAGCATCTATTGTGTATGAATAAAATGTGCAATGCTTGCTTATTACAGAGCTAAAATGGATTCTTAACTACGAGGGAATCAACCTCTCCGCTTCCATCGTATAATGCGCCACATAACAGTAGCTTATTTAATCAGCGCTTGCTTTCGACCGCGGGAGAGCACAGCTCTAGTACTACTCGAGAAGACATTGCCATGCCACCTGTTGGCAAAACCAGGAAACACTACATTGAACTGCATCATTGCAACTAGATTATAACAAAATACTGCAAAATTACATATACTGCGAAATTACCTTCCGTTATTCTACTTATTTGTTGCAAGGAATAAGGAATTAAGACTGTTGTAATAAGACGCAATTAATAGAAGAAGATGCATAAACGTTTGTGATCGTTTGTCATATTGCATAATCCATTGAAACATAAATACAGTTGAAACTTTCTGGAAGATTAAAACTGTATGCCCGACCGAGACTCGAACTCGGGACCTTTGCCTTTCGCGGGCAAGTGCTCTACCATCTGAGCTACCGAAGCACGACTCACGCCCGCTACTCACAGCTTTACTTCTGCCAGTATCTCGTCTCCTACCTTCCAAACTTTACTGAAGCTCTCCTGCGAAACTTGCAGAACTAGCACTCTTGAAAGCAAGGATACTGCGGAGACATGGCTTAGCCACAGCCTGGGGGATAAATACAGTTACTGTTATTAATTAGTCAGTTAATCACTTTATCATCTTCTCACAAAGAGAACAGAACAACACTTAGTCAGGCAATTACAGGTCATATCATTGGGTCGCTGAGGGTGGCAGAAATCTGAAACGTAGGTCGACACGAAATGGTCCAAATGATGCCGACTTACAACGATCAGTACTTGGCGCCGGCGGCCAACTTATTGCGCCGTTACTGTAGCTCAGTGGCTCCCAACAGGTGGTCCGCGAGCTATGCCAGAGGGGTCCGCAAGATGCTATTAGAATAAAAAATACACTCCTGGAAATTGAAATAAGAACACCGTGAATTCATTGTCCCAGGAAGGGGAAACTTTATTGACACATTCCTGGGGTCAGATACATCACATGATCACACTGACAGAACCACAGGCACATAGACACAGGCAACAGAGCATGCACAATGTCGGCACTAGTACAGTGTATATCCACCTTTCGCAGCAATGCAGGCTGCTATTCTCCCATGGAGACGATCGTAGAGATGCTGGATGTAGTCTTGTGGAACGGCTTGCCATGCCATTTCCACCTGGCGCCTCAGTTGGACCAGCGTTCGTGCTGGACGTGCAGACCGCGTGAGACGACGCTTCATCCAGTCCCAAACATGCTCAATGGGGGACAGATCCGGAGATCTTGCTGGCCAGGGTAGTTGACTTACACCTTCTAGAGCACGTTGGGTGGCACGGGATACATGCGGACGTGCATTGTCCTGTTGGAACAGCAAGTTCCCTTGCCGGTCTAGGAATGGTAGAACGATGGGTTCGATGACGGTTTGGATGTACCGTGCACTATTCAGTGTCCCCTCGACGATCACCAGTGGTGTACGGCCAGTGTAGGAGATCGCTCCCCACACCATGATGCCGGGTGTTGGCCCTGTGTGCCTCGGTCGTATGCAGTCCTGATTGTGGCGCTCACCTGCACGGCGCCAAACACGCATACGACCATCATTGGCACCAAGGCAGAAGCGACTATCATCGCTGAAGACGACACGTCTCCATTCGTCCCTCCATTCACGCCTGTCGCGACACCACTGGAGGCGGGCTGCACGATGTTGGGGCGTGAGCGGAAGACGGCCTAACGGTGTGCGGGACCGTAGCCCAGCTTCATGGAGACGGTTCCGAATGGTCCTCGCCTATACCCCAGGAGCAACAGTGTCCCTAATTTGCTGGGAAGTGGCGGCGCGGTCCCCTACGGCACTGCGTAGGATCCTACGGTCTTGGCGTGCATCCGTGCGTCGCTGCGGTCCGGTCCCAGGTCGACGGGCACGTGCACCTTCCGCCGACCACTGGCGACAACATCGATGTACTGTGGAGACCTCACGCCCGACGTGTTGAGCAATTCGGCGGTACGTCCACCCGGCCTCCCGCATGCCCGCTATACGCCCTCGCTCAAAGTCCGTCAAATGCACATACGGTTCACGTCCACGCTGTCGCGGCATGCTACCAGTGTTAAAGACTGCGATGGAGCTCCGTATGCCACGGCAAACTGGCTGACACTGACGGCGGCGGTGCACAAATGCTGCGCAGCTAGCGCCATTCGACGGCCAACACCGCGGTTCCTGGTGTGTCCGCTGTGCCGTGCGTGTGATCATTGCTTGTACAGCCCTCTCGCAGTGTCCGGAGCAAGTATGGTGGGTCTGACACACCGGTGTCAATGTGTTCTTTTTTCCATTTCCAGGAGTGTATATTAAATATATTTCGTATGATAACAAATATTTTGTTTTGGCCGTTTCCTGCACGAGCAGAGCTTCAGCGAACGCTATCTTCTGCGTCTAGCGTGTTCCTAGAGCCAACTGACACTAGCACACTCTAGCGCAAAACTAGAAATAGATAGAGGCAAATAGTTCTGCTGTATGCCTTAGACAGCGCGCACTGCCTCTTTGCAGCTGTCAACTGACAGTCACTTTACACAGAAACTCACATTTCAGCCGACAATCGGCCATTATTTTTTTAAGGAGTTTGTTTTACTAAACACCCAGATTAGAAGACAAAGATTTTGAGCAATTATCAAAAATTTAACAATAAAAATGATGGCTAAAAGTTTTAAGCTCAATATTTTTTCAATAATGAATATGTCAGTGTTTTTTCTAAGAACTAAAAATAGAAAACGTATAAAAAGACTCTTAATTTGGCTTTTTCAGGTACTTGATACTGTGATATGACAAGGTACCAATCATGCTCGATGAGGGGGCCCTCGAGAAAATTTTGTTGGGAACCCCTGCAGTAACTAGTCTATTGTGGGCTCATAAAATGTTAATTTATGTAGGTTACCAATTAATAATCAGATTGGTACATGTGAAGCCCCAATGTACGTCCTCACAATATCGGTATCGGCCCTTGAGCCAGAACGTTTGACGAACACTGCTCTAATGTAGACATGTATTAATAGGTAGAGGATTTCACTCAGCCTAGAAAACATCTCCTTCAACATATCCTTTGTTCCCTTCAGTATTATTGAGAACGCGACGGGAACGTCAGGCAGAATTTCCTTTTGGGTATGGCTTTGTTCTTTTTTGTCATTTCGTAGACAGTTACTTGGAAGATTCTATAGAGTATATCATGATTCTTTGTCTCCTTTTTTATCTATTAACGCTCTGAATATAACTATTGACTCGTTTACACAGGTTACGGCGTTGTGAAATGCCCGTGTGATTGTGTCGTAAAAAAATATAAGACTAAAAGAAACACATCTTACATAAGCTTGCGTCTCTTTATGGACACCGTGTAATCTGCCGACATTGCTGAAGGTTGTTAATGCGTGCCGAAGGCAGTCTTCAAGACGGCCGTCGGCCAACGCTCCCTGCACGCACGGACGCCTGAGACTTGCGCAAGCCGTCGCTCGCTTGTTCAAGCGCGCGGGGAAACGGCAAGATGGCGGACCACGTGTCGGAATGCGGCGGATGGGTCTGCCGGAGGCGGCGAAATGTCAAGAGGCTGCAGACCGGCGTATCCGCGTGCAGCTTGCAGCCGCCACTGTGCACTCGTGTGTGTATTCGGGAGGGGAGAGAGAGAGACACACGCAAACACACACACAGTGCACTCTTCGCGAAAGCGCCGAAGCTGCGTCGAGTGGCTTCGCCTCTTCTACGCGAAGCAGCTGTGTGGAGTGACTCAGGCGTGTAGATACACAAGGCGCATTAGTATTCAGTGCGTAAAAATAAGCACCGAGACACTGCAGGAGTTTATTTTTTCTGCAGCCGTCTCTGCGCTAGTACCGTGGAGGGGGCTCGTTGTAGCTGGCTGAGAGTGTTTCCCTGTAACAAGAGTTATGGGAAGTATAGTCGCCATTTCTCACAAGTCACTAACATGGTGGCTGGAGATAGCATGTTCTGCAGTTGATTTGGGGCTGTCACGTCTGTCCCGGCAAAATTCAACTTGGGCTCGTCACACGTGGTATTCCATGGTTTGACATATTACGACAGTTTAGATGTTTTTTAACTTTTGCGATTTATACGAAATGCATTCACTATAGTACCTGCGTCTGCCAAAGAAATTACGTTCGTAAGAGATATTTATATCTGTGTGGGTAATTTTCTATGTACACCTGCAGGTGTAACTGCGCCACACACATCTAAAGTTTTGCATCACCCCGGTTCCCAGAAATCCTGAAGACAGACGTTGACTGTGGATATTTTATCACAGATACAGTCTCTTTGACTGTTCAGACATGTCACTAAACCCGCCCAAAGATGTAAACAACCATGCATGAGCAGCGCCTATTAGACGGAGGGTGTCCGACAGCCGATCAGTTCCAGTCATTCCACCAGGAAGGAGGTACACGGCTCGTGGTGTCTGTAGTTCAACCCTGCCTAGATGATTCGATCGCGTCCGCACTGTTACTTTGTGCGAGGAACGGCTCTCAGCAAGGGAAGTGTCCAGGCGTCTCAGAGTGAACCAAAGCGATGTTGTTCAGACATTCAGGATATACAGAGACAGACAGGAACTATCGATGACGTGCCTCGCTCAGACCGCCCAATGGCTACTACTGCAGTGGATGACCACTACCTACGGATTATGGCTCGGAGAAACCCTGACAACAAAGCCACCATGTTGAACAATGCTTTTTGTCGTGTTACGACTCAAACTGTGCGCGGTAGGCTGCATGATGCGCAACTCCATTCCCGAGGTCCATGGCGAGGTCCATCTTTGCAATGGCGACACCATGCAGCGCGGTACAGATGGCCCCAACAACATGCCGAATGGACCGCTCAAGGTTGGCACCACGTTCAAATCAACGGTGAGTGTCGTATATGTCTTCAACCAGACAATCGTCGAAGACGGTGTTTGGAGGTAACCTGGTCAGGCTGAACGCCTTAGACACACTGTCCAGTGAGTGCAGGAAGGTGTAGGTTCCCTGCTGTTTTGGGGAGGCATTATGTGGGGCCGACGTACGCCGCTGGTGGTCACGGAAGGCGCCGTCACGGCTGTAGGATACGTGAATGCACTCCTCCGACCGATACTGCAACCATATCGGCAGCATATTGGCGAGGCATTCGTTTTCACGGACGAAAATTCACGGCTCCTACGTGCACATCTTGTGAATGAGTTCCTTCAGGATAACGACATCCCTCGACTAGAGTGGCCAGCATGTTCTCCAGACATAAATCCTATCGAACATGCCTGGGATGGACTGAAAACGATTGTTTATGGACGACGACCCACCAACCACTCTGAGGGACCTACGTTGAATCGCCGTTGAGGAGTGGGACAATCTGGACCAACAGTGCCTTGATGAACTTACGGATAGTATGCCACGACGAATACAGGCATGCATCAATGCAAGAGGACGTGCTACTGGGTATTATAGGTACCGGTGTGTACAGCAATCTGGGCTACCACCTCTGAAGATCTCGCTGTATGGAGGTACAACATGCAGTGTGTGGTTTTCATGAGCAATAAAAAGGGCGAAAATGATGTTTGTGTTGATCTCTATTCCAATTTTCTGTACAGGTTCCGGAACCGAGGTGATGCAAAACTTTTTTTGATGTGTGTATTAAAGACAGAGATTTTTTAGCCGAAGACTTGTAATGTTAGATCTTTGAACGTGATAATTTCAAGTACGGTATCGTTGCAGTGCCAGAATACGTTAAGTGAAAGATATTATTTGATTATGGTTTGGACAAGCGGCCTGTCGCCATTTAAATACGAGGGCAGTTCAATAAGTAATGCAACACATTTTTTTTTCTGAAACAGGGGTTGTTTTATTCAGCATTGAAATACACCAGGTTATTCCCCAATCTTTTAGCTACACAACACTATTTTGCAACGTAATCTCCATTCAATGCTACGGCCTTACGCCACCTTGAAATGAGGGCCTGTGTGCCTGCACGGTACCATTCCACTGGTCGATGTCGGAGCCAACGTCGTACTGCATCAATAACTTATTCATCATCCCCGTAGTGCCTCCCACGGATTGCGTCCTTCATTGGGCCAAACATGTGGAAATCTGACGGTGCGAGATCGGGGCTGTAGGGTGCATGAGGAAGAACAGTCCACTGAAGTTTTGTGAGCTCCTCTCGGGTGCGAAGACTTGTGTGAGGTCTTGCGTTGTCATGAAGAAGGAGAAGTTCGTTCAGATTTTTGTGCCTACGAACACGCTGAAGTCGTTTCTTCAATTTCTGAAGAGTAGCACAATGCACTTCAGAGTTGATCGCTTGACCATGGGGAAGGACATCGAACAGAATAACCCCTTCAGCGTCCCAGAAGACTGTAACCATGACTTTACCGGCTGAGGGTATGGCTTTAAACTTTTTCTTGGTATTGGGGTTAGACAACGAGGGACCCAGCGGGAACAAACCTTTGAATATCCCAACTGGTGAACAATTGTGACAGCACTACCAACAGAGATGTCAAGTTGAGCACTGTTTGATGGTGATCCGTCGATCATCTCGAACGAGTGTGTTCGCACGCTCCGCCATTGCAGGAGTCACAGCTGTGCACGGCCGGCCCGCACGTGGGAGATCAGACAGTCTTGCTTGACCTTGCGGCGATGATGACACACGCTTTGCCCAACGACTCACCGTGCTTTTGTCCACTGCCAGATCACCGTAGACATTCTGCAAGCGCCTATGAACATCTGAGATGCCCTGGTTTTCCGCCAAAAGAAACTCGATCACTGCCCGTTGTTTGCAACGCACATCCGTTACAGACGCCATTTTAACAGCTTCGTACAGCGCTGCCACCTGTCGGAAGTCAATGAAACTATACGAGACGAAGCGGGAATGTTTGAAAATATTCCACAAGAAATTTCCGGTTTTTTCAACCAAAATTGGCCGAGAAAAAAAAATGTGTTGCATTACTTATTGAACTGCCCTCGTACATTTGTAGTACTAACAGCGAATTGCCCGATAAACCCCCATCACATACCGACTCTCCCACCCTTTCACTCCTACTTAAGATGACAGACCTGCATAACAACTAAATCGATAATAACATTAGCTTAGCAATTAGTAGAAATTATGCTACCTTATAAAATGTATCTGGATATCCCTGTGTAATGCTGAATTGACTACTAGATGTCGAGGGGGGGGGGGGGGGGGGAAGGCGCGGCGGACCTGACAGTATAAATAACAGAAGAATGGGCCGGAGAGCTCATTTGACATGGAAAGTGGACTATTCATTGGATGCCACCTGTGTGCATTGAACTGGGGACCTAGAAACGACGGAGAGGCTTCGTCCCGCCGTAGCCCTCAGTGGTTCACAAGCCCAACAGGCCACACCAGTCCACGCACCTTACCGCCGTCCCACACCGAACTCAGGGTTATTGTGCCCACGCCCCCCTCAGTGGGCCCCCCCCTCCCTCCCTCCCGGGAATGTCCCATACCAGACGACTGTAGTCCCAAATGTTTGATGTTTGCGTGGTAGAGTAATATGGTGTACGTGGACGTCGAGACAATGTTCGCTCAGCAATCGCCGACATAGTGTAACTGAGGCGGAATAAGGGGAACCAGCCCGCATTCGCCGATAGAAAACCGCCTAAAAACCATCCACAGGCTGGCCGGCACACCGGATCTCGACACTAATTTGCCGGGCGGATTAGTCCCGGGGACCTCCACGGCACGCCTTCTCGTTCGGAAAGCAGCGCGATAGACCGCGCGGAAGTCAGCTGAGTAACAAATCCATCAGGGACATTTCAGCCATTCTAAAGCTGTCCAAGCGACTGTTGGTGATGTGATTATAAAATAAACTTGAAGACACAACCACATCTACACCAGGGACCTCATGTACTTGAAGTGGGACCGTCGAACATCGCCGAAGGTGGCTGTAAAGAACCATATGAAATCAGTGGAAGGAATCACTCTTGATTTCGCAAGTGCTATCAGCGGTCCAGCTAGCGTCATGAGAGTGAGTGTGTATAATGGCCAAGCAGCTCCTCGTAAGCCTCATGTTTCTGTAGTCAGTGCTAGGGATGCGTGAGGAGATGGAAAGAGCGACCTTACTAGAGGTTTGGAGAACGTCTGAGAACGTTTCTCGCCATCACGTGTACTGCCAAAAGCAAAGTATGGAGAAGGTTACGTTGCAGTATGGGAGTGTTTTGGTGGTTAGGTTGTGGACCCTTAAGAAAACCCTAATACCGAAGGATATGAGCACATTTTACAGCATTGCGTAGTGCGTGTGGTAGAGGAGCAGTTTGGAGACGATGACTGATTGTTGGAGGATGACATTGCACCCTGTCATAAAGCATATGAGAGGCAATGGCCTGTGGACAATAATATTCCCGAAATGGACTGGCCTGCCCACAGTCCGGACCCGAACCCAATGGGACATCCTTAACATGAGTTAGAAAGTCGACTTCATTCCAGATCCCACCGTCCAACAACATCACTAACTTCTCTGGATGTCTGTGGAGGAATAGTTGTCCATTCGTGCTCAAGAGCCGAAACACCTCATTGAAAGTGTCCCCAGCAGAGTTCAGGCCGTCATAAAGGTGAAGGATGGAAACACCCAATGTCGATGCCCAGTAACAGGTGTCCGGATACTTTTGATCATATACAGTGTCGCATTCCGGAGGACGACGGTTCAATCCCGCGTCCGGCTATCATGATTTAGATTTTCCGTGATTTCCCTAAATCACTCCAGGCAAATGTCGGCATGGTTCCTTTGAAAGGGCACGGCCGACTTCCTTCCCCATCCTTCCCTAATCCAATGAGACCGATGACCTCGCTGTTTGGTCTCTTCCCCCCAAACAATCCAATCCAGTCCAATATACAGTGTAGCAAGCGCGTTTACAATCACATGCCAACAGTAAAATCATTAATATAGTGCTTCCGCGTTTTCATCCGGAAAACTCGGAGAAAAACTGAGAGATCACGTTAAAATAATTGCTTTATATTTTATGTATGCCTGTTATTAGATACTTCGTCTTAGACTAAGAACGTAGTAATGTATATATTACTTGTATTAGTACAGTTACTGAAGTCGATAACTGATATTTGAGACGACTGATAGTCGTTAGACGCTGGGGACGTAAACAAAATGGTTCAGATCTTCCTCTTCACGAACGAGGTGGCGCAGTGGTTAGCACTCTGAACTTGTATTCTGGAGGACGACGGTTCCAACCCGCGTCCGACCATCCTGATTTGGATTTTCAGTGATTTCCCTAAATCGCTTCAGGCAAATCCCGGGATTACCCGGATGGTTCCTTTGAAAGGGCACGGCCGACTTCCTTCCTCATCCTTTCCTAAGACGATGGGGCCGGTGACCTCTCTGTTTGGGTGGCTGGTTGATTTGGGGGAGGGGACCAATCTTCCTCTGTACCACAATAGCACAGAGAAGACTGTTTGATGTTGAAGCCATCGATGTGTTCTTTGAATCGATCGTGATTAAAATCTCCGTCCGTAGTTGAGCCCTAGTCATCTAGTCGGTATCGTTTGTGTTATCAAATGGTTCAAATGGCTCTAAGCACTATGGGGCTTAACATCTGAGGTAATCAGTCCCCTAGACTTAGAACTACCTAAACCTAACCTACCAACCGGCCGGAGTGGCCGTGCGGTTCTAGGCGCTACAGTCTGGAGCCGAGCGACTGCTCCGGTCGCAGGTTCGAATCCTGCCTCGGGCATGGATGTGTGTGATGTCCTTAGGTTAGTTAGGTTTAATTAGTTCTAAGTTCTAGGCGACTGGTGACCTCAGAAGTTAAGTCGCATAGTGCTCAGAGCCATTTGAACCAACCTAACCAACCTAAGGACATCACACACATTCATACCCGAGGCAGTATTCGAATCTGCGACCGTAGCAGCAGCGCGGTTTCGAACTGAAGCGCCTAGAACCGCTCGGCCACAGCGGCCGTCGTTTTTGTTATTATGGCGTCGAATCTTATCCTCGTTCATTAAAGGCTCTCAACTCTGTCCCATTGTTTCTTGACGAGGTACTGTATCTTCTGGATGAAGTCTCCCGACAGTATTAGCTTGGGTTCTTTTTTGCCATCACAGGTGGCTTTCGCTGGAAGATCGTCAACCGTTTCTTTTGCTTGGTATTTTGGTATATGCTTTTATCGAACAAACTGCGATGTGGCGTCCCTTTCTAATCGGCCAACACATATTGGTAACTATCAGATAGGCTTTTGTAAGGCTTGAGAGGCCCTTCCTCAGATGTTTCAGTATCGGTGATTACACATTAGTACTCTTGCGTGTTAATATGTGAGCATACTTTGTAGTTTCTAAAATAGCAGCGAGCTCTGAAGTTATGGTACTGGCGTCATTATTTAATTTTTTCATTTATGTTCATATTGTCGCATTGGGTGCCAGAAGGCACATCCAGCGCTATCCACATTCTCTCTCCCTTCCGTTTACAATGTGTAAAGAAACTATACCGATAAACTTCGAATGGGTGTAGAGGACTTCTTGAAAAAGACATTGAGGACAGGAACTCTCGTCCGTGAACGTGACATAACGACAGTATAAGCGTCTAAGTTACAGGGCAAACGCCTGCTGCTTAGGCCACCACATACGCAACGAACGTGAGTTGTAAATTTGACGCATCGTGACAGGAGTTGTCTTAAGGTACGTTGTCCAAGACGCGACGCACACTAGCGACTGCGACGGGTCGCTATGTGACGTCAGAAGTTGTCCGCTGGCGCATGCGCAGTTCGAGTTTGGGATGCGACGCGCGACTGTTGCGGCAGCTGTCGCAGCACTGCACCAGTGAGCAGTGTTGCGACGGAAGTCGCACGACACAAAGACGTACGGGTGCGAGAAAGATGTCGAGCCAGTCAAGGAAAACTGAAATGAGCCACTCACAGGATGTGATGCTCTGTGAACTGGTCTCGCAACAGCCTTGCCTTTACGATTTGAAGAACCCTAAATATAGAGACACTATGTTCAGAGACAGAATTTGGGAAGAAATTGGTGCACAGTTGAAACTGGCAGGTGAGTGAAATATATAATATTTTCTCATTAATGCAAATTTTTCAGGCCTGTTATGAAAATCAGTATAATCCATGCAGATGTAGAATTAGAATGATGAAAATGAACTTGAAGGTCAATTTTCGCATTACTCTTTTTTGAGACGATAAAAATTGAAAACGGCAAATACATTATAAAATGAACAATCTAAAGTACAACGAGAAAGTTACATTTTACAATACCTTCACTTTGAAAGTAAACGGTAGATTGGTGTCTTGATGATACCTTCTAGTTGTGAAAAACCACCACCAGATTGTTGTACAGCTTTCTGTAATCAATAGATGTTCGTTTTTGAGGAAGGCGTTTCTCAACAGATTGCGCAGTCACATTCACTTCAATTCATTGGTAGAAGATGGTGCTCAAAAAACTTGTGCCAAAAGTGCACTACTGTTTTACAAGGCCCTTCTGGTCTGACACAGTTCACAATTTAAATTCGTCTTTTGTAAATCCTGGAGTCATCTTTTGAGTGCAGCTTGGCAAGATTAAATGTTGATGTCATCCATAACGATGTATACTGTCAGAATACAAGAATATGGAACTTCATTTCGATGGGAATAAAGATTCAGTCGGCTATGAAAGTTGCCTTAGCTTGTTCCAAAAGTTTCTGCATGGGAGAAACTGACAAGTATAATTTGGGGAAATTTTGTGAACAAGCATGGACATTATTTCTTCCACATTTCTGCCAGTGTATACTGTAGACGTTCAGAATCAAAATTCTAGAGATGTTTAAGGTGTAACCCTATCTTGTTGTCAAGAACTTGAAACAATGCAATGAAGCTAGCGTGCGCTTATTATTAATAAACTTATCTTTCATTGGAATTTTAGGTGAAATGTGCAAAAACAGATGGAGGAATATTCGGGACTCGTATCAGAGAAATAAACGAGAAAGAAAGCTTGGAACAGGTTCAGATGCCTCAGCAAAACCAAGAAAATGGGTTCTGCTTGATCACTTGGCTTTAAGAAACCTACGTTTCGTGGCATTTTAAATGAAATTGTCAAGAGCATATGGAGAAATATTAGTAACTCATACCGGAGGAATATGACATAAAATGGTTTCATTAGGTCCAAATGTGTCAGCGAAACAAAACAAATGCATTCTCTATCGTGTGATGACCACACGATTCTCGTTGCGCGTCTACAGAACTGGCGGCTAGTCGCGACGCTCCCGGAGATATATGAGCCCAAATCTCGGAAACGGAGATCGATATTAATCTGATCTCAACTTAAAAAATAATTTCGATATGTTAGCTTCTTTTCATCGGCAACGATGTGTGACCTAACGTGAACCATACGTAAAGTAGCCAGCGACCACATTTTTCACTGTACACAATTCAAATTTTATGCAGTAGGTTACTTGTAAATTAAGTATCGGGATAACTGTGACGAATATCGGAAAAATAGACACCTCATTATCAAGCTGTGATGTGAAACTGTAAGATACGCAAACATCAATTTTTTGTGCCTTTTACTTTCCTCACAATTGATTGAGAAGTAATATACAGCGAAAAAAACACGCAAAACCGGAAGAGATACTTTTCAATTTTTTAAAGTAAAAGGAGAATCTATATCGAAAAACTAACTCTGGGAGCCGATGTAACATTGTTGCATTAACATACAGTATTTTTTACAGCAAGAAAATCGGAATTCTTATTTTTCTTATGTATTTGAATCCGCCGCCGCCGACCGGAGCTTGGGAAACGGCGACGACTCCAGTCGTATTGCGGCCGTGTCGCCGTCTGCCAGGGTGGGGAAAGAGGAGGGGGCAGCGTCGCAGTCGCAGCCAACTGTCGCGTCTTGCACAACGTAACTTTAGACGTCCTGACTACTGTCAAGGCCACTACGAGTAGTTTTTTTCTTGTGGTCTGTCGACATGACAACTTATGTCTGTTAGCGTAGGAGCTGGTTGAAGGTAGAAATTTGCCCCCATAAGTGTGATACTCTGAAGCGTCATCTGGCGTCGCTATACTCTCTCTCTCTCTCTCTTTCTCTCTCTCTCAAATCTCACACAGTTTATCGTTCTATCTACGTTACAACTCTGTACATCGTTCTGTTCGCCTCTACCCAGTCTCTAGATGCCAATTCAGGAGCTCCTTGACCGAAGAGTAGCGGCTTCAGATAGGAGCACTGACAACGGCAGGGAAAGCAGTGTGCTCACCCCACGCCCTCCACACCGCAACCAATCACGCCATTGGCAGAGGATGACATGGCGGTCGGTCGTTGCCGATGGGTGCGCCTGTGGACAGAGTTTACTGTACATTGTTCTTGCTCGTGGATGTTTTGTTAGTAGTTCAACGAGCTCAGCTGTATTTTTCTTTTATAGTAATAGATGGGCCCACTATTACGACTGGATCAAAGATGCTATCGTAAAATTCTGGCTCTGACAATAACGTTCGCCCGGGTGACTTGATGCGCTTAGATGGTAGATGCAAATAGTCCGTCCACGTGCCTCCAAATGGTTCAAATGGCTCTGAGCACTATAGGACTTAACAGCTATGGTCATCAGTCCCCTAGAACTTAGAACTACTTAAACCTAACTAACCTATGGACATCACACAACACCCAGTCATCACGAGGCAGACACGTGCCTCTCTCTGCCGTAGTAATATTTGAAACAAACATCTGAATCACATGAGGGAGACCAAAAGGTCAAGTGTCCGTCAGTACTCACTAGGCGAAGAGAAGCTGACAGTATTGTTCTTCTCATTTATAGCTAGAATCAAGCATTGATTTTAACGGTTGAACGACTTGTTGTATTACTCATATGGTAGTACAGTTCACTTACTTTCTCCGAAACTTCTAATACTGACGCGATGGTTATCGTTCTTACACTTGACTAGGTGAGAGGGTCAGATGGCTCTAAGCACTATGGGACTTAACATCTGAAGCCATCAGCCCCTACTTAAACCTAACTAACCTAAGGACATAACACACATCCATACCCGAGGCAGGATTCGAACCTGCGACCATGGCAGCAGCGCGGTTCCAGACTGAAGCGCCTAGAACCGCTCGGCCACAACGGCCGGCGACTAGGTGAGAGAGTAACAAACAGTTTGAAAATATGAGGGCGAGTCAATAAATACGTAAGTTACAAACCCCAGAATATCGCATATCGTTTTAAATTTCGCGCCTATACGTATCTGGAAGATGACGGCGTTTTACTTGGAGGGTAGCCAATACAGTTTTCCGCGGTCACTGCTTAATGGTCTGAAGTGTGAACAAGATGGCAGACGTGCTATACGAGTTTGTACGCAATTACAACAACGCGATTTTTATGAACCATGGGACTGTCCGAATAGGACTTTCATAGTGAAACTCGTCTCGTATATGGTTAGAACTGTATTTCATGCAACGCGGTGTTCCAGTGGATGCAGGAATTCAGCAAAGAACAAGAAAAAGTCGCAAACAAGAAGCGTCCTCGCCACCCTGGTTATCCAGTGATGGGACATTGTTTCACAGTCTGAGGGCATTTGGAGTATCCGTTGCTCACATTGAACAAATGGTGTAAGCGGCGGTTAATAATAAAATTAACATTGTCTTTCTCACTTGTTTGACCTTTTCGGCCCACTTCCCGTTCTAAACCATCACGTACGCCCACAATAGACCTTTGTGAGTAGCTGCACTTTCATTATAACTACCCGGTAGTTAGTCCTAGCCGTACGAAGTCGATGTGGCTTGTTAGTTTCAGAAAAAAACAAGATGACAGTCATTTTACTGTGGTCTTCACTATGAATGATGGTTATCTGGTTTCTTCGATCTATAAGAACTCTGTTTTTTTCCCTGTGCGAACGTCTTTATTTTAGAGTTGAAACCATTTTTCTCCTAATAATGCACATGCACTCACACCGTGTAGTTTACATTTTTTGTTACAGATGGGCTTGTTGCTCCTGGAATACCTCATAAGTTATCTACAGCTTAGGCTGTCAAACAGATAATCTAAAAACAGACAACAAATTGACAGGATTGCATTGTTTGCCATAACTCGGAACATTTCCGACAAGGTTAGGTTGTGGCGTACCTCCTGGGTGTGTTAAATCAGGCT
This sequence comes from Schistocerca serialis cubense, assembly GCF_023864345.2. Lineage (NCBI taxonomy): Eukaryota > Metazoa > Arthropoda > Insecta > Orthoptera > Acrididae > Schistocerca > Schistocerca serialis. The sequence goes on from NC_064643.1 coordinate 550,090,384, forward strand.
CGCATTCTTTCACGGCCAGCGATGCCCTCAGAGCGATAATTGCTGCAGTGCAGGGCGTTGCCTGGCAGAGGCGCGGGCGCAGATTTGAATACAATGCGTTTCGCCGTGCTGTGCGTAATCACAAGCGGACGGTACACACGAGGACAGAGAGGCGTAGCCTTTACAATCAGTACCTGGTACTCGAGTTAATCTTCCTATCCAGTATATAACGAGGACTCATCTGCAGAAGTACTTACCAGGAACCGCCAGTACCATGTTGCTGGCATATTTACTGCTGTTCCTGGTGTGATTTATCGCAACATATCAGTGCGCCACCTGTACCGACAGACAATTTGGTTGAGTAAACTTTAGAGAGAACTTGATTTTATAAATATATTACCTTCCGGGGAAACGTGGGACACGCGAGGCAGTACTGACCCTACGACGTACCTTGAAAGATAGGTTAAGAAAAGGCAAATCTTCATTTACAGCATTTGTAGACGTAGAGAAAGCTTTTGACAATGTTGAATGGACTGCTGTCTTTGAAATTGGGGGGTATCACGGGTAAAATACAGGGAGCGAAAGGCTATTTATAACCTGAACAGAAATCAGACGGCAGTTACAAGAGTTGAGAGGCATGAAAGGGAACATCTGCGATGTTATTCAGTCTGTACATGGAGCAAGCAGTAAATGGAAGCAGAGAAAAATTTGGAATAGAAATTAAAGTTCAGGTGGAAGAAATAAGAACTTTTAAGATTTGTCGATGACATTGCAATTCTGTCAGATAGCAAAGGAATTGGAAGAGCAGTAGAACGAGATGTCTTGAAAGGAGACATAAGATAAACATCAACAAAATCAAAAGTAGTTTAATTAAATCAGCTGATAAGGGAATCAAATTAGGAAACGAGACGCTTAGGTATTACAAGAGTTGTGCCATTTGAGGAGCAAATAACTGATGATGGCGGAAGTAGAGAGGAAGTAAGATGCAGACTGGCAATGGCAAGGAAAGCATTTCCGAAGAAGAGAAATTTGCTAACATAAAATATAGATTTAAGTTTTAGCAAATCTTTTCTGAAGGTATTTGCCGTGATTGTAGCCATGTATGGAAGTGAAACATGGATGATAAACAGTTAGGCAAAAAGAGAATAGAAGCTTTGGAAATGTGGTGCTACAGAAGAATGTTGAAGATTAGTGACACTATCATGTAACTAATGAGGAGGTACTGAATAGAATTGGGGAGACAAGACATCTGTGGCACAACTTGACCAAAAGGAGGGATGGGTTGATAGACGACATTCTGAGACATAAAGGGAGCATCAGTTTAGTATTGGAGGGAAGTTGGGGGGGGGGGGGGGGGGGAGAGAGAGATTGTAGAGGGAGACCAAGAAATGAATACAGTAAGCAGATTCGGAAGGTTGTTGGTTGCAGTAGTTACTCGGAGATGAAGTAGATTGCACAGGATAAAGCAGCATGAAGTGCTGCATCAAACCAGTCTTCGGACTGAAGACTACAACAACACCATCTAATCTTAAATGGAACTAAATCTGCGGGGAAATACACCTTACTGAAAAGGGAAATAACTGTTTGTGTCTGGTGACACGTATACATGGTGCCTCACAGTTCCTGTTACAGGCTTCTAGGGATTTGAGAGCGCAGGGCACTTTGTATTTTATTTTTTTGTCATTTCATTCTCCACTCTATGGTATGGAGCGCGCTGTTCAAAATGCGGCCCATTAGAGGGTCGCGGCTCTATTAAGCCAAATATCAGGCGAGCTGCTAGTGGGATGGATGGGGGATCCCAATTGGGAATAAATGGGACGGGACTACCACATGTGGCATACGCCGTATAACGACGTGAATCCTCCCGAGGACCTTGGTCGGAACCGGAAGATTGGAACCTGTATTTCTGGAACATCGTCCTTCGTGGGGGACATTATCCAAGCCAGAAATTAAAATGTGTGTGTGTGTGTGTGTGTGTGTGTGTGTGTGTGTGTGTGTGTGTGTGTGTGTGTGTGTGTGTGTGCGCGCGCTCGTGTGGTGTGTCAAACGGACGCGCCGCACTCTTGACTTTGAAGAGAACATCCTTCGTGACGCACAAGAGAACGTGATGACGAATATTCGAAACAATGCTTATGCTATCGGTTCTCGTAGAGCACACAGGATAGAACTCATTGTCTCCGATCTTGAAACTTACTTCGCATGCTGACAGTACATGGCTTCCTTATCAAAAATTAATCTACTAACCATGCTCCATAACCCCTAGACGTCCGTAACAGGAATTCTGAAACACCCTGCATAGTGTTAGCCAAACAAATGCAGCGGAATACCAATGAAACAATTTTAAAACAGGGGCAACCACACCACACCTAAAATAGTTATATGTGACTGACAATTAATATAGTAAACAGTTTAATGCAGATGTTAAGATAATTAGATGTAACAGTGAATGAAAAGTCAAATAGTCAACTGTACCTTTATTTATTCAAATAAATTATAGACCCACACAATCGGTTTCGCAAGTTTTAAGTTGCATCTTCTGGTGTGTACAGGGTGAAGAAAAATTCGTTCACACTGACTTCGCAGCGCGATTCCTCACATTTTGGCAATACAGAAATGTCTCTCACAAAATTTCATCCTACGCATATTTTGGACAGTAAATGGACGTTAAAGACTAAAAATATAGTTACACTGTAATAACATGTATGGTCACTACATCTGTCAGTAAATGGAGTATTGCTGTGCAATTGGTGCAGTGGATAGCGTTTTGGGTTAACATGCAGGAGGTCGAGGGTTTGTTTTTATTTGCTAATAGTAGTCTGCGTGGTACGGTATCTGGCGTCTTAATCGCTATACAGCGATTACAGTGGTTCCAGTAGAAACACAGAAATCGAAGGACAATCGTTTTCATTGGTCAGCTTTTAAGGAACCCTTTCGCACGTCGTGGACGCGAATTGTTTCGCGCCCCTGCATCTACTAGATTCCAAACCTGTTTTCTGTATATCCTTCCCAAATGGTCCCATCGAAATTATTTGCAAAGCACGTTTCTAGCCCTACTGGTGACGTAAGGACCTAGCGAAATGTAATGGACCTGAACGTGGCAAGAATAATAGTTGGTAGTAGTCGAGCTGGTATTAATCCCCAGAAAATTTCTTAGGCCCTCTACTGTTCCTAATTTATATAAACGATTTAGGAGCCAATCTGAGCAGGCCTGTTAGGTTGTTTCGCAGGTGATACTGTCGTTTACTGTCTAGCATGTAACGGGAAGGTGGATGCAAAGGAGCGGAGCGACTGAATGAGCGTGGGTTGGGATACAATTTTGGAATACATTTATTAAGATATACTGTGTTGTGAGAATCTTCAGCAAACAGCAGTAAAATACCACATTCTGTAAATGCCGAATAGGCTAACAGATTAATGCCTAAGAATGAATACGCGAGCCGATATAAAAACATCCAAAGTAATAGCAATGCATACAGTAGGTCCAAACGATCGGTCAACGTGTCAAACAGAAACTTTCCCAGTAACGCATCAATAATTGAAAAAAACAGACATGTAGCAGAAAATTAATCATTAACTTACATTAGCAAGAAACTAGTCAGCAGGCCACAAAATTACTCTTCCCTCGTATCAGCATTAATCTCATAAGCACGAGAAATGGATTAAGCGAAACATTTGAAATGAGGAGCGCCAGAACAAAACCCGATATATCCATTTTTGCTGTATTCGCGTTGTTGAGCTGTAGGGGGGAGATGCAGGAGTAATAAATAATACACGCTGCCACAAAATAATTTTCAGCACAACGCGACACCAAGAGTTTTATGGTGTGTTTCTTCTTTTTATAGCTTGTGGAGCCATTTAGAGATCACTATTTGTTACTTTCTGTATTAACAGAAAATGCGGATTTATCGGTTTTTGTTCCGGTGCTCCTCAAATGTAGCAGTTCTCAAAATGGCAAACTAATAATTAACATAATTCCCTTAGAAAAACAGTTAGGAAAATCATCATGTCAAGTACTCAGCAAATCAGTCTTAGCCAAATAATTGTACATTACGACCAACACTTTGAATGAAATGCACCGCCTTCAAGAATCCATGACAGGGAAATAACATGGGTGCATTAAAATGATTCCGTCAAATAGATCGTCACCTCTAGTAGTTCGTGAATTACACTTTGCCGAACAGGCATACACTGAAACAGTATCCTAAGTTTTAAAAGGCAAAAAGCACCTTCCCTTATTCTCTGCGTAGCGGCAAAGAGGCCAAGTTCCTCTCACATTCACATGTCCGCACCAATCGTGTCTAGCGGAAGTTAAACAACTTCCGACATGTTTTACTTTTCCACTACGACGTCCGTCCACCACTTACAAGTTTGAAGGGCGATGGAGTGCCCCACCGTACAAACTATATCAATTCAACTAGCGCCATTATACGCCTCTGACTACAACCGTCACACACAGTTCTCGGTGGTGTTCCGCCAAACCACCCTCTAGCGCAGGCCGGCACCCTGCTAACTCGGCGCGCCATCGGGCGGCGCAGGCCACGAACTCATCCTTACAGAAGGAGGAAAATAGAAAATAGGCGGCATCAGTGCCGGCTCGGCACAAGTAAAATCATCAGAAGATCAAAACCAACTGTAAAACGGTTTAGACAACATATCCATATAAGTATATAGTTTTGACAACACCGACCATGACCTTTTTCTGTGCGGATGCACACATATTCCCCGAACTCTTACGGGAGTTTGCAAGAATGTCTTCCACGAGTAATGAGTGTGTTGGGGTGGGACACTACGAATGTAGTGTGTGGACATACCAGGTGAGAATGTGGGTCTCGCGGGGAGGCGTGCGCGAGGTAGTCTCTGCAGTCGCGCTATCCTCTGTGCCCTCGATGGCTCATGGATTGAGCGTCTACCATGTAAGCGGAAGATCCCGGGTTCGAGTCCCGGTCGGGGCACACATTTTCACCCGTCCCCGTTGATATATATCAACGCCCGTTAGCAGCTGTAGGTATTAATATAATTCTAAATTATATATCTATATGGTGTGAAAAGTGTCAATTGAACCTAAACAATAGAAGCCTAAGGCCACCCACGCGAGTACTAAATAAATTCGGTTAACGATAAATAATACAAATGTAAAGGTTGTCGATCCAACTAAGTATCCAAGCATTACAACTGCAAACAACAGAAAATGGTGTATGGAAGCCGAACTAATGACTGCATTTTATTAGCAGAACGCTTACAAGATGCAACAGGGCTACTAAAAAGACTGCCTACACCACGCTTGTCCGTCCTCTTCTGGAATAGTGCTGTGCGGTGTGGGATCCGTACCGCATAGCATGGATGGTGACATAGAAAATGTTCAAAGTAGGGCAGCTCGTTTTGTATTAGCAGGAAATACGGAAGAGAATGTCACGGGTATGATACATAAATTGGTGCGGCAATCATTTAAAAATAGTGTTTTTTGGTGTTATCAAATTTTTTTTCATGAAATTTCAGCCACTAGTTTTCTTCTGTGAATGAAAGAATATTTTGTTGACTCCCTCCTACATAACCCGAAATGACTATTGTAAATCAGAGCTCGCAAGGAAAGATTCATATTTTCAGCCGGCCACTGTGGCCGAGCAGTTCTAGGCGCTTCAATCTGGAACCGCGCGACCGCTACGGTCGCAGGTTCGAATCCTGCCTCGGGCATGGATGTATGTGATGTCCTTAGGTTAGTTAGGTTTAAGTAGTTCTAAGTTCTAGGGGACTGATGACCTCAGATGTTAAGTCCCATAGTGCTCAGAGACATTTGAGCCATTCAGATTTTCATTTGTCCCGTATGCTATTGGAGAGTGGAACGGTCGAGAAATGGTTGTACCGTGGTTCTGTTGAACCTCCGCCAAGCACTTAAGCATTAATTGCAGAATAATCCTGTAGATGTAGACGTAGTAGCGGAGTTGGTGAGGTTTATTAACGTGGGAATAAACCAGTTTTTTTGTGAAATGTGGATTGTATGGTTGGTACCTTCTACCTTGTATCGCGTACTTTGCTAAGATTGCCGAGGACGTGACAAGTGAGAGCAATCAAATCGATACGGGCCGGTGATAAGTAGTGTCACCGATGTAACTTTCAGCCATGAGTCGCGGATTAAAGCGAGGCTGACGACCCTTATAAGAAACCTACTTCACTGCTACAGTGGAAGAGAGAAAAAATCCGGATTCGCCTATAGAGTTTGCTACAGTTTCGTCTCGTAGCGGGCTCGCGTGCCTCAAAAAGACACGGAGCGTGGCACAGATGTGTTTTCACGATTTTACGCAGCGGAGAAACGGAGAGAAGCTTGTTAGAGGGAGCAGATAAAACGCGTGGTAATTTTTTCGTAGTCTCACGCGACTCCACAAACGGAACCGCAGATACTCTCACCCCTGTTGTCCCTTTCTCCTGATACAAACACAAGGAAAAACCCACTTGTCCTTTGCTTCTGAACAACGTAGTGCAGCCATGAGAATGGTATATAACTTGAAGTGTAAGCAGGCACGGATCCAGAGTTAGTTTCTGACTTCCTCCCCCCCCCCCTCCCCCCCTCCCTCTCTCCCAATCTCTCTCTGATGCAATTTACCACTCCCACTTTGACGTAACACACTTGTCTAGAATTTAATAATAATAACAATAATACATTGACGGAATAGGAAATGGAAACATCTATCCTTGTTTTGCTTTTGTCGATGTCCATCTTATATCCTCCTTTCAAGACACTGTTCCGTTCAACTGCACTTTCAAGTCCTTTATCGCATCTGACAAAATTACAGTATCACCGTCAGACCTCGAAGTTTTTTATTGCTTCTTCCTGAACTTCAATTCCTATTCCAAATTTTTCTTTGGTTTCCTTTACTGCTTGCTTAGTCTACGTACTGAATAACATCAGGGAGAGACTACAAGCCCGCTTCACTCCCTTCTCAACCACTGCTTGCCTTTCATGCCCTTCGATTCTTTATAACAGCCGTCTGGTTTCTGTATGAGTTGCAAATAGCCTTTCGCTCTCGGTCTTTATCCTTGGTGCGTTCAGAATCTCAAAGAGGCTATTCCAGTCAACAGTTTTGAAAGTTTTCTCTAAGTCTACAAATGCTATAAACGTGGGTATACCTTTTCTTAACCTATCTGCTACGATAAGTTGTAGGGTCGATACTTTCTCGCGTGTTCCAACATTTCTCCAGAATCCAAACTGATCTTCCCCCAGGTCGGCTTCTACCAGTTTTTCCATTCTTCTGTAAAGAATTCATGTTAGCATTTTGCAACCGTGACTTATTAATCTGATAGTTCGGTAATATTTACTCCTGTCAAACCTGGTTTCTTTGGGTTTAGAAGTATTACATTTTTCTTAAAGCCTGAGGATATTTTGCCTGTCGTATACATCTTGTTCCACCAGGTGGAAGAGTTTTGCATGACCGGTCCTCCCAAGGCTATCAACAGTTCTAGCGGAATTTTGTGTACTCCCGGGACCTTGTTTCGACTTAGGCGTTTCAGTGCTCTGTCATATTCTTCACGCAGTATCATATCACCCATGTCGTCATCATTTGTGTCCTTTCACTTTGCACTGCGATTGTGAACACTGATCTGCAGATTATACCTATGCGAGCGTGTCACTGAGAGGAAAGGTTCGTTCTAATCGTTTCTGTCTACTGCCAGCAAATTCAGTGTTTTTATTAGTTTTTCTCTTTTTGTCTTGCCTGCACGACTTACTGCGACTCGCCGATTCTAGCTGCGTTCTATCGTTGTTGACAGCTTGCGTGGACAGAATGTGAATGACTGTCTTTTTCTGGCTGGAATGTTCTCAACAACCATCAGGCCGCAATCCCATCTGTGTGGGCTAGTTCTCAAGCAAGCACTAAGAAGTGTAATTTTAAATATAGTTTGCAATTTCCTAGAATTCCTTGCTATGTTAACCTGTTTTCAAAAAAAATCTAAGAAACTTGGAAATCTATATACATGCGAATATTAACACAATTTTATAAAATGTTCTTAGGGAGGGGACAGGGGGGGGGGAGGGGCATGACACCTTGCTGGCTGTATGGGTTCAAATATCACCTGTGTGCTTCTCTAATTTCATCGTACAGAATATGTTCAAATATGAGTGAATTCCTAAGGGACCAAATTGCTTAGGTCATCGGTCCCGAGACTTACATACTACTTGCGGTTCTAGGCGCGCAGTCCGGAACCGTGCGACTGCTACGGTCGCAGGTTCGAATCCTGCCTCGGGCATGGATGTGTGTGATGTGCTTAGGTTAGTTAGATTTAAGTAGTTCTAAGTTCTAGGGGACTGATGACCACAGCTGTTAAGTCCCATAGTGCTCAGAGCAGTTTGAACCATTTTGAACACTACTTAAACTAACTTATGCTAAAAACAACACACACAGCCGTGCCCGAGGGAAGACGCGAACCTCTGGCGGGAGGGGCCGCGCAGTCCGTGACAGGACGCCTCAAACCGCGCGGCCAATCCGCGCGGCGTGTACAGAATATCATTAAACGGTATCTGTCCTGCAAAATTATTCAAAAATAGTCACTTTCGCCCTAGTAATTTCATTAACAAATCAATAATTACAGCAAACTTTATGAAAATGAGTATTCGTCTTGTACAGAATAGGTTATAGAATATTCCTACTTGCTATCGCTTGCTGTGCTACAATAGAATTCCGCAAGGTATTTGTCGTATAAGCAACCGAAGCGCTCATTCGCAGCGCACGACGCACCTTTAATGCAAGCTGCTGCCTTGCAGGCACACGGATTTTCCAGGAACGGTACCGCCAAACACAGTGCGATTAAATACAAAAAGACCGTTCCTCTTTGGATCAAATTCAGTGCGAATCACACGTATTTGGTCATTCCAGTGAAAGCGGGTGCACTTAATTGACACAGTTTTTTAAAAAAGTCCTTTTATGGAATGTTGCCTCGAAGCGTTTCTGTATTCGTCTTTAGCAAATCTGGCGCATTTTGAATTTTTTTCGTCAAAATTTTAACCTGCGTGTAAAACTGAACATCACAGGGTTGGGAAAGAGCAGTACATTTGCATGGGATAATTATTATGGCGCAAGTGCATGCTTTTCATTCATCTGCAAAGATGTGATCAGTCTGCTCTCCCGACGAATCAATAATGTAAAGATATTTTTCGCGTCCCACATACGGAAGAACGACATGTTTTTAAAACTCCTCGTGCAGCACTTTCGTGAACTTCCCCGATTTCGTGCGGATCACAGTTACATTTTTTAATTCATGAGTCAACCACTCAACTCTTTTTTCAATAATCCGAACAAATTTCGTCTCTGGTTCCTGCGTATACGAGATAACGTAAAGGAATATCTTTACCGACGCAGTTGTTGTATACTGTACTGTGAAGGAATGGCTAACTTTATTCAGATATCTTTCCTGCGCATGAACGGTTTTCGCCCCTTGTTCCACAAGGGCTCTGTTGCACGTCGATTAGTACTGACAGCCACTTTTTTCGCAATTCATTACATAATCGAGGTCGAAATAGGGGATAAGTACTTTTCGTCTGTATCTGGAATCTTCCGCAGCTACTAATATTTCGTCTATCGCTGCGAACTCTGTTGAGCTGTCCAAATACTTGGAATTTTATTTAAGAATGACAACAAATTACTCGTTTGAAGAAAGTGTGCAGCAATAATTGCTTTATTAATGAAATTAATTCGTCGAAATTGACTGTTTTTGAATAATTTTCCACGACATATACCAGCTAATGATATTATGTACGATGAAATTGAAAGAAAAGTATACGGATAGGGTTTCAACTCTACCGCCAGCATCGTAGCCGTAAATCTTAGCCGCTGCGCTAGGCTCGCTTGCTCTAAATAGGTGTATGGGAGGTACATATAATACTTCAACGTCGATTTTCTCGGACACTAGCAGGCCGTCGCATGAAAATGCGTCAGCCAAGTATTCGGTACAGGACCCTCTACAAAATAGCCAAGACTCGCCAAAATGTACCGCTGGCCTATCTTCTTGCCACATATAACGACGGAGTCGGGCATGAGACTCCAAAATGGCGGAGTGTAGACTGGAATAGCAGATTCCGTCTACCTTAAATTTTAGTTTTAACACATCTCTCTGATATCTTTCCTCTAATGTCAGTGCCAAGATTAAGCGATATATCACCGTATTCGTCTGCTGAAAAACTTTTGAATATATTTAGAAAAACTGATCGCTCCATACCTCGTTCGATACTAGAGTCAGGGCTATTACCTACTTAACATAACTAGGTGTCAACAATAACTTGCCGGAAACCTCTTTTCTGTATTTTGAGCCGTTCACGAAATAAGAAGGGTGGGCGTGTCTGCTTATTTGCCTTGTAGTTACCTCTCGTCTAAGAGCCTTTAAGAGTCTAGATGGAATCAGCCTAAACAAATACTGCTCATCCCTCATTTCAAACGCGCCCTGTCTCAAGGGCAAATGTACGTCGTTTCTCATTGCACTCAGTGATCCCTGATGTGGAATTTTATCTGCCTATATGACAGAGCGCTCCGAAATTAGTCTAGTACGCTATTCTTCTGGAATAGTTGAACTGGTGACAGTCCTATCGTAGAAAGCGGTAACCCCTCACGTTGTGTGTGATACTGCCCGCATGGCACGAACGCTCTGCAGCGCAGCCGCTCAAGTCACGGACCACGCTTTCCGGATCAGCGCCTCATCTCTCCCAGGATTGCAGCCGCCGTGGTCCAAGTCTCTTGGCAAGGAGACCTACTATTAGAGGTCGCAAAGCACCAAGAAAGAAGTGAAAAATTCCATCGTCAGCATGATTTTAGACAACTTGGTCTACAGGTCATCCGGACGTAACAGATTACATGAAAAAGTCAATAATACACAAGCACACATACACACACACACACACACACACACACACACATACACAAAACATAAGAAAACATAATCAGAGTGGAATGGGTAAATGAAATGTGCTCGCAGACGTCGAAAAACGGACATCCCGGTGTGCGGAGGACAGGACGACGAGGTACAATTCCAGGTCGACATATATGCGATAATAAGGTTTCAAAGATCGCAAATAGAACCAAACAGTAATGTAACGTTACGAAACCTGCGCTCCAAAAAGTTGCTTCTTACTTTACAATAGGAGAGTAACGGCGAACAATATTATAGCAACATACGTGAAACCATTACCTAACACATCTCTTCTGTTCCGTATTTTACGGACTATAAGACGGTACGGACTATAAGACGCACCTTAATATTTGCGTAATTTTTTAAGAAATAAAATTTTTACCATTTTGATTATTAGATTACAAAGCCAGACTAAAACGTTCGTAGTGTATAAAACCGAACTGACCTTTAAAATCCCTGAAAATCGTCATCTGAACTTTCATCTTCTTTCTTTCTTTCTTTCTTTCTTTTCGTTGTCCTCTTGATATATAAGATATTCTTCATTACCGTCGAGAGCGTTACTTACGACGCACTTCTTGAAAGATTTAACAGTAATGTCTTCTCTCACTCTAGACCACGACTGTTTTATCTACTGACGCATTTGTATGATTGTAGGTCGTTTTCAAACTCCCTTTGGGGTGAATTTCTCTCTCATATACACTTTAAATGGATTGTATATCGAGACATCAAGAGGTTGCAATTCTGAAGTCAGTCCTCCCCAAATAATAGTAAGCTACGTATTTCTCTGTCACAAATTCTCTTTGATAGAACTTTTCAGTTTGGAATGATCACGCACAAGAAGAGAAATCTTCTTCAATAAAACATCTTTCCTTTTCTCCCACACTCCGTTAATCCACAATTTCATACCAGCCTTGTCCATCCAACACTTGTCATGTACGTGAATAACAACACCGCCGCGCGGTCTAAGACGGCTTGTCACGGTCCGTGCGGCTCCCCATGTCGGAGCTTCGAGACCTCCCTCGGGCGTGTGTGTGTGTGTGTGTGTGTGTGTGTGTGTGTGTGTGTGTGTGTGTGTGTGTGTCAGCAGAGCATGAAAGGACAACAGTGTATCGCATATTTTTATGCCCACTTGTTTTTATAATTATTGCTTTAGCACCTTTCGTTGCAACAGTTCTGTTACTCGGCATAGCAAATGTCATAGGAGTTTCGTCCATATTCATTATTTGGCTTAGTTTCACACTGGTTTTCTTCCGATGTTGAATAATAAAGCGATGGAAAGATAATATTTTCTCTTCATACTCTTGTGGCATTTTATGAGATGTTTTGGTTTCGTTTCGCATGACCCTTCATAAATCTGTAGCAACAACCAGTTCCACCCTTCAAGTCTGTTATGTTCCACTGTAGCGCTAGGTTACGAGCGTGTATTTTAATAATTTTTGTATTAATTACAATGCCATTTTGACGGTACCCTTGAATTCATTTCAATATGTCATTTTCTAGTTTTGACCATTTTGCATTCTGTCCTCTGTTTGCATATTTAATCTTTCCTCAATTTTTCAGTTCTTGTTTACTAGCCCACCAATTGCGAATGGTTTTTTTTTCTGTTGTTGGGGGGGGGGGGGGGGGGGGGAGGTCGAAATGCTGCTCTGTTTCCCTGTTCTTCTGCATATGATAATACTTTCAATTTGTAGCCGCATCATATGAATACCTTTTATTCCGTTACGAAATTAGCTACTAACAAAAATACTGCACTGTTAACGATAACGCAAATCACTTTCACTTCTGGCACCGTAAACTGAAGTGGCGCATTACAGGATAGACAGTGTTCTAGGTTTGTGATGGCGGGGCGGGAGGGAGAAAGCATATGAATCCTCACAACTTATGTCTTCGCATCGGTGTACTGCTACTGCCAGTTGAGTTCAGTGATGCCAGAAAGAGATAGGTTTCCCGCGACATCGAATAGATGGCCATTTTTAAGACTGACAGGAATTTTAGATCAGTCACTGGACATTTTTATATTAATTTCGAGTATAAGACGCACCTAAATTTTGGAGGCAATTTTTCGAAGGAAAAAGTGCGTCTTATAGTCCCTAAAATACGGTACATACAATTACCAGGTAATACAGCCCACTGAGGATGCTTCGTGGGCTCGGTAGAAGAAAGCGAAACACGTATGGCATGAATATAAACAGCCTTTTATAAAGTTGCATAGACGGGCTTCATTTCCAAGACGACAATTTCCATTGCGACTACTTTTGACACACTGTATACGAACAGAATTCAAAACGGTTCGACGCGCGCCGTAGCTGCGCCTTGTCTAGGTTCACGCGGTTCCCCCCGCCGGAGGTTCGAGTCCTCCCTCGAGCATGGGTATTTACGTTGTCCTTAGCGTAAGTTAAGTTAGATTAGTGTGTAAACCTAGGGACCGATGATCTCAGCAGTTTGGTCCAATAGGGACTTACCACAAATTTCAAAACGGTTCCACTTTTGGTAGTGAACAATGGCACAGCTCGATGACTTTTCATGGTCGTCATTGACGACTGTGGACGCTACCAGGTACCAATGCACGCCTAAGGCATACAGTTTCACTGTTACAGCAGGGAGGTGGGGCAGTCATATGTTGGGTCGGTACCATTAACGGATGTCGGAAGCCTCTCGTCGCTTTGGAGGATAATTCGAGGTCTGTGCAGTGTCGGGACAGGATCTTCCGACCCTACAGTCAGCCCTTTAGTGATGTCGTCTTTCGAGGTAATAATGCACGAAGACACTGCAGCCATCCTGTAAAACATTTCCTCCAGGAGGTAGGAGTCAGCGGGATAGAATGATCTACCATATCAGCTGAAAATCAGGTTTCACATCTGTTGAAGTATAATTTTAAAAATTGAGCTTTCCAAATTATTCAAGGAAGGGACTATAGAGCGGAGACGAGATCAGTGGCGGCTTCTACAGAATTTCACCAATTTGCTACAATGTGGTGTCCTGTAGTCCTTAACTTACAAACGTATTAATCGTAAATAATTTGAATAGGCACCAGTTAGAACCAACTCTACAAATGCATTATGATGGCTTTACCTGTCATTGTATCGCTGTGCTCAGAACTGCCATGTCAGCTAAGCTCTTAATTGTAGACGAATGGCAACAATGTCACAGAATAGTAGAAATGTTTGCCTACTGTAACAAGACTCCCTTATATTTATCTATATAATCATGGATCGTGATAAACTAAAAAGCAGAGATACCAAACGAAAATTCTTTTCGTGTTTTATATTCATAAGTTCATTGAAGGAAAAATTATACAGAAAGTTACAAAGTCTTGAGGTTAGTTGGCTGGGGACGATGGATCACATCATAGGGAACAACTTTTATTAGAGACGAAATGTTGGCTGACGCTTCCTGGTGTCGCTAGGTGTCTTTCTGTATTGGTTATGCCCCTAGAGGCGGCAGGGCGCAGGCACATAGCGACGTCAGTATGCCTTGCGTGTTGCCTATAATCCAGTAATCTGCTCTCCGTGAAAGAGAGTAGGCCGACCGCAGTTAAAGTTCCTGATTCGCTTCTAAAATAAACTCTGCGACAAAAAGAAAAAGACGCACCACGAAGGAGTTATGCAAAGTGGTCACAAATTGATATTCATGTAGGTGTCGACGGAAAATGGAAAAATTGTAAACTTCGGCGGCCGGTGGATGAATGTGTGATGCTACAGCGCAATTTCGCCGCGCAGCTGTCAAGGATAGTAAACAAGGGACATTTCGATGCCTGGGCATTAAATCTTTGCGACTCTCGTATCGTGTACTCAGTTCGACAGCAACTATGCTTCGCACTCTGGAGCGTGAATAATATGCGCAGATGTCAGAATTTGAGAGAGGACGTGTAGTTGGGCTTAAGAAGTCAGTTGGAGTAATCGGGGAATCGCTTGACATTTGAACAAAAGTGATGCCACTATTCGACGATGTTGGCAGGAATGGCTGAACCGTGGTCCAACACAGCATCGAAAAGGAAGCGGTGACCGTAGAGAGACGATTTCCGGAAGGCTTTTGACACTGTACCGCACAAGCAGCTCGTAGTGAAATTGCGTGCTTATGGAATATCGTCTCAGTTATGTGACTGGATCTGTGATTTCCTGTCAGAGAGGTCACAGTTCGTTGTAATTGACGGAAAGTAATCGAGTAAAACAGAAGTGATTTCTGGCGTTCCCCAAGGTAGTGTTATAGGCCCTTTGTTGTTCCTTGTCTATATAAACGATTTGGGAGACAATCTGAGAAGCTGTCTTCGGTTGTTTGCAGATGACGCTGTCGTTTATCGACTAATAAAGTCATCAGAAGATCAAAACAAACTGCAAAACGATTTAGAAGAAATATCGGAATGGTGCGAAAAGTAGCACTTGACCTTAAATAACGAAAAGTGTGAGGTCCTCAACATGAGTGCTAAAAGGAACACGTCAAACATCGGTTACACGATGAATCAGTCTAATCTAAAAGCCGTAAATTCAACTAAATACCTAGGTATTACAATTACGAACAATTTAAATTGAAAAGAACACACAGAAAATGTTGTGGGGAAGACTGACCAAAGGCTGCGTTTTATTGGCAGGACACTTAGCAAATGTAACAGACCTACTAAGGAGACTGCCTACTTTACACTTGTCCGTCCTCTTTTAAAATACTGCTGCGCGGTGTGAGATCCTTACCAGCTGGGATTGACGGAGTACATCTAAAAAGTTCAAAGAAGGGCAGCACGTTTTGTATTATCGCGAAATATGGGAGAGAGTGTCACAGAAATGGTACAGGATTTGGGATGGAGATCATTAAAGGAAAGGCGTTTTTCGTTGCGACGGAATCTTCTCACGAAATTCCAATCACCAACTTTCTCCTCCGAATGTGAAAATATTTTGTTGACACCGACTTACATAGGGAGGAACGATCACCAAGATAAAATAACGGAAATCAGAGCTCGTACGGAAAGATATAGGTGTTCGTTCATCCCGCGCGCTCTACGAGATTGGAATAATAGAGAATTGTGAAGGTGGTTCGATGAACCCTCTGCCAGGCACTTAAATGTGATTTGCAGAGTATCCATGTAGATGTGGGTGTCAGACAGATATTGTGGCCCGATGTCCAGCCAAGACGCATCTGGAGATGCCCCGGACAGCGGTGGGATACGAACCAGACTATCGCCCACCATACGTCCCAACAGACAGGAGTGATGATTTGAGAAGCCATTTCATTTTATAACTAGACTTCTTTGGTTGTCATCCGCTGCACCCTTACAGCACATCAGCGAGAGTTTCTACTGCCTGTTTCTGTGCCTGCTAAACCATACCTTGGCCAGCGAGGTCGCCGGATGGTCACCGGATCTCTCTCCAGTTGAGAAGACTGGGAGCAATATGGGCAAGACCCTCCAACCAGCTTGGGGTTTTGGCGATTTGCCGTGCCAATTGGACAGAATTTGCCACAGTATCCCTCAGGAGGACATCAAACAACGCTGTCAGTCAGTGCGAAGCCGAATAACTGCTTGCATAATGGCCAGAGGAGGACCAATGCTTTATTCGCTTGCTCAGTTTGCGACTCTCTTTCTCTCGAATAAATTATTCAGTTTCTCTGAAATTGTAATCACTGCTTTGTCTGTACATGTACATCAAATCTACCAATTTCCGTCCCTTTTGAAAGTGTTGTGTTAACAATTACCACAGGAAAATATTAGCTGCTAATGACTGGCCATGTGCATCAGGAGGGCGACAGAAAACGACTGTCTGGGAAGAGCAGAGATCAACTGTCTTTATTTCACTTGCGCCTTCGTCCCGCAATGTTCGCAGGTTCGGCGTGGTTGCAACGGATTTGGCAAGGTTAATTTAAAGGGGTGACCGGTTGCCCTTCCTGCCGCCACCCCATACCCTCCAGGGACGGAATCAGTGAACCCCAGCTGTCTGTGTATAGTGTAAACCATGAAAGAGTGCGGAAGTGTTACAATGTCTGCGTGTCGTGTAACTGAGGCGGGATGTGGGGACCAGCCCGGCATTCACCTAGCGGGATGTGGAAAACCGCCTAAAAACCACATCCAGGCTGGCCGACACACCGGCCCACGCCTTAATCTGCCGGGCGGATTCGATCTGGAGCCGGCGCGCCTACCCGAGTCCAGGAAGCAGCGCATTAGCGCTTTTTTTATTTTTTAATCTCATTTTGTTCGTTTTCGTTCGTTGTATCTGCTCTGGGCGGACGTCGCAAGACACCCGTTTCAGTTCGTCGGTGATCCATTAACTCAGTTTTTTTTTTTTTTTTTACATAGGGCAGCTAACCCTCTGACCGAACACGCTGAGTTACCGTACCGGCTTGCTCTCGGCTGACTTGGCGGGTCAGAGATCAACTGTCTATGGGATGTATATATCACACTTTATAAAATGGGCATCGTAGACATTCAAGGAAGCCTTTGAAACAAAACATGAACTTGTACCGTCAACACCGAATGAAAAATGACCGTCACAGAGATCACAAAGGGCAAGATCGAAGGCGAACTCCTCGGGAGTTACAAACCGTGCAGGATGTTCAGCTCTTAATGAATGCACATGGAATCATATTGGTGTAGCGGGGTGATGAGAACTGATCGGATGTGTTGGCAAGCAACCGAACACGAAACAGTCTGTCGTGGAGCTTATCGTGAAACTGGCTATCCTTCAAGGCGTAGCTGCAGATAGTGCGATAATATGTTTATAGCAATCAAGTAAAAGAAAGTTATTTTGACCAGCCAATGGTCAAAATCAGTGTTTGTACTAGAGTTGGTAGTTCTGTTACGCTCATTTTACCACTCTTGCTTGCTGTGACGTAAATATTCCCGTGGATATCCTTGCAAGATCATGCAAAAAGGGGGCAGATCACCTCCAACTTCTCACAGCACAATAATAACTTTCCAGCCAATTTACCATCCATATTAACAGTCGGCGTAATTGTATATGGATGCTTTAAGGCACTGATGTTCGTTGATCTTGATACAACTCTCTTGCACGGCTCCTTTCATATGCATTCCCTCTTCAAATTTCGATTGGCCGAGTTTGAAAATAAACTCCTTACTGAACGATGGGATAAGTTTGTTTATGTCATCTACACAAATTTTGGGCGATTCGGCATTTTACTGTACATCGTCAATTTTACGCTTTGTTTGAAATGTCGTTATCTTACGTCCTCCAATTCTGTAGCACTGTTTGGAGTTACGAAACCATCCACTGCTTCCCTTGAAATCACTGTAATGTATGTCGCACGCAATTTAATGTTCATAACTTAGTAGGTCAGTATCATGCACATCCTGTGAACTGTGTCTAGCATCCTTAAAACACGTAGATCCCAGTTTTTGTAACAAGTGCTCCTTGTTCTCTCTTGAATATCTGTAGTTTTTCTTATGCTGCGGACGTATTTATTATGCTGCGGACTTATTTACTATGCTACGGATGATCATCCATGTACGTAATTGTGCTTAGTACTGGCTCCTTGGACAACAATTGCCCTTTACTACGTTTCACTGTTTATGGGATTTGTGGATCCCTGTCAGACATTGGCGCCCGTTTCAGTATCACTTTCACTTGTTAAGCACATATCGCCATCATTGTACTCCTCATTTACATGTCCGCACAGTCGAACATATACGACACCACACATTCCACTGACTTATCCTGCAGAAACGCTAATATTTCATCTGCCACGTCTTTCTCACTCTGCTAAATTCCTTGGGTTGCTTTCTGACGAAATGTCAACTTTGGCAACTGTTGATGTAGGTATATTGCAGTGTTTGCAATGTTTATTGTTGCCATTGCTCTTCTCTGTATCAACACCCTAGCATTGTAGAGAAGCCATTGAAATTTATAAGCATCCGGATAATTTTAATAGAAAAGAGGAGGCACTGAAACTTAGCGACATATTGGCAGTAGCTCTGCAGAATCGCTAGGCAATTTTATCTTTGACAAGACGAAAAGGATTATCTCTGCTTATCACGTGTTACTTCGACCACGCCCCCTTTCCTACAATATATATGTCGCTCCCGGACGTCCGACCAGTCAGTCAGCAAGACTCAGCGGAGGAGCGCCTTTGAAGATGTCCAGCGCAGTCCTGGACGAAACGTCGGGAACGGAATAGTGTCTTGGACCATGACCTCACTTCCCGAAAGGTTTACCAGCAGCAATACCATCCGGTCGTGAAAGCCTTCATTCCTACGATTTTCTTGTTGAAGATCAGTCTATCAGTTTACTGAGGCAGCACACATGGTTAGTAGACCCTGCTAATTAGCTGAAGAGTCACGTCGTCCGAGGGCCGGCGAATACTAATGGACGCCTAACGTTGCCGGGAAACTTCAGCGAACAGTTTGTCTCTAACGAATGCTGTTCCCCATTACGATTGATGCAAAGACTTTGAAATTTTTCACACTTCAGTAACAAACCTTGAATGCTGCGTTATGGGCTTTTAATCTGAAAGCTATTACAGAATATTGTTCTTGTGTGTTAATTATCACAAGTTTCCTATGATATTTCGCGCACGACAAGTTCAATCTATCTATAGGGTCTAGATCCTAAACACGGTCATGCTGTGAACAACGTACTACGTAGTTTCTTTTTACTAGGGACGCGAAAAGTGTGGTTATTGACAAAGACGAGAAACGAAGACGTATGGGTGTACGTCTTGAATATAGACAATGCACACCGCAGATACTGTCATCAGTTCTAGCAAGAGCTCAGACATTATCCAGAGCAGTTTTTCAGACGGTTACGAATGTCACAACTAATTTTACAGTTATTTCTAATATTAGTGAACGACAACAGTTATAAATACGAAGATTCCTTTCAGCGTTACTAATATAATTTCGGTGGAAGAGAGATTCAGATGCCTACTCATCTGAGATTACATTTCGTCAGTTTTTATGCACATGAGCTTCACGTACTACATCTTCCACTAGTAGTTTTTCGTAGTGATATTTACAGGAAAAAGGAGAACGATAAATTACGAGAACCGTGAAGGTCTTACATAAAAAAAATATTAAACCTAATATAATTCATAACGAAACGATTGTGATGCTTTGTAGGCGCCTGGTCCCATTCAGTTTTGCGTCCAAAAACCGGCTGAAATACATCTACCTCTACATCCATACTCCGCAAGCCACCTGACGGTGTGTGGCGGAGGGTACCTTGAGAACCTCTATCGGTTCTCCCTTCTATTCCAATCTCGTATTGTTCGTGGAAAGAGAGATTGTCGGTATGCCTCTGTGTAGCCTCTAATCTCTCTGATTTTATCCTCATGGTTTCTTCGCGAGATATACGTAGGAGGCAGCAATATACTGCTTGGTTCCTCGGTGAAGGTATGTTCTCGAAACTTCAACAAAAGCCCGTACCGAGCTACTGAGCGTCTCTCTTGCAGAGTCTTCCAGTGCAGTTTATCTATCATCTCCGTAACGCTTTCACGATTACTAAATGATCCTGTAACGAAGCGCGCTGCTCTCCGTTGGATCTTCTCTATCTCATCTATCAACCCTATCTGGTACGGATCCCAATACATGGCTGTTTCAAATCGTGACTTGTAGTTTTCACTCTTGAAACTATCTCGTGAGTTCACAGCAGATATTACTGTCTGCGTATGGTGGTTTTATTCGTAAGATACTGGGAAAATTCAATCAGTCTGCAAGAGATATAGCTTACAAATTACTCATGTAACCCATTATAGAACATTGCGTTAGTTTGTGGGATCCATACAAAATATGACTGTCAGTCAGGGCATCTTGGACGTACTGTATACATAAAGAAGGCTATCAGTTGGTGACATGTTTGTATGGTCCACGGGAGGCGGTGGGGCATGTTGGACGTACTGTATACACAAAGAAGGCTATCAGTTGGTGACATGTTTGTATGGTCCACGGGAGGCGTCACGGGAATAAAGAAAATTCCGAGCTGACAGATGTTTGAAGATATGCACAAACTACCCGGCGAAAGCTTACTTACAAAGTTTAAAGTCCCATAAGGAATGAGGAATCAAGAAATATACTACAGCCCCCTACGTATCGCTCTTGAACAAATTACAGCTTGCACAGGCGCATTTAAACAGCCGTTTTTCCCGCGAAGCATACAGGAGTGGGACAGGAAGAAACGTTAATGTGTGGTACAATGTGGAGTACACATGGCATGTAGTTCACCGTGGTTTACAGGGTACGTACGTAGATGTGTGATGTTCAAGAAACCGCGTGAGAGAGGAGCAGTTCTTTAAACAGTGCCGCTGCTAGGGTGACCTTGAAGCAACCAATCACAGCACAATTTTCAAGATGCAACTCGAAACACAGACCAGCTTGGTATCCTCACCTGGCGAGGATCGTAGCGATCGGCGATGGTGAAGGTTAAATGCAACGGTATTACATGGCACACGTAACGTTTACAAGTCAACTGCAGACGGCCTAGGAGCAGAACGAGTGAAGCTGCGAATTCAGCAGATGTTTTATCCGTTGTGGTCCGTTGTTGGTCCGCGCATGCGCAGTAGAACAACCATATGCGAGCATGCGCAGTACGCAGCATTTAGAGGCGGCTTTCCGCTTGTTATTGTTCCACTAAGTGGTCAGCAGAACGAGCAGATGAAAAATACATGGGATCTTGAAACTCTTTGGCTATTGCAGAAGATTCTCTGCACATGTTCAGTCAGAATTTTTTTTTATAAATAAGTAATAAAACACAAGAAAATTCTTGTTTTTGTATTGCCGTTGAGAATAGCTGTATATCTAATGGTAGCTTCTTATTGTAGAAATGGATTGAAACAAAGAAAGTATAAGCGTGCTTATTGGGGCAAACAGCAAGGAAAGTCATCTGTATGATCCTCTAGATACGCCGTACTATTGCAAGGTACGTCTACAAACGTTCAGTTCTGAGATTGTGTGTTTTACGTATATCTGCATACGGTTTTACTTTCGACGTGTGAACGTTTCACTTTAACTGGTGAAAGCACCTCACGTGTTTGATTCCAATGGCATCTTTTGTATTATTTCAGAATGGCAGTAAATGAGCGACGTGGCGCAGTGGGTAGCACACTGAACTCGCATTCGGGAGGAAGATGGTTCAAAACCGCGTCAGCCCATCCTGATTTAGGTTTTCAATGGTTTCCCTAAATCGCTTCAGGCAAATGCCAGGATGGCTCCTTTGAAAGGATACGGCCAGTTTCCTTCTCCATCTTTCCCTAGTCTACATGTACATCTACACACTGAAAACCACCGTGAGGTGCATGGCAGAGGGTACGTCCCATTGTAGTAGTTATTAGGGTTTCTTCTTGTTCCGCTCACGTATGGAGCGCGGAAGAATGATTGAATGCCTCTGTGCGTGCCGTAGTTATTCTAATCTTATCCTCATGATCCCTGTGTGAGCGATACGTAGGTGGTTGTCGTATATCCCTAGAATACTCATTTAAAGCCGTTTTTTTAAACTTTGTCAGTAAACTTTCTCGGGATAGTTTACGTCTATCTTCAAGAACCTGCCATTTCAGTTTCTTCAGTATTTCTGTCACACTCTCCCACGGATTAAACAAACCTGTGGCCATTCGTGCTGCTCTTCTCTGCATACATTAAATATCTCTTGTTAGTCCTAACTGGTACGAGTCCCACACATTTGAGCAATATCCTAGGATGAATCGCAGGTGTGATTTGTAAACAATCTCTTTTGTAGACTGATTGCACTTCCCCAGCATTCTACCAATAAACCGAAGTCTACCACTTGTTTTACCCACGACTGAACGTATGTGATGATTTCGTTTCATATCCCTACAAAGTGTTACGCCCAGGTATTTGTGTGAGTTGGCCGTTCCCAACAGTGACTGATATTATAGTTATAGGATACTATGTTGCCCACCGCGGTGGCCACGCGGTTCTATGCGCTGCAGTCCGGAACCGCGTGACTGCTACGGTCGCAGGTTCGAATCCTGCCTCGGGCATGGATGTGTGTGATGTCCTTAGGTTAGTTAGGTTTAAGTAGTTCTAAGTTCTTGGCGACTGATGACCTCAGATGTTAAGTCGCATAGTGCTCAGAGCCATTTTTTTTTTGGTACTATGTTTTTTCCGTTTTGTGAAGTGCAAAATTTTCATTTCTGAACATTTAGAGCAAGTTGCCAATCTCTGCACGTTGAAATCTTATCAAGATCTGAATCTTATCAAGATGTGACTGAATATTTATGCAGTTTCTCTCAGATAGTACTTCATTATAGATAACTCCATCATCTACAAAAAGTCTAATTTTACTATTAATATTGTCTGCGAACTCATTAATTAATATACAAAATGCACACAAGAGTCCCAACAAACTTCCATGGGGCACACCCGAAGATACTTTTACATCTGAAGATGACTCTCCATCCACAATAACACACTGTGTCCTCCCTGCCAAAAATTTCTCAATCCAGTCACAAATTTCACTTGATACCCCATATGATAGTAGTTTTGACAATAAGTGTAGGCGCGGGACTGAGTAAAATGCTTTTCGGGAATCAAGAAACACTGCATCTGGATCCAAAGCTTTCAGTATGTCCTGTCATATAAGTGTGAGTTGGGCTTCAGATGATCGATATTTTCGAAAACCATGCTGTTTGCCATTGAGGAGGTCGTTCTGTTCAAGATACCTCATCATGTACGAGCTCAGAATATGTTCTAAGATTCTGCAACAAATCGATGTCAAGGATACTGGACGGCAGTTTTGTGGATCACTTCTACTACCCTGTGCATTTTTCCAAGAACTGGGCACAGTTTTCGAGGGATCTACGACAGATTATAGTTAGAAAAAGGGCTAACTCAGCCGCAGTTCAGTATAGAATCTGACAGGGGTTCCATTGGGGACTGGAGCTTTGTTCAGTTTGAACGATTTCAGCTGTTTTTCAACATCACTAATACTAATACTTACTTACTTCAACTTTTCAGTGGCACGAGGATTAAATTGGGGCAGTTCTCCTGGGTTTTCCTTTGTAAAGGAATATTTGAAAACGGAGTTCAGCGTTTCAGATTTTGCTTTGCTACCTTCAATTTCAGTTCCTCAGTTGCAGTGGCGCTAACTTTGGAGCTTATAACAGCCTTTACGTAAGACCAGAATTTCTTTGGATTTTGTGAAATGTCATTTGACAATGGTTTGCTTCGGTAATTCTTAAAGGCATCATGCATTGCTCTCTGGCCAGCCAAACGCTAATCCGAGCTTGTGTTCCGTCTCTAATGGCCTCATTGTAGACGGGACGTTAAACACTAACGTCCTCCAGCATGCCAGTAAGGAAAACGTTGAGAAAACGTCGACAAGAGTCAGAGCACTTGTACCGGATGCGACCAGTGAGGACTGTTAAAGTCGTTTCGCATCTTTGCGGTCGCACTATATTGAAATAGTTTCCCTCAGTACTGTGTCATTTCCGCGAATTCCGTTTTGTACGATCGACAGCAACTTGTCAAAACAAGGAAGTTCTTGAATTCCTGTGGACCTTCGGGCCACAACTCCTTCGTTAACAGGGAATTCATATCCCTGCCTAGCGCTTCTCTCATGCCAGAGTCGAACCCAACTCCTATTCTTGGCATTACGTCGTCGTTCTGCCCTCTTCCTAACGACTAAGGCGGACACTGCCACGGCAAATGCTTCATAGACAATTCCTACCTCCATGTCCAAAATGCTGCGGAACGTAAACATAGTTAATTATTCACTTGTACGAGCATGACATAAAACGAACACCTTAGTCCATAATTCTCTATAATTACACTACTGGCCATTAAAATTGCTCCACCAAGAAGAAATACTAGAACTGACATGTGATTACATTTTCACCCAATTTGCGGCATAGATACTGAGAAATCAGTACCCACAACAACCACCTTTGGCCGTAATAACGGCCTTGATACGCCTGGGCAGTGAGTCAAACAGAGCTTGGATGGCGTGTACGGGTACAGCTGCCCATGCAGCTTCAACACGATACGACAGCTCATCATGAGTAGTGACTGGCGTATTGTGACGAGCCAGTTGCTCGGCCTCCATTGACCAGACGTTTTCAGTTGGTGAGAGATCTAGAGAATGTGCTGGCCAGGGCAGCAGTCGAACATTTTCTGTATCCAGAAAGGCCCGTACAGAACCTGCAACATGCGGTAGTGCATTATCCTGCTGAAATGTAGGGTTTCGCAGGGATCGAATGAAGGGTAGAGCCACGGGTCGTAACACATCTGAAGTGTAACGTCCTCTGTTCAAAGTGCCGTCAGTGCGAACAAGAGGCGACCGAGACGTGCAACCAGTGGCACCACATACCGTCACGCCGGGTGATACGCCAGTATGGCGATGACGAATACACGCCTCCAATGTGCGTTCATCCCGATGTCGCCAAAAACAGATGCGACCATCATGACGCTGTAAACAGAACCTGGATTCATCCGAAAAAATGACGTTTTGCCATTCGTACACCCAGGTTCGTCGTTGAGTACAGCATCGCAGGCGCTTCTGTCTGTGATGCAGCATCAAGGGTAACCGCAGCCATGGTCTCCGAGCTGATAGTCCATGCTGCTGCAAACGTCGTGGAACTGTTCGTGCAGATGGTCGTTGTCTTGCAAACGTCCCCACCTGTTTACTCAGGGATCGAGACGTCGCTGCACGATCCGTTACAGCCATGCACATAAGATGCCTGTCATCTCGACTGCTAGTGCAACGAGGCCGTTGGGATCCAGCACGGCGTTCCGTATTACCCTCCTGAACCCACCAATTCCATATTCTGCTAACAGTCATTGGATCTCGACCAACGCGAGCAGCAATGTCGCGATACGATAAACCGCAATCGCGTTAGGCTACAATCCGACCTTTATCAAAGTCGGAAACGTGATGGTACGGATTTCTCCTCCTTACACGAAGCATCACGAAAACGTTTCACCAGGCAACGCCGGTCAACTGCTGTTTGTGTATGAGAAATGGGTTGGAAACTTTCCTCATGTCAGCACGTTGTAGGTGTCGCCACCGGCGCCAGACTTGTGTGAATGCTGTGAAAAGCTAATCATTTGCATATCACAGCATCTTCTTCCTGTCGGTTAAATTTCTCGTCTGTAGCACGTCATCTTCGTGGTGTAGGAATTTTAACGGTCAGTAGTGTATAACGTAATGCCATTTTAGCTGCGGAGGATAACAATAACTGCTTCATAAACACGAATCTAGACCTCTCACAAGTTTCAGTATGAGTAAACAGAAGGTTCACAAAAATATAAACGACGTAAACGACACTTCCCAATTCCGAATGTGTACCTTTGCGGCGCTGGTGCAGATATGCATATCGTGGAATAGGACTAACGAAAAAGTTGGCAGTTCCAGACTTATAGGCATGGAGCGCTGGTACTGTCTTCTATACGGAAGGTGTCTCATGCAAATACCGCCTTAAAACCTGGTGGACTCGTTCGATTATCGCCGGCGAGCTGCGAGCAGCGCGGTAGCAGCAGGAACGCACCGTAAAGAAACGAGTCCATTGCTGGAGTGGAGACGCGGTCTCCGACGGTGAGTGCTCTCGGAGCAGGCCGAGCGGCGGGCTATCGTATCGCGCGGTAAATCACGGCAATTAGCCGGCATCCGGCCGGGAGAACGCCGTGGGCGAGGCGAGTTGCACGCCGCCCGCCAACCTGAGTCCTCCATCCGGGCCGCTGGGGCACGGCGCGCCGGCTCGCTAGCTGGCTGCTCTTCTCGAGGGTCGCTGCACCCGCAGACAGCCCCACTGCCGCTTCCTCACAAAGCGCCCAGCGGGCCACGCAAGTATTTTAGCGATCCTACAACTGAAGACTAAATTTATGAAGAGAGAGACAAAACGTAACTAGGACCTTAAAAATGCTCAATTTGTTTAATTTTTATGTGCAATCAGTATTGTTTTGCGTTTTGAACTATTATCATTAATGACCTGTGTGACTGCTCAAGTTACGTGCTAGAGAAACCAAAATTGCAATATAACCACAGCTACTCAAAGGAGATAGGAAGCTCGGGATCTTTGCTAATGGACAAACTTGTCTTTGGTACATAATTTTAATTTCAACTATAGAACGAATCCCATTATTACAGAATTACAGCATCAGCATAACAATATAAAAATTTAATTCGGACCTTTGTCCTCTTAAGAAAATATACAACTGACTTTAGAAAAACTATGTGATTGGATCATGAATTAATATAACAAACAGTATTTTAAAGATAACAATTAGATCTGATTGCAAAAGGATCACAGACAGTCACCACCATAAGCACACTATTCAGTTCATTGCTTAAGTAACCAAAATTTACACAATTCTAATGATTCACCTTGAGTTACTTATAAAAGGATCTCGTCCGTCCCGGCGGACAGGCCGGATATTTAACTAAAGGATGAGAGCGCGGCTTATACACGGCGGTACTCGGAACAAACGAATAAGGAAACGCCAACCAATTTCGAAGATGATCAGGCTGCAAGCCAGGGCAGAAATCACGCCGAACGCACACACGATCTCAACCTGCCCGCCAAGGCGACAAACCCCATCTGCCCCACATACCAGACCATTTGTGCAACAGTAAAGCCGGCCGGTGTGGTCGAGCGGTTCTAGGCGCTACAGTCTGGAACCGCGCGACCGCTACGGTCGCAGGTTCGAATCCTGCCTCGGGCATGGATGTGTGTGATGAACCATTTTGCAACCGTAAATAATTCACGCGGCAGACAAATTCAACTCGTGATTCACCTTTTTCAAGACCATGCAAGGCTTACTAACAACGTGACTATCTGTAACATAACTGAAAACCAAACTGAGACATTTACCGAATAGAAGAACAATTAACATTACACTGAGTTAACAAAGCTCTGCCCTTGATATTAAAATAAGTGTAAAACTAAAACTGGGCGAAGAGCACACTAATTAACTTACTACTTCAAATTAACACTGCAAGGAACCTTTAAAAACAAGCAGTAAAACTCTATTCCCTTTTGCATTTGGCGAAATACTTAGAGCCCGCTCCGCGGAAACAACACTTGGAAGTCTTAGACTTCGTTAGTTCAGTATAACACTCTCTTATTCAGAACCATCCTTAACTGATCTCCAGTTGCAGATATAACGTGCGACCATAAGTTTCACAAATCTTCACAGGTTAACAGCAGCATATAAATGATACGTAACTTAATGCTTCCAGTTATGCGATGAGATGATGTCCAGCCTGAGGTGACGGACCCGCCACCGTTTCGCATCCAAACGTGCCGACTAATCAGCACCGTACACCCGGAGCGCGGTAAAACGGCGAGGACCAGGCACTGCGGATAAAGACGAGGGTCTGCCTTCAAAACATGTTGCCTCGTTGAACGCCGACCGGAGAGAGAGGCCGGCCACACGCCAAGCCGGAAAATCAAAGGCGGAACAGTCAGAGATATAAGATCAGACGATTGTCGACATCAGCGACGCAAATGGAGCACACTTGCGCCAGTCGCCACGGCGCAATTAATAATGTTATCACAAACGTATACGAGGGCCTTTCAACAAGTAACGCAATAAATTTTTTTTCTCCGCCAGTTTTGGTGAGAAAAATGCGGAATTTGTTGTGGGTTATCGTGGAACATTCCCACCTCAGCCCCTATAGTTCAGTGAATTCCGATAGGTGGCAGCACTACACATAGCCTTCATAAAGGCGTCTGTAACGGAGGTGGCGTTCAAAAGAGGCAAGGAAGATTGGCTTTAACGTCCCGTCGATACGAGGCCATTAGAGACGGAGCGCAAGCTCGGATCGTGTCAAGGATGGGGAAGGAAATCGGCCGTGCCCTTTGAAAGAAAACATCCTGGCATTTGCCTGAAGCGATTTAGGGAATCACGGAAAAGCTAAATCTGGACGGCCGGAAGCGGGTTTGAACCGTCGTCGTTCCGAATGCGAGTCCAATGTGCTAACCACTGCGCCACCTCGCTAGGTGTGCGTTCCAAGTTCTTTCTTTTGACAGAAAATTAGAGCATAGCAGACCC
Source organism: Schistocerca serialis cubense (assembly GCF_023864345.2). Lineage (NCBI taxonomy): Eukaryota > Metazoa > Arthropoda > Insecta > Orthoptera > Acrididae > Schistocerca > Schistocerca serialis. Next base: position 550,119,188 of record NC_064643.1, read on the forward strand.
CTGCAGAATGTCTACAGAGAGCTAGAAGTGGACAAAAGCGCGGTAATGATCGAAGCAGACGAAATGAATTAAAATTTGTGCTGCGGCCCGGACTCGAACCCGGGTCTTCTTGTTTGTTAGGCAGAAATGCTAACCAGTACACCACCACAGTACGATGGTCAACATTGCTGCACGAACCAAAACATTGCTCCCCAAAACAAACTTCAATTCATTTTTCCCTTACATGCTGTCACTACTGCCAGGGCTCTGCGATATTGGCAAGCACCCCAGCATTGGACGTAATGGGACGTCCTTGTACCGTTGGTGATCTTATAGATCTTATAATTAAATGTTTCCCTGAAAGTCTCTTTTTATTATCTGTGATAATGATCGAAGCAGACGAAATGAAAATCAGACTAAGAGCAGCCGACCAGTTGCAAAGGATAAAGTAATCTTTACCTAGGTTTCAATAGATATAAATCTATCTTCTTCAGAAGACGGCAGTATTATAACAAGACGAAATGAATTAAAATTTTTGCTGCGGCCGGGACTCAATCCCGGGTCTTCTTGCTTGACCATCGTACTGCGGTGGTGCAATGGTTAGCATTTCTGTCTATCAAGCAAGAAGACCCGGGTTCGAGTCCCGACCGCAACACAAATTTTAATTCATTTCGTCTGCTTTGGCCATTATCGTAGATAATAAAAAGGGACTTAAATGTCTCAGGGAAACATTTAATTATAAAAAGCGCGGTAAGTTGTAAGTCATTAGGCGAGGCGTCTTGTCATCATCCCAACAAGGTCGCACAGACCCATCCGATCTCCCGCCTGCCGTCCGGCCGCACCCATCTGTGCTACCCTCAGGAAACTGAAGAAACGAGTTCATCGTGGTCGATGACACGAAATGTCAACGAACTTCTCCTTCTTCGTGACAACACAAGGCAGCAGAAATCTGTGCACCCGCGAGGATCGCACAAAGCTTCATTGCACTGTTCTTCCCCATTCACTCTACAGCCAGGTTGTCGCACCTTCCGCCTTCCACGTGTTTGGCGCAATGAAGGATGCACTCCGCGGGAAGCAGTAAGTGGAAGAATGGACAGGACGCAGCAAGACGGCTCCCACGTCGACCTGTATGTAAGCGTATTGTCATATCGCTGGCTTAGTTGCGGAATACCTTTGGGGGCAGCGCGCTTTCAGAGTCGAGCACGGGACACGGAACTGTTATGTTGTGTTGTGGGTAGCTCTGCATGTGAGAGGCATTGTTATTATGGAAGTTCAAGTGCTATTACAGTAAAGTGATGAAATATGGAAGTGATTCAGAGGGAAGTGCGTAGTAATGTAATTAAAAGTGAGCAGTGCCGCCGATAACGTATTTGTGTATCCTCTCGTTGCGTGTCGTACCGTACATCAATCATCCGCGCCGTGTTCGTCCTCTCAGAATGGACTAATGGCGATGAGCAATATAGTTTACCACAAAAGAGAGCATTCAAGTGCCAGTGTCTTGTAGTGAGCGTGAGAACGTGCGTTCGTTCATCGCTTTTCTGCATCATCAACGATCAGCCGCGCCGAGATGGTTACGTTCACGCTCGTACAAATGAGAACTGAAAAATTAACTTTATGAACAGTGTTATATTATTAATGTGTCAAGGAGGACTGGTGGCAGATATCTGTCTATGCGTGACAAGCGAAAGAGCTTTCGTTCGATGATTCGGCTTCTGCATCATCAACAATCACCTGCGTCGTGTCGGTTACGCGTACGCTCGTCCAGGTGATATTGTGGACAGATAATCATCAATAAGTTAATTGGCATAGTCACTTTTATAGAGTGTAAACAGTGCAACCTGTGATTTTCATATCTTCTCAGAATATAGATGTTCATGCCCGACGTAGGACAGTGTTGTGCTTAACGTTGAGTGGCTCCCCTAAACCCGCTTGCATATTTAAATTCATAATTTGAGGCAAGCTAGCAGCAGCGTGGAGCAGAACAATACGACCGCCGCAGGATTATCAGATACGTGGTGTGGACAGGGCGCACGGTCGAAACGCGAAGTGACAACCTACGTATTCCAAGTATAAATAAGTGAAATAAATCTATTTATTTCTACTTAAAATAATCTAACTTAACCTTGATAAGTTCCTCCTTAGGTGATTCACATATTCATTCACATGGTTCTGGAATAAGCGTTAAATGCTACTCTGTGGGATTCGAGTTCTATATTTGCTATCTGGAATAGCTTTCACCTGTTGCTAGAAGTCTTAACCTATCCATGGAATAATCTTCAGCAAAAATAGCATTCATGATTTAAATAATGAAACACTTCCCAGTTACGTATTTTTTTCACGATTTCCACGGTGCTGCGCGAGAATTTATTCTCATGATCACGTACAAATACTTAATAGATATTTTATGTGATGTTTCGGAAAATTGGAGAAAAGAAGTTGTCCGATTGCAGTAGAACCATAAAAACAGAACTGCAGGGCAAGAGAGGCAGAACAACATACACACAAACACCACATAAAACACCTATGTAAATATTTCCTCTTCATAATGAGAATAAATTCTCGAAAAGCGTCATATTAAACATGAAAAAATAATTGGCTAGCACAGTGTTTCAATATTTAGATCGTGAATGACGCAGCTGCAGGCTTTCCAAAAATATCGCATATCTGTGGTAGGCAATGAAAACCTCGTAACTCCTCCTGTCCGTGAAAACCCCATAATTCCAATTACCAATAACTTCATTATCAAAGAGAGACCTGGAAGTATATGGATTTCAGTAACCTATAAATAACTAGACTTCTCCTGTCTCCGGTCTCGCAAATGACATATGGCTGCGAGAGCGGCGTGCTGACCACTTCCCCTTCCATGTCCGCATTCAGTGATGCCTGTGGGTGAGGACGACACGGCGACCGGTCGGTGTCGTTGGGTCTTCGTGGCCTATTCGGGCGGAGTTTAGTTTAGTTCTACTATATAGTTACACATGTAGCAACTTTATCTGTATCATTTCATATTATTTTTAAGAAATTGTTTTTGTTTCTCCCGTAAAATTTAACAATATGGAGCTACGAGGTTTTCATTGCCTACCATCGTTATGATGCATGAAGTTACGAAATAGCATTTCTTAGGTGAAAAGCGTATATGCAGATATGATGGAACACTTTCATTAGGGCAAACTGAAATGTTTGTTCGCTCATCCTCAAACAACTTTCGTTATGTCCTCGCACAGTAGCCCACGAAGCAAATTTTGGTGAACACTTCGAGCTTCTCTTCTATGTATCCACGGTTCAACCACAATTTCCCATTTCTTATTCATTTCAAGCAATGCGCTCGCTACCAATATGTGCTGTTGTACAGACGATTAATTGTTCGGCTTCCATTCCAGAACAACTATGACAAAAAATTTCACGATCGTGTAGTATTTCCAGTGAACTACACTCACGCTCATAAATTAAGGATAATTACAGAATGTGGTGCCACACAACGTGGCACTAGACAAAACTGGTGCTAATAGCATAAGCACATAGGGAACACACAGATCTGTAAGTCCACGGCACTGGTGATAAGTTGAGAAAACCGTCCCTAAACACATGTGCTACAAAACGTCACTACGCATGTACCCTGACATCAGTATGGGATATGATCACCATGCACACGTACACAGGCCACACAACGGGTTGGCATACTCTGGATCAGGTGGTCGAGCAGCTGCTGGGGTATAGCCTCCCATTCTTGCACCAGTGCCTGTCAGAGCTCTTGAAGTGTCCTAGAGGTCTGAAGACGTGCGGCGATACGTCGACTGAGAGCGTCCCGACGGGTTTTAGATCTGGAGAATAGGCAGGCCACTCCATGCGCCTGATATCTTCTGTTTCAAGGTACTCCTCCACAATGGCAGCTCGGTGGGGCCGTGCGTTATCATCCATCAGGAGGAAGGTGGGATCCACTGCACCCCTGAAAAGGCGGACATACTGGTGCAAAATGACGTTCCGATGCACCTGACCTGTTACAGTTCCTCTGTCAAAGATATGCAGGGATGTACGTGCACCAATCATAATCCCACACCACACCATCAAACCACGACCTCCATACAGGTCCCTTTCAATGACATTAAGGGGTTGGTATCTGGGTCCTAGTCCACGCCAGATGAAAACCCGGCGAGAATCACTGTTCGTTCGTGAACATAACCTGGGACCACTGTTCCAATGACCACGTACTGTGTTCTTGGCACCAGGCTTTACGGGCTCTCCTGTGACCAGCAGTCAGTGGAATGCACCTTGCAGGTCTCCGGGCGAATAAACCATGTCTGTTCAGTCGTCTGTAGACTGTGTGTCTGGAGACAACTGTTCCAGTGGCTGCAGTAAGGTCCCGTGCAAGGCTATCTGCAGTGCTCCGTGGCCGTATGCGGGCACTGATGGTAGGATATTGGTCTTCTTGTGGTGTTGTACACTGTGTGCGTCCCGTACTGTAGCGCAGGGCAAATTTAAGCAGCCCGCTGAAAAAATCTTTTAGGAACGAACGAACTATAGAATGTGCTGTCGATACGTACCTCTTCTGCTCTCCTAGACCCCTCCCCGCCGTTTTGTATTTTCATAATTGAGTGCCACCAGGATGGCAAGATTGGGCGAAATTTTGCTATTTGGGCTACTTATGATAGAATTTTGAGCATTTTTTTAAAAAAATGCAACCATCGTGCCTTGGCGATATTTTTGTTGATTATTGACACAGGCAAATCCAAGTGCATTTTTGTACACTCATTTTAATTTAATGTTATTTGTAGTTATGTTTACTACTCTGCTGCCTTGTCGAATACTGAAATATTGTAATCCCAAAGTTGTACCAGTCTCCAAATAACGACTCCAGTGCCAAAAGTTAAACTGCTATAGATATGTAATTAGGTTATAATAGTAGGGTTTAAATATTTTTAACTTACCATAACTCTAGTGGACAAATAAAAATTGATTTTCCTATTCTTTCTTACAATTTTACGTGTAAAATTGTAAGAAACTATCACAGCAGCACACAGAACAAAAACAATAGACATTACATTAAATTCAGCTGCAAGTAAGAACAGAACTGCTCTAATAAGGCCAACAATGTGCAGTTGTTGGTCTCAAATGGATAATCTGAGACCAGGACAAATTTGCGAATGAGACATGCATGTGGAATGTCTCAGATTTTTTTTTTTAATACGTAAACTCACGATTATCCGCAGTAATTGAGGACTTGAAAACCGCGGATAATCCATATTGAAGGTACACAATACTGTATTAGCGTCGTTCAAAAGAAAAATTTTACGTCATATTTAATATCAGCTACGCTACGGTCGCAGGTTCGAATCCTGCCTCGGGCATGGATGTGTGTGATGTCCTTAAGTTAGTTAGGTTTAAGTGGTTCTAAGTTCTAGGGGACTGATGACCTCAGAAGTTGAGTCCCATAGTGCTCAGAGCCATTAGAACCAATATCAGCTATAAATGTCCTTGTATAATAAACTCCTGGAAATAATTGCAAAATTCAGAAGTAGCCTCATTATCCTCACTTAACTTTTCTTCTTGGACAACAATCTCCCGGACTCCATGACGCAGTTGAAATCATGTTAACCATCCGGAAGGTGCATTAAAATCCCCATCAAATCCCAGATTCTGAAAAAAAAAAAAAGAAACTGGGCGTGTTTGGAGCATTTTGGGCCGGGTATTCGTATGCCCTCTGCTCTTTTCTGTTGAAACCGTTCCAACGTACACTGAGGAACCAAAGTATCTGCCTGATATCGTGTAGGGTCTCCACGAGCACGCTGAAGTGCCGCAACAGGACGTGGCATGGACTCGACTAATGTCTGAAGTAGTGCTGGAGGGAATTGACATTATGAATCTTGCAGGGCTGTCCATAAATCCGTAAGAGTACGAGGGAGTGAAGACATCTTCTGAAGAGCACGTTGCAAGGCATCCCAGATATGCTCAACAGTGTTCATGTCTGGGGAGTTTGGTTGCCAGAGGAAGTGTTTAAACTCAGAGGAGTGTTCCTGGAGCCACTCTGTAGCAATTCTGGACGTGTGGTGGTCGCATTGTCCTGCTGGAATTGCCAAGTCCGTCGGAATGCACAATGGACATGAATGGATGCAAGTGATCGGACAGGATGCTCACGTATGTGTTACATGTCAGAGTCGTATCTAGACGTATTAGGGATCCCATATAACTCCAACTGCACACGCTCCACACCATTACAGATCTTCCACCAGCTTGACCAGGCCCCTGCTGACATGTAGCGTTCATGGATTCATGCGGTTGTCTCCATACCCGTCCACATACATCAGCTGGATACAATTTGAAACGAGACTCGTCCGATCAGGGAACATGATGCCAGTCATCAACAGTCCAATGCCGATGTTTACGTGTGGTAGACGGTACGTAAAGCTCTGTGTCGTCCAGTCATCAAGGGTACACGAGTGGACCTTCGGCTCGGTAGGGGCGGTAGTGATGATTTTTCTTTTAATTGTTCGCACGCTAACACTTGTTGATGGCCCACCATTGAAACCTGGAGCAATTTGCGGAAGTGTTGCCCTCCTGTCACGTTGAACGATTCTCTTCAGTTCTTGTTGGTCCCGTTCTTGCAGGATCTTTCTCCGACCACAGCGATGTCGGAGATTTGATGTTTCACCGGATTCCTGATATTCACGGTACACTCGTGAAATCGTCATGAATCCCCACTTCATCGCTATCTCGGAAATGCTGTGTACCATCGCTCGTGCGTCGACTAGAACACCACGTGCAGATTCACTTAAGGCTTGATAACCTGCCATTGTAGGAGCAGTAACGGATCTAACAGCTGCGCCAGACACTTGTCTTGTGTAGGCACTGCCGACCGCAGCGCCGTATTCTGCCCTTTTACATCTCTCTGTATTTGAATACGCATGCCTATACCAGTTTCTTTGCCGCTTCAATGTAGCGTTATCCAGTGATCCGCGTGTACCATATGTCGTCAACCATCTGTCTACAATCTGCAATCGTACGTCCATCATGTATATTCCCGTTCTGGGGAGGGATTTTAATTGAAAGTCGCTTGTCCGATGTCGACGGATAAATACGATATTGCAGTGCTTGTGTCGTTCAGAAATGCGGCGCATGCAAGTCCGAAGGAACATTGCATCGTAATTCTGAACAACGTTGGCGCTGCAGTATCGTATACAACCTTTAGATGAGTTCAGAACTGCTAGCAAACTGAATTATTTTGTCTCCGTTTTTCTTAATATCACGGATCGGAGTTTCATCCCCATTGTAAATCAGTGGCATATTTCGCGCACCAGTACTATGTATTGTGGATTATTTGCTTTTCCTATTGTAGAAGCTTTCAAACATGGTTCTGCACTAATAAAACCAATGATTATCTTCCGCTGCAATTACGGTACAGCGATTGCTGTGTCCGAGCAGCTAACTGCACATTGTTCAGTACATTCGTGTTGCAATGTTGGATTATCGTTCATCTCCGACCGTTCCCGAGTTAAAGAAAAGTTTTCAGAAGCAAAAAGAAGTGGGAGAAATAGGCCGCGAATAATCTGCAAAGCAGATAATCCGCCTGCCGATAATCGAGATTTTACTGTATTTATATTGACGATACTGTGAGGCAGTGGATAAGCAACTGAAATTTTTTAACTTCAACGAAAGGAATCATTCTACGACTCTTTGTTGCTGATGATAAAGTTTTGATTGCTGGTAGCGAGAACACAAATGTCCCTTGGTGGTAAAACAGTCTGCTAAGTCGACCAGTTGAAATTCTTAGGACTGAAGGTAGATGGAAGGCTTTCTTGGAAAAGATTTTGTGCAGAAACTGAATATTGCTATTTTCCACTATAACAATGACCTCCACTTTCGCTGCGTTGGAGCACAAAGGCGTGTTTACTTGCTTACTTCCAATCTGCTGTCTTGTGTTATATTTTCGGGCAACTCTATTATGCACTCACCAAGAATATTCTTAGCCCAGAAAAGGCCAGCCAGACTGATCGGCAGCATCACTACATAAACTTCGTGCATGCTGTTGGGCTTCTAACTCTGCCGTCCCAGCACATATATCCATCATGGAATTTTATGTCAACAATATTAACTCATTCATAACAAGCGAAACATTCATTAACAGTGAGCTCTAGGAAGCAATGCTGTTCACCCCTATTTTAATAAACCCAACCAAGTATTTTACTTTGACCAGGACCTCTTCCAGCTGTTATCTCACAACAATGCAAAACTGGCGCATAAGAACAACACAGGATTAGATTAAACTGTTGTGCACTCAGCTTTGTGAAAATTACGATTGTGAATTTGCCAATAATACTACAGTGTAATCATTCTCTCCTGCACAAAGGAAGAGTCTGTCTTCGAAATTGTGAACTGTAAATAAAATTCCACATCCAAGTCATGTAGGACTTAATTTCTGGCCTCATAAACAACCCACTGCAAAACCCCATCTCAGAGCATCACCTACTTCACGAGCAATTAGCACTGCAGCTGTGTAATTCATGGCTTGGTTTTCGCCCATTGGTTGAACTCCCCCCCCCCCCCCCCCGCCGCCCCCCCCCCCCAGCATTCTGCAGCTGATAACACCACAACTATGACAAACAAATTTTGCAAACCAACATACAGAAAATCTCCTATGGCATAATGAGGAAACAGTTCGAAATCTTCATTAGGTTGCCGACAAAGGGAGTGTTCCACCTTCCATCTTATCAGAGAGCCTCCCAAAAATGCCGCTAAGGCTCAGGACCTCTCAAGGACTACAGCAGTCTGCTAGAGCACAAATTAACCCTTGCATGATGTCTGGGGTCATTTTAGACCCCAAGGCTCGTTTAACTACAAATAAACAGTTTTAATGTGGGTGTAGACTACTCATCCTACAGATAGCTATTCACGGACTTTTTATTATAACTGGGTGAAATATTTATGATTATATCACAGTTTGTAGTACTACAATTTGAAATTTTTGCAGTGGAGTCAGAAAATACTCCAGGTATTCAGTATGTGATTTTCAGTGTTATATATGTTTTGTTACGAAAATAAATCTTGCCAACAATGCACCTTATAAACCGACATTCATTTGTACATTGTTGTGAACAATAAATCGAAAATAACATTCATGTGCATTGTTACGACAAATTCACAGTTTGGACGTGAGTTTTGTGGAAGGAAGACGTGGTGTTATAGTTTATTCGTCAAGGAATGTGCATCTTCTTTTGGGTGTAGAAGTGGGCAGATAACATATAACACAGTACCACCTGATGTGCGCAAGCAGGTTTCAAGGAATGTAATATGTGAAACTGCGCATAATCCATGTCACCTTAGACCACAATTCCAGACAAAGGCAGATTGTTTCAGACTTTTTATCACCAATCACATGTGGAATGCAATAGCAATGCATAAAAAAATTAATTATTTTGTGTAAAGAAAACTTACATTAAAGTGACACATTCCACACCATTACAGAATGTCGTATTCATAATCTATGGAACAAAGATTAATGTATGTATGTATGTACCAATAATCATTCAAAAGATAACAAAATTCTGTACCCAACTATTGAATGATGGATTGAACTTGATGCTACAGAGCTGCAGGCATTCTTTGGTCTACTAGTAATAGCTGGCTTGTATGAGGCACGTGGGAAGCCTTTGAGTCAGTTTTGGTCAGAAGAGTATGGCTTACCTATTTTTTGGCGACAACGAGCTTTTGAAGATTTCGTGATATTTTGATGTGTCTCCGGTTCAGTGATAAACTTACAAGGGAAGAAAGAAAAGCTCCTTCTGGAACAAAAGCTGAATCTAAAGGGCTGTGCTTGAAATGTTTGTTGATGCGTGCATTTCGTTTTATGTCCCTGGACCTTATATTACAGTTGATGAGCATCTGTGTACTGTCAGGGGTCGGTGTCCATCCTAGATGTACATTCCTTTGAAACCTCGAAAGTATAGGATAAAAGTGTGGGCTGCTGTAAATTGTGACACCAATTGTGTCATAAATGCACTAGTGTATATGGGGGACTCTGCTGAAGGAAGGGAAACAAATCAAGGGAAACGAATGGTACATGATTTAGTGGTAGGGACATTACCGCTGATAACTTTTTTACAAGTTTTGATTTTGGACAAGAACTTCTTACTAACAAATAGACAGTTGTGGGAACTCTTCAGGCCAACCGAAAAGCGCTACCAAAAGAAATGTTGCCATCAAAACAGAGGCGTCCATTACCAACCACTTTAGGGTATGCACAGAATACTGTTTTAGCTTTGTATGTTCCTATACAAAATAAATCAGTGATTTTGTTGTCCACTCTACACCAAAAATTTGATATAAGTGAGCATGAGCACAATAAACATGAAATAATAAAGTTCTATAACTCAATAGAGTCAGGAGTTGATATGGTTGATAAGATGGCTGGACATTATTCAGTGAAACATGGAACAAGAAGGTGGCCACTTGCTGTATTTTTTGATATTCTAAATTTAGCTTGTCTCAGTGCTTGCATTCTGTATTGTAAATTTTTACATGGTATGAGAAGTAAAAATGTAAGAAGACAATTCCTCTCAGAAATAGGAAAAGAACTAGTCAAACCTCATACTGAACGACAGATCCTGTCACCCCAGTGCAGAACACAACACAATCATTAAGCAATAATATCTTTAGGCTTCAAGACTCTCCTAAAGGAAAAACAACACAATAACCAGGAAGCTGATGTTCCAAATCTGAAAAGAAAGTGGTGTGTTTTCTGCCCAAGGTCAAAGGACAAGAAAGTGAATCAACAGTGTGATAGGTCACAAGTTTGTCTGTAAATAGCATGCTAGGATAAGTGTGTTGTGTAATGCTTGTTCGTCATATGACACGGAAAGTGAGTAGGAGTGTATTTCTAATAAAATTCCATTAAGTGATATTCCACATAACATTACTAAATTGCATTACTGTTACATAGTATGTGGGTTGTGAATATTTTGTGTTAAAATAATTTTTTATAACTAAACAAACTAAACAATGTTTTCATAGTTCAAACAAATACAGTATAGTAAATAATTACAACTGATATCTAATTTAATTATACTAAGAAACCATGCAGTTGTAATATCAACATCGTGCTTATGTTTCTCAATAAATGATAATTATTCTTGTGGACATATTTCAAATTTTATCACCATAAAGTTGCTTGAATCACTTGGGGGTCAAAAAAGACCCCAAGCATACAGTATGTTTTTCCAGAGCTGATACCATGCGAGGGTTAAGCACATATATTCCTCTCTGGATGAGTGAAGTCCTCTTGTAATAAGACATCCCTATCTGCTCGGAAATGATTTGTGATCTCTCAGTTTCCATGGCTATATATTTTTGATTATTTATCTATATAACATTGCTTTTGCAACTGATATTTTAAGGACTTCTACCTTCCATTCTTTCCTTGGGAGTACAAATCTTGCATTTATCAGAATACTACAGTTCACCTCCTTCCCCACTCCTGTATCCTCCAACAGTCTTTCAAAAATAAAAGGGGTAAAAGAAAACAATTGAAATTACAGAGGACTTTACTCTGCTCCTTTGCATTTGCAAAGCACATTATTCCAACTTACAAGTATACACACTGATCCACAAATATTAACCAATTCATTATATAAAGTTAGGAACAGGGATTGGACCCATAGCACACTTTTATCAGGCATATCAACTCCATAGACAGTATCATTGAGATACAAGTATGTAATTAGCACTGTATCACTAAAGATCAATAACATGTAGGATATGGTGCAACTGTCAGTACAGTTTTTACCAATCTGGAAAGCAGTGAATTGTTGTTTACCTTAAAAGATATCCATTATGAAATAAAACATTCACAGAAGTCAGTATCACTTCAGCGTCATTTGATGGTTGGAAATAAGGCAGAAGAGGTGCATGAATTCCATATTAGTAGGGCACATTACCTTTAGGCACACAGGCAGTACAGCATTGAGATCTGAGGATTACATCTGCAGCTGAAGACCTGTCACACTTTCACAGAAACACATAATTATCAGTATGCTTGCTCTCAAATGGCAGATGATTTAGTCCTTTACTTCTAGTGGCAAAGGTCATGAAACTACTGATGTATAGCTCATTCTAGCAAGACAGTGCATAAAAATTCCATGGTTCAAAATGTACTGTAACATCAGCACCAACACTGACCATCTTTGAAACAAGAGTAAGACAGTGACATCCACACTGCTGGTAACTGAAACTTTACCAACAAACATTTTCCTCAGGGAAATGGTTACACTAGCACACAATTATAGCTGAACAACTAAATGCATTTAAGCTGAGATCTCTTAGTTTGCTGGTACATTACTGATTAATGGTACTCATTAATATGATCAACTGAGTTCTTGTTGCCACCTTTCTTCACAATATTTTGATGACCAGCTTAGTCGTAACTACTAGGTGCTGCTAAATGAGTTATTGTGCATAGTTGCTGACTGGTCTCCAGTCAGTCAGATGTAGCTCCTATGTTGCATAATTAGTTTGCTTTAGGTCGTAGTTTCATTTTATTAAATAAAGCTGTCCTCAATGTGAAGGCTGAATTGAACACTGCAGTGTTCACTGATCATGATCCCTTTGGATGGGATGTGTCTGTGCCTTCCCCTGAGCTGCAAACTGAATTACTCCAACAGTTACAGGGAGTCTTACAGTTGAACATGGACAAATAATTGCCAAAGGTGGAAGAGTAGATAACTAACATAAAAAGTTATTGCTCTGACTGGGGATTGGACCCTTGATCTTTGAGCTTGAACTCTGGCACTATGATTCAAAGAGCAGACCTGCAGCGTAGGAGCCCACACCACAAAAAATTTAAATGAAGATGTCTCTGTCTTAATACTGCCATACAAGTTCTCTTGCAATAGTAATTCCAACTGTCAGCCAATTGAACGCCTTCAGTTTGAGTTGGTAGTGTATGGGCAAGCCAATCAGCCAATAAGATTATTTGAAACTTTTAGCTGAAAGCAGATTGTTTGGTAGAGTTTGTACTTGAACTAAAAGTAATTAAATTTTGCTTGGTTGTTACAGTCCTTTTATGAATTGCCCAGTAAACACATTTGCTTTTAGTTACAGTTCTTATTTCTAAAGTTTAAACACTGATTTTTTCATGGATTTGACTTTTTTTTTTTTAAATTGTCATAGCTGTGTTAATAAATTGAGATGAATGACTTATTGATTTCAGTTCTTTCCACTTTTACATCTTATCAGTTCATTACACTAGAAATTTTATTGTAAAATTTCATATATTTAACAAAAAAAACATAAATGCCATGGTATAGGTTTAAATTTGAAAATTGATCCAAAATGTTATTTTTGTGGGTTAATTATCACAAAACTCCCCATAGGGCTTACACCACTGATTCACACTAGGAGTCTATGGATCCTATGTATTGCTCTGGCACACAGTGTGTTTGTTATTATTTGGAAAAAAAGAGATAATAATATGATTTTGTTCTTTATTGTTTGTAAGACATGAGATATATTCTTAGCACATAGCTAATACCAAACTGCTGTGTTTACATGTTGCAGGCTGGATGGCGAGGAGGTGCGGCTGATGCTGTGGGATACGGCAGGCCAGGAGGAGTTCGATGCCATCACCAAGGCCTACTATCGGGGTGCCCAGGCCTGCGTGCTTGCCTTCTCCACCACTGACCGTGACTCCTTCGAGGCTGCACACTCCTGGAAGATGAAGGTACGCTTGGTAGTAGAAGGGGTGCTTACCGTTCTGCCTTCTCAACCTTAGCCACAGAAGACAACCCCCCCCCCCCCTCCCTCAAGAAAAAAAAAAACCCTTTAAGCTTGCAACTACTTTCATACAGAAAATGCTACAGGAAAATGTGGTTGTTTCACTGAGAATTTTAGGCTCTGTCTAGTGCTGTACATCAATGTTTCTCTTTTAAATACTGATGTGTTCTTGAGAACTGACATAGAGTATCTGAAAGCTACATGATAGAACACCCCTGTTCCACTCTTATGGATCATTTGTGGCCACAGCACTCTAGAGCAAAACGAGAACAGATGTTGGTTATTTTTGTAAAAACTCTAGCTTCTTTGTTTGTTTTCATCTGCCTCCTAGTATGACAATTTGGGCATTGACTTTCATTTGTTACGCAAATAAAAGAGTTGCAATGAAAGATATATTTAAAAAACAATATATCATATCATTTCCATTAACATAATCCTCTAGACTGTTTCTGAGATTTTTCCCATAAGCTGCCTAGACGGAAAAACAGAGAATAATAAAATATTTTGAAGAAAAGTTCTGATGTAAATGGTGAAATTGTTTATTTTTCAATTTAACACTAGAGTTCAGTTCTGAAAACTTATTTAACTTTTTCTGCAAAAAATGTGTGCCTGTTTTCTCAACAATTAAATATGAACAAAATTATAAATTTGAAATTAACACTAACTGTAAATGAACATTAATTAAATGGAGTCATCCATAAATTATGATGCAGTTTAATCAGATGGGGGTATTAACCCCAAATTTAAAAAGTAATAGTTCTTCAAAAATGTAGGAAAAGATATATTTCTACTTATTGTAAAGAAGATACGTCAAGTTGCAGACATGCATGGTTGAAAGACAATCACTTATAGCTTTCAGCCAAAGCCTTCGTCAGGAAAGAGGACACACACAAAAGCAAGCACACCTCACATGCACACAACTGCCAACTCCAGCATCTCGGGCCGAAATACATCGTGGGATGCAAGCAGCAACCTGGAGGGTGTAGGGAACAGGAAGGGGAAGGGATAGTAGAGTACGCGTGGGGAGAAAGACGAACACTCTCTGTTGGAGTGTACAGGGAATACACTGCCGACAAGTGCAGCTTCAGGAAGTTGTGGGATAGGGAGGCAGGGGTGGGGGAAGGGAACAAAAGAGGAGAGGAGTAAGGAAAGACAGCTGGATGTGTTGGCAGAGGGCTCAAATAAACAGGGTGGGAGATCAGAATGGTGTGAAGATGATAGGACAGAGGTGATGGCAACTGTTGGGTGGAGGGTGTGGAGGCACTTTGTTACCGTAGGATCAGGCCGGGATGATTATGAGAGCAGAGAATGTGTTGTAAGGAGAACTCCTATCCGCACAGTTCAGAAAAGATGGTGGTAGAGTGAAGGATCCAGATGGCTCGGGTAGTGAAATAGCCATTGAAATCAAGTGTGTTATGTTCACCTGCATGTTGTGCCACATGATGGTCTTCTTTCTCCTGTTGGCCACACTTGGGTGGTGACTGTTCATCAGGTGGACAGCTGGTTCGTAGTCATACCAATATAAAAAGCTGTGCATGATTGCAGCAGAGCTGGTAAATGACATGGCTGCCTTCACAGGTGACTCAGCCCCTGGGGTAGGATAAACGTGTGACAGGACTGTAATAGGAAGTGTTGGGTGGGTGGATTGGACAGATTTTGCACCTGGGTCTTTCCCAGGTATATGATCCTTTGGTAAGTGGTTGGGATTGGGAGTGGCATAGTGATGGACTAGGGTTCTGAGGAAGTTGGGTGGGTGATGGAACACCACTTTAGGAGGGGTGGGAAGTATCTTGGATAGGATGTCCCTCATTTCAGGGCATGATGATAGGTAATAAAAACTGTGGCAAAAGATGTGGTTCAGTTGTTCCAGTCCAGGGTGGTACTTCGTGATGAAGGGGACACTCCTTTGTGGCTGGTTTTTGGGGGTGGTGGGTGGGTTGGAGTTGTGAGGGGAAATGGCACGAAAGATCTGTTAGCGGACTAGGTGTGGAGGATAATGCCTATTTGTGAAAGTCTTGGTGAGACGTCTCACTCCCCCCCCCCCCCCCCCCCCCCCATACTCCACTATCCCTTCCCCTCCGCCTCCAGGTTGCTGCTCGTGTCTCATGTGATGTTGCGTTCCAGCACAAAATGCTGGAGTTGGTGGTCATGTGTGCTGTCTTCTTTACAGTAAGTACCAATCTGTCTTTTCCTACATTGTTGATATTCCTTCCTGGAGTTTCCATTCTTCAATAATGCTTCAAATTACCTGTGGTGGTCTCTTAATATCAGAGCATCATCATAAATTGACCAGCAATAAAAAGATATGCATTTCATATTAACTGTTAATACGAGATTGTGATAATCAAAAGAATCATTTTTTTATTGCTGAATAATTTCCATAAACTGCATGAGAAAGACGTACTAGTACAGAAATCACACTAATCCAAAACCAGTTCTTTTTATTTTTACATAAAAGATATAATGTTACCAATAACCTGACATCAGAAACATATTTAGCTTGGTTCATGCATATTAACTATTTGCTTTAGAGGCTCAGCTGAAGACATGAAGTTGCATGGTAAGAACCCAGGCACACCTAACACATGTCCAAAAACAGAGAACTTCACTAGTAAAACAGACTGTGTGGCTGATGCATTCAGTGCCCTTAGCAGCTAATCTGTATTCATAAACTTTCAGTTTCTGGATTTGTATTCAAATACTTTTGGTTCTAGAGAACACAGTTGCTGATTTTTTGAAGTCCTTAGTTTTGATCATCTTTAGTGTATACCTCGGTTAATGGGTCATCCCAGATACCAGTTGCGCGCCATATTGAGTAGAATCTATTAGTTTATCCACTTATGTTGCAGCCACCAAGTATTTCCTGTTCATTTTACGAATCCACTAATGGTGATTGTGCCCCTTTCCTTTTCTTCTTAATACTTTGACTTAAAAACGCCCATAATGCTATCGTAACTTACCAGTGTACTGCATGTTATGTCAATCAGCAAGCAATCAGTTGCTAATGCTAGTCAGTGAAGACTCACCCCACTGCAGTTAGATTACCTGTGCTACTGGTATGCTACTGATGTTCCAGCTGTAGTTTCCATTTCTAACATATCTGTTGTGTAGATCTTCAGTTGGGAAATGGTCAGTAGCTGCTCATTGAAAAAAGGCTCTTCTTCTTTTTATTTTGTATCACAAAAAGTCTCTTGCAGCCAGCTATATCATGTTGGTACTTATTAAGTGATACAATATAATAAAGGGTTTGCAAATTGTTAACAATTTCACATAAAATGTTTATGTAGCACTGTTAACTTATAGGTGAAGTTCCAGGTTCATTAAAAATCTCTGTTAGCATCTGTACATGTATTAGCTGTTCTTTGATAATAATGATGATAGTGAAGTTGCCAGAGAACAGTTTAGTTTTAGCAGATTTTGCAACAGAGCATTTCATGGTTCATTAACATTTATGCAGCCAAAGAAGATACGGCTGGTGTCCTTTTCACCACATGCTCACAGCAGGGATGCAGTGCAGGTGTTTCTTGAAGGAGCCATATCTAAAGCCCAGGGGCATGACCTTGGTTCTGAAGCTCCGTGAACATTTGAGATTGTCATCTTGGCAACATACTGATAGCAAAGTACTTATTTGTGCACAGGCTTCTGCCCTACCTCTCAGTTCTTTATTCCATACTTCCCTTCCTGAAACTGTAACTCTTTCTAGACATGGATATTGGGTTTCTACAATGACAAATTTGTACTGGGTTGTGCAGGAGTGTTCCATTAGTTTGAACAAAAAATGTTTCTACACAAACTTCCACCTTGTGGCACATAAAATACAAATGGTGATATATAACATGTAAATCATTGTATTGCAACAATCCTTTGTACTTCTAGATCTCTCCAGGCATCAGTTACTACAGCAATTAGGCTGACTGATGAAATAACAACAATAATTTTTAGTGAACATTGCACAACCCAGTAACATCCGTTGTCCACAATCTCTGCAATACCGATTCAAAATCTCCCTCTCCTGAAAGAAACAGAGAGTTTCTTGTTTCACAGTGAATTCCTGCTGCACAACTGTTGAATACTGTAAACTGTGTGGACACTGATGGCACAAGCCTGTATCAAATATTTCTGGTCCTTAGTCATTTTGTTCATAAGTTCCAATTGCACTCACATTTCTTTGTAGGCAGATGAAGGGATGAATCAGTTCCTCATCCTAGCAAAAAGCATCACAAGGAAGGAAGATTAATTAGTGTTCAACATTCCATTGACATTGAGGTCATTAGAGACAGAACACAAGCTCAGATTGTTTCAAGGATGGGGAATGAAATCTGCCATGCCCTTTCAAAGGAACCCTCCCAGCATTTTAGCAATTGATGGAAATCACAAAAACCTAAACCAGGATATCAGGAGTGTCGGATGTGGATTTGAACGACATCCTTCTGAATGCAAGTCCAGTGTGCTAACGTGTGCACCACCTCCAGTGGGAAATAGCACAATGTGTCATCACTAAAGACTAACTTGCCAACAGGATGTTAAAATCTTCTCTTTACATGGTTTTATAATGCTCTTCTCCAAAAACTGCATGCCAGGCAGACCTGTAAATGTCTGCAGCAATGCTTCCAATCTCCACAAAGCTGCAGTGTCTTCTCCAGAGTATTCATCTCATGCTAGTATGTTTGTAGCTCATATTATGCATCCAACTATTATTTTAGTGGGGAACTAAATCTAGACATCCATTAGATGTAGATATCAGATGATAACTACTTACTAACCGAAAATAGTCCATGAGAAAGCATTGTGCAACTTGAGCTGCTGTTTAATTACTGTAGTGTAGAATGCTCATACAATTTTACCATCCAATTTTCAACAGTTGCTTACTATATTTGTAGCAGAATATTCCCATAAAGGCCATAAGAACTACAGGGGGTGTAAAAACATATGCCAGACACTTTAGGAATTTATTCTTGATATCAAAACATTATAAAAAGTTCATATGTACATGAGTCCAAACATTCAGCAGTAGGGAAGTATGAAAGGAGTTATTATTCATGGCACGTAAACAGTACCTCTTCAAAACACATTTACATTTACAAAAATTGCATCCTTGCATCTTCTGAGGAGGCATTGGATATTTTGCGGAGAACTCCTGGTGTGTTACATTTTTGATCAAATGTATTTTGAATAGGCTCCCTCAGAACATCAACAAGGAGCTCAAGATATGCTAAGGATTTTAAATGTCCCCAAAAGGAATACCCCTGGTGATCAGTCAGGCCATGCAATGGATCTTCCTTGACCAATCCACATGTTCACAAACTATCCAAAATGATACATGTAAAGTGAGGTGGAGTACCATCATGCATAAACTACATTCATTGGATGATGTCTAGATGTAAGTAAATCATCTTCATTAAGTAAATGAAACAGCTCATTTCTGAGGGACTGTAGATACATTTGTCCAATAAGACCTTGCGGAAAGAAGTAGCAATGAGATGATCCCAAATGTTCCCACTGCACATGTTGAGGCTGAACCTCTGTTGACATCTGCCTCATTGTACTTCATGAGGGTTTTCAAATGCCCAAACGCAACTGTTCTGATGACTGCGAGATCTTGTTACATGAGAAGCCATCCTCATAAGTGAATAAGGCAAATGTTAAGAATTGCAGAAATTCAGCAGATTGCTCTAACACACATTAACAAAGTTATTCTTGGCTGAAAGGCTGCCTGATTCAATCCTTGAACCTATTGAAGGTTACAATGATAGACAAGATTTTCATGCAGAATGTTCCAGATCATCATGTGATCAACGCCTCCCTTACCGCGGTTCTCCTTGATGGGGAATGAATAACGTGTTCTTCATGCTTGGGTGTTCGTATATTACATTGTCTCCCACCATCTGCAACCCTCTTCTCAAATTAGCATGTTTTTTATAAGCATTGTTGGAATCATACAAACATTACAAATGTGGAAATTTGTGGTAAGATTCTATTGGACCAAACTGCTGAGGTCATCTGTCCCTAAGCTTTCACACTACTTAATCTAACTAACTTATGCTAAATACAACACACACACACAGAGCCATGCCTGAGGGAGGACTCGAACCTCCGATGGGGGTAGCCACGTGCACCGTGACAAGACGCCCTAGACCGCGCGGCTACCCTGTGCAGCCATACAAACATTCTTGCTGCTCATTGTAACTGCCTCCCAGTCTAACATTCAGCATAAAGTTGATGTGATGCATCTGCATTCCCACCTGCTAGAGTGTACTTGTAGTGCATATCCATCATTTCAGATACTGAATACATCATTGTCAAGGAGGTTACTCTAAAACAGAACAGATAACAACCAGACAAAACAAAACAAATACCTTGATTAACTGTAAAGAAGAAAATGAGTTAAAATGCATGTTCAGGGTAAATCACACAACCAAGGATCACTACAGGGAATTCCTTTCACATCTCCCTAACAAATGATTTTTGGACACATGTTCATATCAACTTTCTGTGATGTTTTAATGTCAAGAATAAATCTGATTTTATACACCCTGTATACCAGGCAAGTCACTTTAGCTATTAATCACAAATATTACCAAAATGGTTCAAAATACTGAAAAAATGTTTTTGCGTGGTGGTGGTAAAATAAGCAGAGAGAATCTTATTATTTGATCAATTACGGTAATAACTTTCATGCAAGGAGGTATCAAAGCAAGTGTGGTTACGAATAACTTCTGCTGCTTGGGGCCCACAATGAAAATGATTTTATTGAAGGTCATGATCTTTCTGCCATTGACTGTAATGTTTTATCTTTTAAATACATGATTGCAATTATGGCACCTATACTACTGTCAAGTTCTTAAAACAGTGTCTTATCATAAGTCAAAAGTATCTGGCTATTATCAAGATTTTTGAGACTGTTGTCAAGAAAGCCTGAGTTTCATAATAATTTGACCTTTAAAAATTCTATCAAACAGGTGCCTTTGTGTCAGCACAACCATGTCAGAATGTAAAATACATTATTTTGCATGAACAGTTCTCAGAGATCATTCTTGCTAAGACACTGTTTTAAACACTTGACAATGGCCCAAGTGCCAAAATTGTAATCCTGTACTGAAAAATAAAACATCACAGCCAGTGGCAGAAAGATTGTCTTTTTCTATAAAAAGAACAGCTGCACTCCTTTCCTAAATGGAAGAATTTTTTTTATTTAACGGGATCTAAGACTGCTCAATAAGAGCAGTGTTGTGAGAGAATGTGCTAAATATGAAGGTTCAGATTGCCACAGCAGTGCAGTTTACTTCTTTTATAAGTTAATATGGAAAAGAATATGTTGGCAGCATCATTTTTACATTTAGTACTGTCTTGCTCCTTTTCACCAAATGTTACACTGCCAAAAATAACAAGCGCATCATAGTGTATCATTATACTTTTAATTTCAGGAGTTCTCAAATGCCATCAAACAAATACAATACTGAGTGCTATTTAACAAATGCATTGTTCGACCTAAACTTTTTTCAGAGTCTCTGAAGATAAAGTTATGGCCATCAACTATAACTGTAAACTATTACTGCCAAAAACCTTGTGAATATAGCTTCTACAATTCTGATAAAATTACCAAGGAAGTTGGCTTAGTGGTAAGACAGTGGATTTGCATTAGCATGGACAGCAGTTAAAATCCCAGCCCAGCTATCCAGGTGTAGGTTTTCTGCAGTTTCCATACATCTCTTAAGACAAATGCTGAAATGGTGCCTTAAAAAATGACACATCTGATTTCATTCCCAATCATTTCCAATCCGAACTTGTGGTCTATCTCCAATGATCTGTATACTGACAGAACATTAAATCCTAATCTTGCTTCTGCTCTCTGTACTACTTCTAGTGATATTCATTATTGCCAGCTTGGGCTAAACTCAGACAGTCTTCAGCAAATAGTGGTACAAGTTATCCACAGGACCAAGAGCAGAAGAAAAGCCCATAAATAAATTTGAGATAGGATGCTTCTATCAACATCTAAGGACCTTTGATACACACAGGGTTTGGGAAAAAAATGTGTTAACTCCATGAGAAATGAATGCTTGAACATAAATGCAGATGCTAGCCATGCCTTCAGATTGCACTGCTGTATTTGGCCACAAATGGCACTTATGCAATGTCCTCATATGTTACAAGTGTTAGTGATTCTCAGAACAGTGTTCTGTGTAATTGTGAGTGCATTATGCCGGAGCTAAGTGAATTCAAATGTGACTAAATTGTTGTTGATCATATGGTGGATACTTCTATAGCCAAAGTAACTGCAGTGTTTGATGTTTTAACAGGCAATGTATCAAAAATTTATACCACATGCGAGGAAAGTGAGAAACATCATATACTATGTCACAACACAGGCATAAATGTGTGTCGAGTGATCATGACAGATGGTCATTGAAGTCTACCATCACAAATAGAAAAGGATGACAGCTGAAAAAGCTACTGCATAACTGAATGTTGCAGTTGTGAACTCTGGCAGCACCAAAACAAGGCAAAGGCAACTGCAGAAGCAGGGAATTACAGCACGAGATGCAGCTCCAAAACCACTCATCGGTGATGCAAATGCCCATAAAAGGAAAACGTGGTGTTGAAGCCATAAAACCTGGACTGTGGAAAAATGAAAGGAAGTGATTTGGTCAGATGAGTCTTGTGTCACACTGTTTTCAATTTCTGCTAAAGTTTATGTCTCAAGAGTGAAACATGGTGTGGGTTCGATGATGATTTGGGCAGTCATACCATGATATTTCATGGGCCTGATGGTTACTCTGTAAGGTCACATTCCTGCCAGGGATTATGTGACCATTTTGGCTGATGAGATCCATCCCATGGTACAATGTTTGTTCCCCAGTGGTGAGCTGTGTTCCAAGACAGTAGGGCCCCTGTTCACACAGCTTTCATCATCCAGGGCCGGTTTTGTGAGCATGAGGTTTAAGTGTGGCATATCCCCTGGTCACCACAGTCACCATATCTCAATATTATGGAGCCCTTATGGCCTGCTTTGGAGAGAAGAGTGCATGATTGCTATATATCTCCATTATTGTTACCTGAGCTTGCCACTGTTCTGCAGGAAGAATGATACAAGGTTTGCCTGAAAACCATACATGACCTGAATTTATCCATTGCGAGATGCCTGGAAGCTGTTTTGAATACCAGAAATTTTCCTACATCATATTAGGCATGGTAATGTGATTTTGGTGTTTCGATATTTTTGTCCATCCCTGTATTTGAAACTAAATGTTTTCATCTTTCTTTCACACTCACTAAATTACAAATATACACATTCACAACCACATCTGAAGCCAGGCCACACCAAATAAGATCATTAGCTTACCTTATATCGCCACCAATGCTGTGTACATGCTGATTCTTTCTGCACCATTGCACAACTGCCCATGTTGACATCAGGAACACCCCCCCCCCCCCCCCCCAAAAAAAAAAAAAGCTTGCTTTTTGGCCTGGCACTTAAGAATACAGCTCTTGAGAAGATGCAGTCACCCCTCTCTGCAAATTATGTCACATGTATAAAGAGTTATCATCTCAGGCTTCCCAGCTGATCTTAGATCCAGGAAAGCTTTCTAGTAATTTTTTAAATGAGTTACACTCCAGGTGTCCACTAATGCATATTTTCTTTGCACTTTGCAGGTGGAAGACGAATGTGGAGAAATTCCAACAGTGCTTGTACAAAATAAAATCGACCTCCTTGATCAGAGCGTTGTTGATCCGTAAGTACTGACAGTGTTGTATGGCATTTAAATTTCTCATAGTCATAATATGTATTTCAATAAGAGATAGTAGATAAAAAATATATGTTTTCTGGGTTTGAACATTTTATGTAATACAGCTAAACCACTTATTATTTGTCAGGGAGGAAGCAGAACTCCTTGCAAGAGCCCTGGGCTGCCGACTCTTGCGGACCTCAGTGAAGGAAGACGTGAATGTGGCGGCTGTCTTCCGGCATCTGGCAGCAGCCTGCCTGGCAGAGATGCAGCGGCAGGATGACATGGACTACTGCCCTGTTGGAGGGCCGCTGCCTCCACTCACCATCAGTCAGTCTCCCGTCTTGTCCTCTTTAGCGAAGATACTTTGTCACATAATTAATCTCACTACTACATTTAAACAATTGACTTCATATTAAAAACAGCATCATCATTCACTAGTGAGCTCCTCAGTGTTTTTACTGAAATTGTTGTGATTGCAAAATTAGTAACAATACCGACCAGTTTCAGCTGCTAAGCAATCATCATTAGAACTATTCATGTTGTCATAGTAATGGCCACATAATTGTTATTCCCCCCCCCCCCCCCTCTCTCTCTCTCTCTCTGCCTGAATGGCTGTCTTTTTCTCTGTTTATAGATTTTCTTTTTATTTATATTACTTGCTGGTCTGCAGTATCGTTCCAAGTATTTAACTTTGGTATTATTTTGACAGAGGGCTGTTAATTAGTTCAGGCTTTGAACCAATAAGCTAACCAAACTAAAAAAAAACTGCAGTACAGATGAATTTGTAACACCTGCTCTCACATCAGAAATACTGAAATTAGAAGCCTATCATTATCATTATATGAATGTTTGTCACCAATGGCAGGAAGAATACTGGGGATTAACATCCCCTTGACAATTAGGACGTCGAGGATAGAGCTTACCCTTGGACTGGATATGGAAATCAGCACATCCTTATCAAAGTAACTATCCCAGTATTTGCCTTTATCCATTTAGAGGAAATGGAGAACTTAAATTTGGTTGTCTGGATGGGGAATGTCAGTCCAGTGTCTTACCATTGTGGTTGCCAGTGGCCTCAACATCAGTGTTTGTCAAACCAAAGTACAAGAACAACATGAACCAGAGACAATACTCTCAAATTAAAACATCTTTTATACAGCATTGGATAAGATAAACTACTTTATGTACCTTGTAAAGATATAGTATACCTGTAATCCACAAACCACTGTGAACAACATGACAGAGGGCACACCTCATTGTAGTAGTTATTAGGGTATTTTCCCACTCAATTCACGTAAAGTACAGGAAAAATAACTGTTTAAATGCCACAGTGCATGCTGTGATTAATGTGGTCTTGTCTTAATGATCCATATGGGAGTAATATGTGAGGGTTGTAGAATATTTTTGGAGTCATCATTCAAAATTGGTTCCTGAAACTTCATTAGTAGACTTTCTCAGGATAGTTTCTGTCTGTCTGTTAGAATTTGCCAGTTCATTTCTTTCAACACCTCTGTGACACTCTCCTTCAGGTAAACAAATCTGTGACCATTCATGCTGCTCTTCTCTGTTTATGTTCAACAACCCCTGTTAGTCCTATCTGGTAAAAGTCCCAAACACTTGAGTAGTATTCTAGAATGGGTTACGTGACTGATTCTTAAGCAGTCTCCTTTGTAGACCAATTGCATTTACCTAGTATTCTATCAATAAACTGAAGTCTGCTACCTGCTTTACTTGCATCTAAGCCTATGTGATTGTTCAATTTCGTGTCATGTCATGTCAATGTCATGTTCAATTTCATATCCCCAGAGGTATTTGTATGAGTTTACAGATTCCAGCTGTGACTCACTGGTATTACAGTCACAGCCCACTACATTTTTTTAATTTTGTGAAATGCACAACTTTACATTTCTGAACATCTAAAGAAAGTTGCCAATCTTTGCACCACTTAAAAATCTTATCAAGATCTGACTGAATATTTGTGCAACTTCTTTTTGGCCATACTTCATTATAGATAATTGTGAATGAGAATACAGTATAAAAATTCCAGAAATATGCCCATCAGTCGTTCTGAAGTTGCCATTACAGTAACTTCTTCAATGACGTGAAGCACATTTGGCCTTTAGTCTCTCCCACAGGTGTAATTTTCAAATCACCAGTTAATTCAAACTTTTGAATTATGTCCATCAATTCTGGTACAGAAAGAAGACCTCTCCATATTCTTTTAGTGCATCAGTACCCACTAAGATCAGCAGCACTATTGCTGCAGTTTTGATAAAGCAGCTTTAAGAATAAAGACCTGCTCACTTTGTCCAGATGTGTGTTGACAGACTGCAACTGTAGCACACACAGATGCTTGTGTTTCAGCCTTTGTCACTGAACCAGTACTGACATCTAATGCAAGTTACAAATTGTTGAAGGAGTAACTATTGCCATGGCTAAAAATGGTGGAAGCAGTGTGTGACCTTCAACCACCCTGCACGAACTGTGTCATGACAGTCAAACATTCTATGGTCCACCATTGTTTCAGGCAGTAGTAGAGCAATCTCTAGCATTGTTCCAAACTGTCCTGGATGCAAAGCTACTTCTTTAACGTGAAATATAAATGTGGTGCATAATAACAAATGGTACACTCTCATGTGGGAATTATAATGTGTTTCTTTCAATGGTGTACTCATTATTTCTCTTTCACATGTTCTTACAAATTTTTTCACAAAGTTCCAGTGTCCTACAGTCAGTTTTTTGTCATTTAACCCCTCTCATGGAGTGAGAGTTTAATTATAACCATCCTGTATACAATTTTAAACAAAAACTGTATACACAACTATTTGCTGTTTTGTTTTCTTCCTCACAGTTTGTTTTCACAGAAAAATGAAAGTTGTATTTATGGCTGATTGGCTTATGATTAGAGTACTATTACTGAATCTGAATCATCAAAAAATTTGTAATTTTATCCATTTGCAGATTAAAACTATGCCAAAAACTGTCATTGGAGCTGCTATCCTTAAAGATCCAGCAGCAGGGGAGGTTTCTCACTCCCCATATACCAGTGATTCCTCCTGATTTACCCCTTCATTTTAAATGACTTCAATCCTCAATCAAGGACAGGGAGGAGAAAGGGGGAGGAAATAGATGTAGAGGGGCAGGGGGGGGGGGAGATATGGGAGATGGATAGACAGAGAGGTGCAGGAGGATGACACGTGTAGAGACAGGGAAGGAGGAGATGTAAAGAGAGAGGGAGCAGGAGTTGACAGGCAGAGAGAGGACAAGCAAGAAGAGATGAGAAAGAGGCGGCGGGTGGAAGGGGGAAGCAAATCGACAAAGAGAAGGGGTGAGAAAGAGATTAAGATGTATATCGAATTCCCACACATATTTAGCAATTGTGAAGCATTGTTATGTTCACTAGTAATATATAGGTACATGTAGAAAGAGGAAACGCTAACAAAATGTCAAAGTATTTGATAGGTGACAGATTTACTTCAGATTTTCACAGGATACTCTAATAAACATCCATATGGACAAAGGCTATACATTTTTTTCATGCTGCAAAGTACAGGTTTTCTGTTAAAACTGTTTGTGAGAAAGGAAGTGCTGTGTTTTGCTCTGCTGTGAATAAGTGCAGTTTTACTGCTTTCTCACAAGCAGTTTCAACAATGATAGTAGAGCATTTAAACTATTAGAAAAATTGTTCTCCTGTACATATACTTTCTGATTATATACATAACAAAGTGCTGTTTCTTTTCTCCCTCGCAATCTGTTTGCAGAGAACACAGAAAAGTTTTATTTTATGGACTATCAGCTTATCATTAGAATACTACTACGAAATCTTATTTTGCAATACCAATACACAAGCCTGAAGGTCAGAGAGAGGGGGAGGAGAAGATGAACAGAGAAGGATGGTGGGGGGGGAGGAGGAAATGGACACAGAGAGTGGGAAGAAGGAGATGGAGAGAGTGAGAGAGGAAGGGGGGGGGGGGGACTGAGAGAGTGAGTAGGAGGAGGAGATGGACTTAGGGAAGAGCAAGATGAGATTATTACATACATCCAGTTACCATGCACGTTTAGTAGTTGCAAAGTACTGCTGAGCTCCCAAGTAAACTGATATTTATAAAAATATTACCAAAGAGTGTTATCAAAAGTCCAAACAAAAATGCGTTGCCTGCCACAAGTTCATCTGTTGTTTGTATTCTGAATGTTTAGTAGTGACACATACATTTCTTTAAGGTTTCTCATAGACTGTAGTTACTGTTCCATGGCCGTATAACCTTACATTGCACAATATTTGCCTGTTGAATGGTTTTAATTATTTATATTACCTTTATTAAACCAAAAAACTGCAATCATGTCTGGCTACTTCCATTGTCTTTGTGTCTTGTAGTATATATTGAAACAACATAAAAATTTGAACAGCATCAGTCTCTGATCTCCTAGTTTTTTCATTTTACCTCTTGTAAATTGCACTTTTGTTCATAATTACTTTCCCTTTCCCACTTTTGCACCCTTACCACCACAAAATATAGCATGAGTTCTTTTCCATCCCCTAAGGTGAAAATGAGCTCTACACTGCTGCCCGGTCAAATACAAACCTTGTTTGATCATGTAAATCAAGAATAATTAAGATTAACTATAGCACTTCATGGAAGTACCGTCACATATTTATTAATTCATATTTTGAAAAGTTTTCTGTTGTTGCAGATACCTTTAAACTACCTTTGCATGTATCTGAGATTAACTGTAGTGCCCCCTTTTAAACAGACATGTGAATTGCCTGAAACAGAACTCTCACAGTTCATAAGCAACATACCTTGCATGACTGGCCAATTTTAACCTTACAGGCCATTTTAAAATGCAGTCTGCATAGAAAGAGATCAAGGAGACACCACGTTGATCTGTCTCTCTGTAGACTGCACTTGAAAATGGCCTGTAAGACTAAAATGGTCTAATCATGCAAGATATAAGAAATTGAATGTTTTTGTAAAGCAACCAAGGCGAAAAACTTCAAAACGCCCTTTAACAAATATATGAATGTTCTGCTCCACATGAGGAAAATGATCTCATGTTTCAGTTCATTTGATCTAATAAATCTGCAAAACTTTTCTGTAGTGCCTCCTGTTTCCTTACTGACAACATGTATAGACAATTTGTGCTCCAATGTCTTGACTTTCATTATAGAAAAGCTTATTGTTTTAATTGCTTGTCCAAGATACTTGGAAAATTCTCATACAGCACAAGTTAATATTTTGATTGGCATTGATAAAAGATTGTTGCAGAACACTTTGACAACAAAGCCTCATTTCCACACACACAGGATTCTTAAGCTCATCCAATAGATACTCTGATCTAGTCATCCTTCCATATTCTGATCTACCTTTTCACAACTCATGTCTTTCTCATCTTTCAATCATTTTTCTCACTTTATCACTTCTCTTTTTCGTGCAGTAGGCAGCAGTTCAGAGTTTCTATTCTAGTAATTTCATTTCAGAACAGTGAAACAACAACATATGCTACATCTGTCAGGAATGGAGATGTAATTGGTGTGATGTCTGGCTAATTATCTTAAATGTTGTCACGAGTGATTACAAAAGTACTACAAGAGAAAGAACTGACATAACTGAACATCAATAAAATAATGCATCAGGAACTCTATTTTTAATCAATTTCATAACTTGCTTTAATTCTATCCACATCTAACAACAAAAAGTTACTTTTACTATGTGTTATTATCTTATTAGAAACCTGTGGCAGTTATTTGATTTGCATTCATACTTCTGATTTTTCCAGGTGCCTTCAGTCCAAATTCTCAAAATGGGAAGTCCAGTCACAGTAATGGGACCATTGTTCTTCGGCCAGGAAAACAGAAGAATCATAAAAAGAAGAATGTACTGAGAAATGCATGCAGGATACTGTGATAATTGAATACATTTCAGAAACCTCACAATAATTTTTGCTGGTTTAACCAAAACACAGAATGATAAACTTTCAGTGAAGTTACAATTCTTTACTGGAACATTACCAGAAGCCTGTTGATAACAGTTTCAGATATGTAAATAATTAGTCAGTCATAAAGTGCAATATACCCAAACGCATAAGAGTTTCACATTGTAATTTTTGATATAATTTTATACAAAACAATAGGCAAATGTTTTACTTTTTATAAATTACTGCACTGTAGGTTTCAAATAGTGCCTGTTTCTGGGGAGATATAAATAAATTTATATATATAGTAATCAATTTGGCATCTGGCCACCCAGCTCTCAGGAGAAATAATACAACAATTTTTTCATATGGTCTTATCCTTCCAGTGCTCTGTAACATTGTGCCTTACACACTGTAGAATATTTTATAATCACAAATGTGGGAACAAATGGTCACCCCTTATCTTGTGAAATTGTAGCCAAAAGTCAGAAAAATTATTATTTTAAAAGTACTAGAAATTCCAATTGTTCTTTGCAGCCACATTGATGCTCAAGACTTCATCAGCATGATTAGGGGTGTCCTGTTCCTTAGAGGACTGTAATTATTCCATCCAGGTTTTCCACTGTAATGTTTTATAATCCTTAATTTCTTTTTTATAGTGTCCATGAGAGAAATGTGTAACATGTTTACTGGTGTGTAAATAAATATTTATAATATTAATATAACCCTTTGTTTTACATGTTACGGAGTGCACAAAGAGAGAAATCACATTTAGAAGTAATGTGCACCCAATTAATAAAATTTTTCATTGTGGGCCCGTGGTTTTAGCCCTTATTGACCTTTTTGCACAAATAAAATGGGATTACATGAAATATTTACAACATATTATAACAGGGGCCTTATGCAAATGTTCATAGAAACATATCATTAACAGATTCTTTTCCTTAAAATAAGTAAAAAACCAAATACCTAACTTGTACTCATATGGGGAGAGGAGCCATTAGCAGTGCTGTATAAGTCTCAAGTAATACTTCAGTCTATTGAGAGTGACAGGAGAAACTAGTGATGTTTCAGAAACAAACCACAGGTCTGCTGGAATTCTGACTAAACATAGCAAACATTTTTTATGCATTTTCAGCTTTTCGCAATGTAATGAACAATGCATTAAATTTGAGGCATGCAGCCTCACATTCCAAGGCTGGCTGGTAGATACATGCCCAAAATATTGGAGGAAGAGATGGAATTCACACAGCTGCATGTCTGAAACTGAATGGATTAAGCATCACTTCCGGTATGAGATGTTTCTCCTCATACATCACAAGAAATCTTTACAGGAAAAACCCCTCCTTGATAATTAAAAAGATGCTGCAATTAGCTTGACTGTTTCAGTTGTTCGATTGGTTCATTGACACACATTATGTTCAATAATTAACATGAATGAGGGCCTTCAGGGATATGGAATGAGTCGAGTTACTTGTTAACAGACAATAGCAGATATTCACAGCAGCTTCACTGAAGTAGACCAACAACAAAATCGTGTAAGTGCTTCAATGGAGATGGCAATACTTTTGTTGTCAACAATGGGTTTCTGTCCCTAACGTGTCACAACATTGTTAAATTACTGTTTCCTCAAACAGCACAAATGCATTAATGGTGTGCCTGGAGATGGTCCAAGTTGTTGATTCTATTACATACACAATATGTTGAGGACCAGCCCAGTCATCTCATAAGTATTCTTTTAAAAATAATATTGTGAAAACTTGAATTATCATATTCTTTGGTTTTGCTGATGCCTTTTGTCTATTTATAACTGCTTGTGTCCAATGTAATGTTACATAATCATGTGCCATTTGGCGTGCTATTTGGGACAGGGAATACTATAAATATAATATTAATGCTTTAATCCTTGGTGGCTATGGTTTTGGGAACATTTAAGAAATGTCCTCATTCGTAACATACAGAAGACTCAAAACTGATGTTTAAACTGCCTTTAGCATATTTTTGTCCTTTAAGCATAGTAATGTTTAGAGTATGCACTCTATTACAGTTCTTTAGACACCTTATTAATAAATAAAGCAAATTACATTTATATTAGCTATGATACATATAATGACAGATATCAGATATTGATGGAGTAGGTTACAAAAGGCATCTTCCTGCTCTCAGTGATGAACTAGAAGTAACTTCTCGAGCATAGTCTCCATCTTCAAAAAGAGGGAGGCAAAAGAATGTATAGAAAATATTCCAAATATTTGCCCTGGTTTATCATAGGTGGTAAAATCTACTTCATATTTATATGTATATCAGTAAGACCTTTGTGACATTGGAGGCAGAAGACAAAAACAGAGATCCTATAGTCTTCTTCAGGTGTTATGAGATTGTGTTGTTATGTGTACTTTCTGCCAGGACTCCAACCAGAGAACATAATTTGCACCACCTGATGATGACTGAAATATTGTGCACTAAATGAAAACAACTAGTCAGCTGAACAACCTAAAGCACATCATTAATCAATCAAACTAAGAAAACTTATAAGCACAGCTTAAACACAGACAGTCCATTGCAATTGTATGATAGCATACTGTTGGCCTGGGAATGATGTCTGCTGGCCTAGTTCCAGTTCCTATGAATTCCAGTGCCTGACACTGTTTTGCAGATGCTCAGTGTTGGTGCCAGCATCAAAATATTATAATGAACCCTGGAATTCTGATATGCAATCTTGCTTGTCTTAGCCTTGCATCAATAGTTTCATTGCAATCTTGCTCTCATGAAGTAAGGGATAAATTGTCTGCCATTTGAGATTGTGTATATTGACAATTACATGTCTCTGTGAAAGTGTGACAAGTCTTCAGCTGCAGATGTCATCTCCAGATTTCAGGGAACTTCATCTGTGATTCCTAAATGTAATATAACCTATTAATATGGAATTAATGCAACTTGTGGCGACAGGCACTCATGAAGCAGCCATCGCGTCATCAGCTGACCAATTATGACATGTCAACTGAGTTCACATGCTGGCCGCTATGAGTGCTGACATGTGGCTACTCCTTGCTGCAGCACACAGATGTTCTAAGTTTTCGACTATTACACTTATCATTATTCTGTTGTTGTCTATTTTCTGAGACTCTTGATCATAGCTTGGTCAATGAATTGTTTCCTCCAGTCACATTAATTCTATTTTCAGGTTCCTTGTGATTGCTGTAATCACAAGACTCGTGCTCAGCAAAACTTGTGACAGTGGTGACCCCAACATGATCTGTGGTCAAGAATGTGATTTACAAGATTCAAGAACATTGAATTCAATAACAGAAGCATGCCAGAGGAAGATGCACCTACAGTTTCAAGACTGGCAGTGTGGCAAACACTTTTCTGGCCCCACAACACCATGTCATGGGTTGCACTGCTTGAGGCAAGCTTCCTGTGTGCCAATGTTGTACTGATTCGAGATTTTCTGCGTAAATTCTAGAACCACTCAGCCTTATACCATCTCAAACACGTGATATTCTAGATAAGAGTGTGGAAGGGTAAAATCCTACCTACTGCGCATCACATGTTTGTGTGTGCAGGTTTAAAACCAGTTGCGGGAAGAAAGTAGATGTGGCAGTCAAACGGCACCGACAAGTACTTGTCGGACAATCAATAGATGTGTTAGTGAGTGTGTATGGAAGAACCATGGAATCTATATGCAGCTTTGTGCTTATTGTGTCACTGACTTTTGTTATGTGAAACAAGAACAGTTGAAAAAGTACTCATATAGACTCTTGACTCAGCCTTGTTAGAGGCAAGACTTTTTTTTTCAATCTCCTTTACTGCAAGTCATGGTGTCTGAGCAGACTTTCTTTAGAATTAAATCAATTTGTTTCTAACATACGACTTTACAACAGACTTACTGAAGTTACATATTATGTTGAAAGTGGGAATTTTTATTGTGCTTGAAAGTCAAATACACCATTGACTGTCAAAACGTAAAGTTTGTATGGCTACTTATTTCACTAGTAGAAAGAGGCTTGAAAGTTTCTGTACCTAGCATTATTCGATGGAGAAGAAATCAAGAGTGTTTCCAGCAGCCAGCTATCCAGTAAAGAGTGGCTGCAAACCCCTTGTAAAGAAGTAGAATGTGGTTTGGGGAAATAAATCAGTATAACCCAGACCCACACTCACATTTAAAGTTGTCAAAACATTAAGAGTGTGGCATCTGATTCTGTCAAGTTTGCTTTAGTAGTTATTCAGTTGGATCATCAATATGCTGCTGAAATACAAGAGATTATAACTTAACCACCCAACTTTGAAACGCACTTGAAATGCAAGACGGCATTAGTACAGTGAGTACTGACATCACAAGAAGAGAGAATATGACAAGTACTAATGCAAGAGGATATTGGGGAAAAGAAACTGTCACAATACCTCCATCACTTGAGGAGTAAAGTTGATACATGCATAGCTCCAGACACACTACTTAATACCTTGTGGAGCAGTAAATTGTCAGGTGAAAGCTATCATCACATCACAGACAGATAGGCCATTTGATGCTGCAGCTTAATCTGGCTGATCGTATTCAAGATGCAACTGTGTCTACCTTCTATTATGACCTGGAAATGGCATGTGGCAGCACTTCAGTGGTGGCTAGACTTGAAACAACAGTCTACTGAATGAAGTCGAGTCACTGAACAAACAGCTGAATGACAACCTCTTGAGCAAGGTCAACACCAACAGTAAACAGATGAGTGAGCTTCTCGCCAGTCAGAACATTGGAAGATAGTCCCAATGAAGGTCACAGAGTCACTCGGCAACTCGCAGTCAGTGAGCATGTGTTGGTATCAACAGTGATTTGGAGACCAGGCACACAAATGTAACCTGCCACCCATGTACATCAGATATAAATGTCAGGCAGAGGGAGAGGCACCAGGTTATCCTTCTGCATGCCTATTCATAATGGATCTCAAGTTGGACAAAATTTTTAGATAGATACAGGATCTGATCTAAGCTTTCTGCCACCACACAAGTACCGTCCAGCCACCATGTTTCAACTGTCGGTCACTAACAGCTCTGCTATAGCATGTACTGCATGCAGCTCTTGGAACTGGACCAGGGACTCACTTTGTAATTGCAGATATGATGGAGCCTTTCATTATCACCTGATTGGACGCGGAGGGTAGCTGTGCAGTCTAGGGCACCTCGCCACGGTTTGCGCAGCTCCCCCCGACAGAGGGGTGAGTCCTCCCTTGGGCATGGGTGTGTGTGTTGTCCTTAGCATAAGTTAGGACTGATGACCTCAACAGTTTGGCCCCAAAGGAACTTACTTCCACACCAACGCCAACACCTGATTTCCAATGTCGCCAACACTCAGCTACTAGACACCATCACTGGGTTCTGGCATCAAGCTGCTACATTTGATGCCAAGGTGACTGTGGCAACAAGAAATGGGGTATGCCATGCTGTTTAACCAGTTTTGGCACATCCTCTGATTTCATGCATGCCCAGACAATTAGCTCCTGATTCGTATGCAGTCACTAAGTCAGAGTTTGACACTATTCTAAATAAGGTTATTATCCATTTATCTAAAAGGCTGTGGTCCCCATCTTTGCATTTACTCTCAAAAAAGGACAGTGCTTGATGGCCATGCAGCAACTAGCATGCTTTAAATGTGAGAATGATCTCAGACTTATTCAGTGCCTCTGCTATGAGATTATACTCATGCGTTGTGAGGGAAACAGGTATTTAGCATGTTAGATAGTGCCGAAGCATGCACACAAATCCGGGTTGCTGAAAAATACATTCCAAAGACAGGTGTTATGATGTCTTTTGATATTATGCATTTTTGTCATAGATAGACATGGTTGGAGACCATGGCTGTTATGCAAAATAAACTGTCGATAGCAAATAGCAACCAACCACCGTTATGCAGGTTTTTTGGAGTGCTCAGTTTCTACTGCTGCCATCTGCCACATGTGGCAGAACTTAAAAAACCACTTACATCAGATCTGGCTGGTCCAAAAACAAAAGGCAGGATGCCTGTGCAGTGGTTGCAGTCAATGACAGATGCCTTTGAGGCTGCAAATAAGAGCGTAGCTGAGGCTGTGCTTCTCACTCATCCTGTTTTGGATGCACGCCTTGCTCTAGTAGTCAATGCTAGCTGGCTGGCCATTGGCGCAGCATTACAACAGTATGTTAAAGAGGCCTGGCAGCCCTTTGCTTTTTTCTCTCGGAAATTGTTTGCAGCTCAGAAACAATGGAGTGCATATGACTGAGAGCTGTTGGCATTCTTCACGTCCGTGAAATATTTCTATATGCAGTTGGAGGCAAGAGTATTCACAATATACACTGACTACAAACATCTGACTTTCACCTTCCGACAGAACAACAAATGCTCTCCGAATCAGTTTAATCACCTGGAATTTATTGCTCAATTTTCCACTGACGGTAAACATATTTCAGTATTGAAAAATGCAGTGGTGGACTTTTTATCGTGTGTCAATGCCATCACGGAGACAATAGATCTTGCACACCTGTCTCAAGCACACCAGTCTGACCAAGAACTCCAAAATTGCTTAAATGATATTACCGCAAGCCTGCAGCTCATCCTCACTGACATGCCAGAGGTGAACATTAAGGTGCATTGTGACATCTTTAATGGAAAAACTCACACTTTTGTCCCCACGGAATTGTGCATCATTCCAGAGTAACGGTGATGACAAAGCTCATATGTAATCATTACGTGTGGCATGGGATATAAAAGAATAAGCTGTCAGTGGTCTCACACAAGCATAAATGTCAATGCAGCAAAGTTTCATGTCATGTTCAAGTGCCAGTAGGTAAATTCCCAGATATGACCAAGTGTTTCTTCCACATACATAGTGACGTGGGACTGTTACCACCATCAGAAGGTCAACAATATTTGCTAACCATTGTTGATTGGTTCACATGCTGGCCAAAAGCCATTCCTGTAGATTATATCTCCACCAAGACACTAGCTGCTGCATTTACGTTCAACTGGGTTGTTTACTTCAGATGTCCACTGCATATAAGAAAAACTGACAGATGGTGCCAGTTAGAGTCTGACTTACTTTGTCTCTGATTCCTAAAGGTAACATGGTCTAGTAATATGGAATTAATGCAATTCTTCTGCCCCATTTCCAAACAATAAATGTCATTTGAGTGATATTGACTTCATTGAATGTTTTATTTCAAAGTGAAT
Organism: Schistocerca serialis cubense; assembly: GCF_023864345.2. NCBI lineage: Eukaryota > Metazoa > Arthropoda > Insecta > Orthoptera > Acrididae > Schistocerca > Schistocerca serialis. The sequence continues at coordinate 550,155,764 of NC_064643.1, forward strand.
ATCTTTTAGTGTAAGCAGCACTCCACTAGTTAGTAAAAACTAGTGCACCATATCCTAAATGTTATTAACCTTTCCTGAACAGTGCTGATTACACACTTATTGTCTAATGTCACTGTCTGTGAAGTTGAAATGCCTGTTAAAAGTGTCCAATGAGAGACAGTCCTGAGGCTTAAGGTTTGCAAAGCAGTGTACATACTTGTACGATGGTCTGTCATTCAGTAAAAATGTTTAAATAATTCAGTTGGGATAAAAAATAAGAAATTTTGGCAATAATACTTACTCGTAGGCAGTAAAGTAGATTTGAATTCACCGGAAAATGTAAAGCTCCAATGTTTTAAAGTTAACATCTTTTTGATGATGAATTCTTGTCATATCCATGTTGCATCCAATATTAGCTACCTATTTGCATATAGCATTCTTCTAATACATGCACCCTATTTTCATATGCAAAAGCTTTAACATGACTACAACCTACTGTGTCAGTCAAGGGGATATCATTATGCAACACTATTACAGTCCATCCCTGCATGATAGGTACTCCCTTGGTATGTACCACAAAGTTTCTGGTCACCATGTTCCGCCTTCACTTTAACTATGGACAGTTCTGACTGTATCTGTATTGGCTACACCAGATTGGCTCACCCTTACATGACTGTGGCACAGAGGAGGACAACAGCTACATTGCCTTTGGCTGTCCACTGTGACACCATACGACAACCAATTTCCTGCAGTGTTTAGTGCTTCTCCCTATGAGAATGAGAAAGCTATTCATAGTGTATGGTGTGCCATTGTCTAGAGATACATACAGGATGTGGAAAAACAATTTGCCCAAAAGCATAGGGCAGAAAGGCAGCATCAAATAAAGAAATTTGAGAATAGGAACAAGGGGGTGCAGTTTCATATTTATGTCACTACATGCATCATTGTAAACTCTGGCTGTGTGGCAGTCTTTGAGTCTGAAACTTGTGTTTTTCAGATTTAAACAAACTGCACACTACTCACTATCAATAGGGGGAACTGATTTGTGATGCAGATCATTGGTTTTTGGTACCCTTTCGTCATATTCAGTAGATACAGTGACCCGACTAGGGTAGGTACCAATGTGAGTGAGTGACTGAGTGTTGTGGAGCAGCAACATGGAATATAGTTTTTGTGGAATGAGCTAAGTGACATGGCCTGTGGCACTGCTCATGGCAATGCAAGGGTGGCTTGTAGGATTTACCATGAATGTTGTACACATTGCTTGCTGTCTCAGAAAAATACGTTTGTGTCAACTGACAGAAATATCAAAGAGACAGATAAGACTAATAAGCTTGATACAGGCAGGAGGCTCACTGTTTACATAGTTGAGTTTGACAAAGATGTGTTACATCACATAGAGCAAGATCCAGTGACATGTACCAGATGAATCGCGGATGAACTTGGTGTGGACCAGTGTCATGTAATGCATGAGACTGGTCTACATCCTTTTCAGTGACAAAAGGTACAAGCCATGGGTCTGGACAACTTCCCTAGGTGTCTGGAATTCGTTGACTGGTTCCTACAATGAGTAACACAACAGTTGCATTTCTCTGAATGTGTGGTTCCAACATGATGGCACAACTCCAAATTTTGTACACACCATTGGCGATCACCCAGACAGGACATTTGCCAACTGGTGGATTGGACGTGCTGGACAAATGCAGTGGCCTCTGCGTTCACCAGACTTGACACTACTGGATATTATCCTTTGGGTACCATGAAAGACAGCATCTATGCAATACCAGCTGAAGGTGAACAGGATTTGGTGGCTTGTATTATGGAAGCAGCAGAAGTGTTTCAGACTACTCTTGATGTATTTCAGCAAACACACCAATTGCTGCATGTTCTATGCCAGTATGAAAACGGTGGTCAGTATGAGCATTTAGTTTGTTGCATTAAAGTTAGTTAAGTTCTGGTATGTCTATTTATAAGAGAATACTCATTTTTCATTTACTTTGCCTTTTTAGAAACATGTTGTAACATGAAACATGAATATGTGATTGGTTTCATTTCTTAAAGAATACTGTACAGAACGTCAGCTAAGTACAGTACAGGTACATGTGATGCTTTAAGTTTTTCTTGTAGTCTTCAGGATGATTAGTAAGTCCAAAATTTTGTTTATGTGTAAATTTTCTCTGAATTACGTTTCATTTTGAGTAAAGAGGTCCATATGTCAGATTTCAATTAAGTTCACACAGTGTTGAAAATATGCAACTGCGAGCCCTAGTTCCTATAATCAAATTTCTTTGTTTGATGCTGCTTTTCTGCCATACACTTTAGGTCAAATTGTGTCTCTACACCCCTTATAACTTTTTAACAGTTGGTTATTTATGTTTTACAACACATCAATATTCTGTGTGATTCATGGGTGTTTATGTGTGTGAGATTCTGTACGCCACTTAATTCGTTGCATGTCGTGTGTCAAAGGCTGGCTGAATGGATCAGGCCTGGAGGGAGGGGTGTAGGTTTAATTGAAAAAGTTGCAAATGGAAATATGGAGGCCAGTCACTGTCACAAAAATTAGAGCTCATTTGTCCATGGAGCACTTTGCATAGGTTGTGACACAATATATCTACATTTACATCTATACTCTCCCACCCATTAGAAATATATGCCAGAGGGTAGTTATCATTGTATTAAGACGTACTGTAAGTAGTCTAATTTTGTCTTTGCAGTTGTAATTCATTCGTAGTTTCCTCACTTAATGAGGGTTCTTGAAAAACCTGCTATCATTTGTGCTACCTGTCTTTGTATACATCCAAATATGCCCTGTTAGTCCTATATGGAACAGGCGTCACAATGTTGAGCAATATTCTAGTGAGTCACATAAGCATTTTGTTAGCTGTTTTCATTGTACACTGATTGTACCTTCAAGTATATCATCAATGAATCAAGTTCTGCCATCTTAGATTCCTATGACGGAGACTATGTACCCCTTCAAGTAGTTACACCAATGTATTTGAGGTGATTGTATTCAATTGTGACTCATAGATATTGTAGCCTGGAAATGTTATGCTTCTGCATTTTGTGTAGTGCACAGTTTTATGTTTCTCAATATTTAAAGCAAATTGCCAATCTTTGCACCACTTGGCAATCTTATCAGGATTTAAATGAACAATTATGCTGATTTTGTCAAACAGTACACTATTCCAGAAACTGTGTCATTCAAAGGTGGATTAGGAGGAAGGGAGCACGGGCACATGCACCCCCCCCCCCCCCCCCCTGCCACCCCCTCCTCCACTTCAGACAGTCAGAGAGAGAGAGAGAAAGAGAGAGAGAATTTGGCTTAATCACAATTTTTACGTATGGACAGCATGTAATTGTAAGTTTAAAAAATGCAGAAAGTCTTTAATTAACCTAATATAATAGTACTTTTTTGTTATGTATTAATTTCATTGCTTATTATTTCTCTTTTGCCATAATTTACGATAAAATTACAATAAAATGTGATGCTGTTTATCGTTTCAGAATTGCATAGCAGATAAATGAGCTATTGTGCAGTTTTTACTCACTATGCAAGTAAAGTTAAACCTTTTACTTCATGAAAAATTTCACATTCAGGTGTTTTCAGTAATATCTGACCTCTCTGGATTCTTTTATTGGGTAGTAAAAAATGATACTGCCACCAGCTTTGTTCGAAGCTACACATTTAAGTTTTCCATCATTGTCAGGCTTCTTATAGTTAGTACCTTTGTTGTTCTATGTGCCATGACATTTTGCCCAAGTCTTCATTTTAGCAAATGGTACTCTGTGTCCTGTTTAGTATTTTTATCATGAACTAGCATATTTCAGTCATCATGTAGCATTTCACATTTTTCTGAAACACACAGTGAGTAATCCATAAGGTGACAATATTATAAATGTGAAAGTAACTATATGTGTCTGTCACCTTTTCATGGTTGAACCACCAAATAGAATTTGATGATGTTTGATGTGGAGATAGGATAAACATAGGCTACTTAAAAAATTAAATCAGTAACCAGAGATCATAACAGTTGATAATAGTGAATCAGTGCAGCAAAATCTGTCAGCTATGCAGTCTCTTGTAATAAGTTGTGCATGCATTAAGAGATATGTTAGATTGGATAGTAATAAATTGCAGATCTGAAAAAGATCCACACAAAGTCCAGCAGAGCACTCATAATCACCATTTTTGTTTTTTATTGCGCCTAGCACAGTGAATCTGAGCAAAAAAAATGGTGACTGTGGGTGAACCATAAGATATGCTTAAGTTCTCATGGGCTTCTTTGTAGATATTTTTGAGCTCTATATTTTAGTATGACATCAAATTATGTACCACATATTGATTAGGCATCATGTTGCTGCTGGCAAACTCTTTACTTTATACAGCAGATTACCTTTAAAGGGTGGAATAAATTTTCATCAAACATACGAGGTGTGACTGGAAAGTTTTAAGAATGGATCCGCAACTGCTTACTGGTTTGGCGGGCAGGTACACGGAGGGTGGGGAGTGAGTCATTGCCTTATCCTTGAACGCCCTCTGACAGGAAACTGTGTTTCCTTTATTCAGTTTGTTGTGGCAGCTGGTTGAGTGCAGGTCTGTTAGGACTTGTTGCCAGATTCCGTCTGCGTGAAATGGACGTAAAAACAGAGCAACGAGTTTGTGTGAAATTTTGTTCTAAAACCAGGAAATCAGCTTCTGAGACATATGAAGTATTAACAGCTTTTGGAGATAATTTTATGAGACAGTCAAATGTTTTTATCTGGTTCAACAGATTTAAAACTGGCCGCAAATCATTTTAAGATGGACCATAGTCCAGCCGTCCTTTCATCTCAAAAACAAACGAAAATGTTGTGAAAGTTCAAAACTAAGTTCACTCTGATTGTAGACTTACAATTAGGGAGACGGCTGATGAACTTAATTTAAGTTTCTATGCAGTTCAGTCAATTTCAACTGTGGATCTGACATCCATTGAGTGTCTGCAGAATTCATTCCAAAAGTGTCGTCAAGTGACCAGAGACAATACCGACTTGAAGTGTGCCAACGTCTGATAAATTGGACTAAAAATGACCCAGATTTGTTAAATAGTATAATTACAGGTGATGAATCATGGATATATGGATATGATCCTGAAACCAAAGTGGAAGACTCCAGGTTCGCCACGACCAAAAAAAGCACGGCAAAGTCGGTTGAAGGTGAAGACAATGTTGGTGATTTGATTCTACCAGTATTGTGCATCATGAATTTACCCTTGGAGGACAGACAATTATGAAAAGGTGCGGAAGAAAAGGCCTGCATTGTGGAGTTGGGTGCTGCACCATGACAATGCTCCGGCTCATTGTGCCTTCTCCATTGTTGAATTTTTGACCAAATTCAAAATTCCTGTGCTTCCACAACCGCCATATTCCCCCGATTTGGCCCCTACAGACTTCTATCTGTTTCCTAAACTGAAATTTTCACTAAACGGGAAGCAATTTGACTCGATTGAAGACATCCAGGCAAATACGGAGGGCATCCTTAACACACTCCAGGAAAAAAAATTCCAGGAATTTTTCCAAAAGTGAAAACACCATTGGAGTCAGTGTGTTCAGTCTGCAGGGAACTATTCTCAAAGAGATGCATCACACTAGCATGTAAGTGCCACCATTGTACAATTACAAGCCCATTCTCAAAACTTTCTAATCATACCTTGTATAAAACCAATGCATTTGTGTCAGAGCTGTGATTACATTGAAAGACATTAAATGTGTAACATCTGACTTTGTGCGATGGAGCAGCAGAGAGGATGGCACATATTGCAACCTGTGCTTTGTTATTAATTAATTATAATTAATTATATAATTATTATATTAATTATGTTGTTATGTTATTAATTAATTATAATTATTCATCACAACAATGTTACTAAATACACAGATACTATCACTAATTGATGGAGAACTCCCTGAAATGAAATGCTTACAGGCGGCATTCTGTTTATGTAGCAATGTAAAGCTATGTGTTGAACTGACAAACAGGCTCAATTTTCTGGCTCAATCTGTAGAAGACAATTACCATCCATCAGACCTTTTCTTGATCATTTATTAAATGAAATGTCATTTAGATTCTGTACGCCTCACCTACAAAGAATTGGATATCTACAGAAATTGCTGTCACAGAACTTTAGTGATGAAGATATAGCACATGTTTTGCAAAGTGCTGAAGCATACAAAAACAATCTTCCTTGTTTTGTAGATCTGAAGGGAGAGCTACAGATTTGGCAACACATGGAGGAAAACATGCGAAAGTCTCCAGTAGGTGCCAATAAATGAGCAACAGCACTGCCAAATATTATTCTGTCTTGTCAGTTGTGCACATTTCCTGTAACAACCAGTGCTGTGGAGAGATCTTTTTCAACCTTAAGAGGGCCTCACATGTTCAATAATATGTTTAATCGCCAATATAGTGACGATCTGAGGGCATGTTTTGATGTATTGTCAACATTAGAAACATTGATGAGTTGTATTGATGGCCTTCAAAATATCCTCAGTATTGTCAATACACACTGAATGTGTGAGGTCAAGTATTGACTGATTGACAATATTCTCCATTCAGATGTTGACAGAGCTTCATGTATTCGCCACAAGGCTTTTGTGTGTACTGTTTGTTTTCAGTTTGACTTTGAGTATTCGAATGACTTACATGTCGCCAGAAATCTCTCATTGACTATGGTCGCCTCTCTCCTTAATATATCTTGCTTTTATGTTTTATCTGCTTTCAACATTAATAACTTGTCATACTGGTATGGTGCAGGGATCATTGGAAAAAAAATGAAATCTTTCAAGTGCATGGTTCTCACTGTCAGTGAGTTAATATGTGGCTAGTTGCTCCTTTTTTTCAACCATTCCTGAACTCATTTCCTCTCTTTCTCTGTCTTCTGTTGCTTGCAAGCTATAGATAATATAATTCCTGCACATACTTTCTTGTGGGTGTTCGACATGTTGGCTTTGTAAAACTGCATTATCAGCTGACAATTTTTGCCCTTATTGTTGATGTTGTGAGATCGCTTCAGTATATTGAAAGTTTGACAAATTAGTATTATCGATAAATATTGAACATGTGTGGGCCCCTTTATGGCATCCGAAGACACATCTTTGCAGCAGGATGACAAGAAGATCATTTGAATGGACTGGCACTGATGTATATCCATCAAATATTACCTCAATGATGAATGCTAAGGAAGTATTGGATAGCTTATGTAGGAAACACGAGAGAAAATTTGCATTGCATCACACATAATAATGACTGCAATAAAATTATGAGTGTATTTAAATTATTTTTGTAATATGCGTATCATGTGTCATAATTTTAAAATGTAAACTTTCACGACCAGAATTTTCACATTTAATAAAACATTCCGGACCATTATGCCGTGGTTGAAGGGGTTTCACTTTAAAACCCAACATTTTGTCCCCAGCTGCAGAGGATATTTTTAAGGGGGATCATACCTTTGTTGAATGTCCAGTTCACACCTCGGCTCACTACTGACTATTGCAAAATTCTGCTTCTGCACAGTGGCGTGACGTCACGTTTTGAGTGTGCAGGCACAATTGGCTGTTGTCAACTGTCATCGTCTGCTGTTACTATCTTCCTATGGTGGAAGACTGGCACACATTGTCTTCAGCACCAGGATCCAAATTTCATTCGCTTTCATGCTCTTCTCCTTCCTATTGAAATTCCTGGGATGTTTCACAATCTCTAAGGTCTCTTGGATAGCTTTACATGGTATCCACTTATGACTGGCTGTACTTAAGTCCTACCAAAATGAATGTGTTGGTTTCTCTGCTGTAAAGCATGTTGCACAGTAGCTGATCTGTCACTCTCTCTCTTCTGCATTTGCTCTTGTGCTCTTTGAGGCATTTTTTGAGAGTTCTTTTCGTAATACCCCCGTACACCTACCCATAACTACATGGAATCCTATAAATTCCAGCTTTTTCCAGTGGTTGGAGAGTATCCTTGTATTTTCCATGTGGGTGTGTAAATTATCACAATGTTCTGCTTTTTCAAGATTTTTCCTGTGCAGTTAGTTACATCCTTAATGAATGGCAGGAAAAATTTTGATTTCACTGGTGTTTGAACATCACTATGATTTCTATGCAGTGGTCATAATACTCTTTTCACCTAAGTGAATGAATAACAATTGTTGAGCAATGCATTGGTGAGATGCTTTAATTCTGTGTCAAGCAGCTTTGGTTCAAAGACTTTCCTGACTCTATCTGCCAAGATTTTTATGATGCTTCACTTTTGTTGTGGGTGGTGGTTCGAATCTTGGTGTAGGTAACGTTCTGTTTGCATGGGTTTTCAGTAAACTGTGTGGCCCAAGCTATCATCTTTCTTGAAAACTAGCACATCAAGAAAATTTAATCTTCCACCTGCCTCCTCCTCCTTGGTAGACTGAATCTTTGGACTGGTCCCATTCAGATGTTTGTGAATATGATCCAGTTCCTCCCTACCATGCCACCACGAAACAAACATATTATCCACATAACAGAACCAGATATTCAGCTGTGTGTTCAGTTTCCAATGCTTGCTCCTCCAATTTTTCCATGAAGAAGTTCGGTATAACCTTGCTTCAGAGGCTCTCCATAGCAACACCATCTATCTGATCATAGAACTCTTCACTCTGTTTGAAATACACTCCTGGAAATGGAAAAAAGAACACATTGACACCGGTGTGTCAGACCCACCATACTTGCTCCGGACACTGCGAGAGGGCTGTACAAGCAATGATCACACGCACGGCACAGCGGACACACCAGGAACCGCGGTGTTGGCCGTCGAATGGCGCTAGCTGCGCATCATTTGTGCACCGCCGCCGTCAGTGTCAGCCAGTTTGCCGTGGCATACGGAGCTCCATCGCAGTCTTTAACACTGGTAGCATGCCGCGACAGCGTGGACGTGAACCGTATGTGCAGTTGACGGACTTTGAGCGAGGGCGTATAGTGGGCATGCGGGAGGCCGGGTGGACGTACCGCCGAATTGCTCAACACGTGGGGCGTGAGGTCTCCACAGTACATCGATGTTGTCGCCAGTGGTCGGCGGAAGGTGCACGTGCCCGTCGACCTGGGACCGGACCGCAGCGACGCACTGATGCACGCCAAGACCGTAGGATCCTATGCAGTGCCGTAGGGGACCGCACCACCACTTCCCAGCAAATTAGGGACACTGTTGCTCCTGGGGTATCGGCGAGGACCATTCGCAACCGTCTCCATGAAGCTGGGCTACGGTCCTGCACATCGTTAGGCCGTCTTCCACTCACGCCCCAACATCGTGCAGCCCGCCTCCAGTGGTGTCGCGACAGGCGTGAATGGAGTGACGAATGGAGACGTGTCGTCTTCAGCGATGAGAGTCGCTTCTGCCTTGGTGCCAATGATGGTCGTATGCGTGTTTGGCGCCGTGCAGGTGAGCGCCACAATCAGGACTGCATATGACCGAGGCACACAGGGCCAACACCCGGCATCATGGTGTGGGGAGCGATCTCCTACACTGGCCGTACACCACTGGTGATCGTCGAGGGGACACTGAATAGTGCACGGTACATCCAAACCGTCATCGAACCCATCGTTCTACCATTCCTAGACCGGCAAGGGAACTTGCTGTTCCAACAGGACAATGCACATCCGCATGTATTCCGTGCCACCCAACGTGCTCTAGAAGGTGTAAGTCAACTACCCTGGCCAGCAAGATCTCCGGATCTGTCCCCCATTGAGCATGTTTGGGACTGGATGAAGCGTCGTCTCACGCGGTCTGCACGTCCAGCACGAACGCTGGTCCAACTGAGGCGCCAGGTGGAAATGGCATGGCAAGCCGTTCCACAAGACTACATCCAGCATCTCTAGATCGTCTCCATGGGAGAATAGCAGCCTGCTTTGCTGCGAAAGGTGGATATACACTGTACTAGTGCCGACATTGTGCATGCTCTGTTGCCTGTGTCTATGTGCCTGTGGTTCTGTCAGTGTGATCATGTGATGTATCTGACCCCAGGAATGTGTCAATAAAGTTTCCCCTTCCTGGGACAATGAATTCACGGTGTTCTTATTTCAATTTCCAGGAGTGTACATGGTTGTGAAGCAATGTTTAAACAGTTCTGCAACACTGGGAGGAAAAATCCAATTCAACTGTTGCAACACTTCATTGAATGGAACTATAGTGAATAGCGGCACTACATCAAAACTAAACTAATATGCCCAAAATATTTCCAAATACATTTTGGCCAGAAGGCTTTCTTCTGAAATAAAAACAAACATACACACACACACATTACCACTGCGAGCCAGAGACAGTGGTCATGTGTGTATGAACTACGTTTGACAGTGTGTGTGTGTGTGTTTGTGTGTGTGTGTGTGTGTGTGTGTGTGTGTGTGCATAGTGTCTATTTCAGAAGAAGCCCTTCTGGCCACATGCTTGCATGTTTAGTAGTCTTTTTGTAGTGCCTACCTGTGACTCAACATCTCCACTATACGGTGAGTAGCAATCTATCCTTTTCGTAATATTGTCATTATTGCACCCTGTATTTTCCATTGTTTGATTTTAACTATGGGAAGTGTAACTTAAATTCTGCCTGGGTTTTTGTGTACTAATTTAAAACAAGACCACTTTTCCATTTATTGTTCTGTTATTTTGTTCCATTTGCACTACCTTTTAAGAAAAATTTTACGTAAAACATTGCATATTCATGAATGTTTTAATCTGGTAGTGCACTATTACCACAACAAACTTTGACTTGAGACTAATAATTGGTGGGCATTCCTGCTGCGGTATAAATATCATTCAACAATTACAATATTTCAAAGTATTGTTAGAATTTGTACATAATTAAACTAATAATTAAAAATTATCTATATTTATAAGTCTAATTACAGAATATTGTTTTAAAAATTGTGATAACAGATTTTACTTAATGACAAATTTCGTAAAAAAAATTTTCAGTACAACAGGAATAAAAATATGATACATGAACAATCTCATAACATACTATTTTATGTTTTAATTGCAAAGCTGATTCTGAAACTATCATATTCACTGAATCTTCATCAAATGCTGTACAAGTTACAGCAGATAAATGTTTTGTGAATACATTGTAGAAATTTCTACTCTGGTTACAAATTGTCGTATTTTCTGGAACGTGCCAAAAAGTAGTTTCATGTGAAATAATAATATGGTATCCAATAGTTCATTATTAAGCACAATTTATTTTTGAAAACTATAAAACACAAAAAATATGAATAACAAAAAGGGTAATAGTAATTACAGTTATCATCATTCCTGCAGTCTAATGAACTGGGTCATACCTTAATCCAAGGAGGAGGAGGAGATTAGTGTTTAACGTCCCGTCGACAACGAGGTCATTAGAGACGGAGCGCAAGCTCGGGTGAGGGAAGGATGGGGAAGGAAATCAGCCGTGCCCTTTCAAAGGCACCATCCCAGCATTTGCCTGAAGCGATTTAGGGAAATCACGGAAAACCTAAATCAGGATGGCCGGAGACGGGATTGAACCGTCGTCCTCCCGAATGCGAGTCCAGTGTGCTAACCACTGCGCCACCTCGCTCGGTCTTAATCCAAGTGCTCAAACAGTAAACTTGTCTGACATATTATCCCCCACCCTGCAGAGTAGCCATGCATAAAACTTGTGTGTGAGATTCTGCTGTAGCCTGATTATGACAGTGCCAAGAAAAAGGAAAATAATACAATATTGATGTATAAAAACAAAGATGAGGTGACTTACCGAATGAAAGCGCTGGCAGGTCGATAGACACACAAACAAACACAAACATACACACAAAATTCAAGCTTTCGCAACAAACTGTTGCCTCATCAGGAAAGAGGGAAGGAGAGGGAAAGACGAAAGGAAGTGGGTTTTAAGGGAGAGGGTAAGGAGTCATTCCAATCCCGGGAGCAGAAAGACTTACCTTAGGGGGAAAAAAGGACAGGTATACACTTGCACACACACACATATCCATCCACACATACAGACACAAGCAGACATATTTAAAGACAAAGAGTTTGGGCAGAGATGTCAGTCAAGGTGGAGGTGTAGAGGCAAAGAAGTTGTTGAAAGACAGGTGAGGTATGAGTGGCGGCAACTTGAAATTAGCGGAGATTGAGGCCTGGCAGATAACGAGAAGAGAGGATATACTGAAGGGCAAGTTCCCATCTCCGGAGTTCGGATAGGTTGGTGTTGGTGGGAAGTATCCAGATAACCCGGACGGTGTAACACTGTGCCAAGACGTGCTGGCTGTGCACCAAGGCATGTTTAGCCACAGGGTGATCCTCATTACCAACAAACACTGTCTGCCTGTGTCCAATCATGCGAATGGATAGTTTGTTGCTGGTCATTCCCACATAGAATGGATCACAGTGTAGGCAGGTCAGTTGGTAAATCACGTGGGTGCTTTCACACGTGGCTCTGCCTTTGATCGTGTACACCTTCCGGGTTACAGGACTGGAGTAGGTGGTGGTGGGAGGGTGCATGGGACAGGTTTTGCACCGGGGGCGGTTACAAGGATAGGAGCCAGAGGGTAGGGAAGGTGGTTTGGGGATTTCATAGGGATGAACTAACAGGTTACGAAGGTTAGGTGGACGGCGGAAAGACACTCTTGGCGGAATGGGGAGGATTTCATGAAGGATGGATCTCATTTCATGACTGGAGTAGGTGGTGGTGGGAGGGCGCATGGGACAGGTTTTGCACCGGGGCGGTTACAAGGATAGGAGCCAGAGGGTAGGGAAGGTGGTTTGGGGATTTCATAGGGATGAACTAACAGGTTACGAAGGTTAGGTGGACGGCGGAAAGACACTCTTGGCGGAGTGGGAAGGATTTCATGAAGGATGGATCTCATTTCATACTTTCCAGGACTGGATCAGATTCTGAATGTGGCTCTCCAGCAGGGATATGACTTCCTAAAATCCTGCCCAGAAATGAGATCCATCCTTCATGAAATCCTCCCCACTCCGCCAAGAGTGTCTTTCTGCCGTCCACCTAACCTTCGTAACCTGTTAGTTCGTCCCTATGAAATCCCCAAACCACCTTCCCTACCCTCTGGCTCCTATCCTTGTAACCGCCCCCGGTGCAAAACCTGTCCCATGCGCCCTCCCACCACCACCTACTCCAGTCATGAAATGAGATCCATCCTTCATGAAATCCTCCCCATTCCGCCAAGAGTGTCTTTCCGCCGTCCACCTAACCTTCGTAACCTGTTAGTTCATCCCTATGAAATCCCCAAACCACCTTCCCTACCCTCTGGCTCCTATCCTTGTAACCGCCCCCGGTGCAAAACCTGTCCCATGCGCCCTCCCACCACCACCTACTCCAGTCATGAAATGAGATCCATCCTTCATGAAATCCTCCCCATTCCGCCAAGAGTGTCTTTCCGCCGTCCACCTAACCTTCGTAACCTGTTAGTTCATCCCTATGAAATCCCCAAACCACCTTCCCTACCCTCTGGCTCCTATCCTTGTAACCGCCCCCGGTGCAAAACCTGTCCCATGCACCCTCCCACCACCACCTACTCCAGTCCTGTAACCCGGAAGGTGTACACGATCAAAGGCAGAGCCACGTGTGAAAGCACCCACGTGATTTACCAACTGACCTGCCTACACTGTGATCCATTCTATGTGGGAATGACCAGCAACAAACTGTCCATTCGCATGATTGGACACAGGCAGACAGTATTTGTTGGTAATGAGGATCACCCTGTGGCTAAACATGCCTTGGTGCACAGCCAGCACATCTTGGCACAGTGTTACACCGTCTGGGTTATCTGGATACTTCCCACCAACACCAACCTATCCGAACTCCGGAGATGGGAACTTGCCCTTCAGTATATCCTCTCTTCTCGTTATCTGCCAGGCCTCAATCTCCGCTAATTTCAAGTTGCCGCCACTCATACCTCACCTGTCTTTCAACAACTTCTTTGCCTCTACACTTCCACCTCGACTGACATCTCTGCCCAAACTCTTTGTCTTTAAATATGTCTGCTTGTGTCTGTATGTGTGGATGGATATGTGTGTGTGTGCGAGTGTATACCTGTCCTTTTTTCCCCCTAAGGTAAGTCTTTCCGCTCCCGGGATTGGAATGACTCCTTATCCTCTCCCTTAAAACCCACTTCCTTTTGTCTTTCCCTCTCCTTCCCTCTTTCCTGATGAGGCAACAGTTTGTTGCGAAAGCTTGAATTTTGTGTGTATGTTTGTGTTTGTTTGTGTGTCTATCGACCTGCCAGCGCTTTCGTTCGGTAAGTCACCTCATCTTTGTTTTTATATATAATTTTTCCCACGTGGAATGTTTCCCTCTATTATATTGATACAGTATTGATGAATATTCATAATGAGGACAAAAGACTATAAAGTGTTTCACTACATATGTTGTCCAACAAATAACAGCCGAGTACAATTGTGTACTAGGTAATACAGCTTACCAATTAATTACAAAAATATGCTGTCTTAATTACAATTACACAAAATGTGTTAATTAGGTAATTACTTCAATAATAACGCCCCCTGCCCCCTCCCCACAATATTCAGTTCAGTCTTAATCATTGCTACACTCACTTACTCAGAAGATCCAGTAATCACAATTATTACAGTTCAGTTTCCTCATTTGCTGGATTATTTTGTTCATTACGTATGCTTTACTATTATTTCATTCTACATGACTACAGGAGCATGATATACTACATTTCATAGTTCAGAGTCTCTAACCATAGCTTCATCATCCTATATCATATTTGTCCCTAAATACATCATTATCATCATCATCATTTACAATAGTCCATATAATAATTATTATCCTCGAAGAGCACTATCATCAGGATAATAATTCATAAAGAATAACTAAAACATCATAATATTCATGCCACTTCACAATAAATCCACATAGCCCCATCAGTAACCTCATTACTCAACACAGTTATATGTCACATAATTACAGTATCATTAAAGTAGCAGAAAAACATTCACATGATCATCATTACAACATAAGACAACATTCTGAAGTGTATTAACACCAACAATGCTTCATTAAAATCAGGATGACAGTAAACATTACTTCACTAAATCCTCTCGTGCAATGTTTTCTTTAAATTGTATAATCTGACATTTCAAAAAACAATTCTTCTCCAATAATTAACAAGTATTTTACAGTATAAGAAGGATAATTAATAACAGTTTGTATACATGATAAATACTTCCATACAAAACTCTGTTTCCAACTTAAAACTTCATAACATTGTTGTTTTTTTTATTAAATTAATCATAAATCATAAACTTCATTGCTATACCATGACAACACCATGGGTGTAGAAACTGACTCCCTGTATATAATAAGAAAAATTGTGGGTGAACATAACTTTGCTAGTCGCTACATATTAATTGATGTATTGTAAATGGAACCCAAATACATTGACAAAAGTAGCTGGCGATCGATCACATAAAGCTTCGTTCAGTGTAAAAAATTACTTTCTTCTGTAAATGATGTAAACTCAAAAACATCATTCTGGCTTCCACTTACAGCCAAGTTCTTGCTGCAGCATTATAAATCCCATAAAAATTCGAAACCAATTACTAATCTAGGCATCGTAATAGTACACAACATTCACATGAAACTACCCGATATTAAATCAAGTACTTACACTGCATTAAAAATTGAACAATTCCAGAATTTACAAAACCCTCTAGCTCATAGCTAGCAATGTTAATGTCAATCAGTGCCTTCCTCTTTCCATTACATAATTTGTAGGGCATCTTGATTAATATGACATGTAAGTAATAATATCATAAAACTTCCTGGTAGGTTATACAGAGTCAACATGGTGTAACCACATTTTTCATATTAATTACTATAGATCCTTCACAGTATCTGAAACACCGTAACAGTACAAATTTCTTAGTAAAAGAAACCTAATAGACCTACAGGTAAAAGTGCACTTATGCTTCACTGCTGCTTTTCCATTCTGTGCCACTGTTGGTTCAATGAATGATGATACATAATCATGATGAATGGAGAAACAGTTTTGGGAAGCCAATCACAATACTCATTCATAATTCCCTATGGTTTACAAATAACATTAGCTACTATTTTCATATGTTAGATTAGAATTTAATTACATTGTCAGAATTTTAGACAACATTGGAAATAAAATACACAAATAGGTTATTACAATGGTGAATATATACCTCAGGATACATTAAACATCCATCTATGATAGCAATTGTATTTATGTGTTATCATTCATTGGCTCATCATCCCACCACATAATTGTCAAATTCTGGCCTAATCTAGCCTTGGTCCTTACTACTGGTCAGTCTGCTAGCACATCTAGTTTTCCTCACACTTTATATTGAAAACAAATCAATTCAAGCATTCTGCCAAAAGAAATCATACATTCAGTGGTTTTCATTGACTATCATGTAATATTATCCAATTGGCTACGACTGCTGGAAACAAATTGCCAACAGCAACACACAGCAGAAGAGACTGGTACACCTAAGTACACTTTAGCTGACGAAATTTTCAAGTTAATCGCAGAGTTCATTATGTACTTACAATATAAGATTAGTTCATTATACAGTTATTAGAAACATCATTAATTATCATGGTACAGTAAAAGTTTGCATGAGCCACGTCATAGTAACATTTCAAATGTCTGACTTATATTAGCATACTGAAATCTTCTCCTGCAGGTTTTCACAAACACACTTCTAAATGTGATACAACTGGATTTTTTAAGTAGAAAAGTATTCAGCCAATGATTTAAAATTGGCATAAAATGAATAATAATGACTGTTTTGGGTTTACTGACCACATGAAAATAATTGCTCTGCAGTAGTACTTGAATTCATCACTTCATAATTTCTGACTCAACATTCTTTCATAGGATAGTTGTTACTTCAACATAATGGATTTTGAATGTGATAATTACTGTTAAATAATCCCGTATATAATCAACAAAAGTTAAATTCATTATAGTTCTGTTTTGTAACATTCTTACAGACATGTTTCCATAAAAGTACTAATAAGCCATAAATAACAAAGGAAAGGACTGCTATTCTCCACATGAAGGAGGTGTGTCGTTGACAAGTATGAAAGATATATCTTCACCATCACAAGTTGTTTTACTCTGTTAACCTAGCGGCCCATGCCATCTCACTTGTTCAGTTGGCTCTATGACTTGTTGTAATGTGGACATCTGTAAAGAAATATACTGAGTCTTACGGAAATGAGTGTGTTTCCTTGGGCTACAACCCAACCAAAAACCAACAGTAGTGACTCTAAGTAAGAATTTGCGTGCTGTTTCCTCGTAGTGCAAGTATTTTTGCATCCACCACACTGGCTTTGTTTATGCCTTCATTCATTCCACTTGGTCATGTATCCTGCCACACAGCATGTGGATATTGAAGCTCCTGCACCTACAAAGGGACATTTTGTTGCTTCACCACCACCTGGATTCTACAACATGTTTCCTGCAGTTTCGTCACCTCAACACTTTCGCCACTCGACAGTGCAGACTCAGGCTCCAGTGAGTGTGCATCGACACATGCATTTCGAAAATGATAATGAGGAGAGCAAAGTTCCTGCATTTTGTCATGATAACATGGATTCTGTATTTCATGCACAAACTATGTATCAGACGCTGGTCACCCAGGAAACCATTACAACAGTGTCGTGTGCAATCTCGACTTTGTTAGGAAAGACGACATGTATCGATCGTGCTCCCATGATGCCCGAGTGCTTTACCACTTCATCGGTTTACAAAGTGGACAAACACAGTGTATATCATGAACATGGTTGGTTGGTTGTTCGGGGAAGGAGACCAGACAGCGTGGTCATCGGTCTCATCGGATTAGGGAAGGATGGGGAAGGATGTCGGCCGTGCCCTTTCAGAGGAACCATCCCGGCATTTGCCTGGAGTGATTTAGGGAAATCACGGAAAACCTAAATCAGGATGGCTGGACGCGGGATTGAACCGTCGTCCTCCCGAATGCGAGTCCAGTGTCTAACCACTGCGTCATGAACATGTCCAGGCCAGTTTCCGCCCCCAGTAGTGACCATGCACTTTACAGGCCCCCCCCCACCTAATGTGAACAATGAGTCACGTAGTGATACTTACTGTGGTTTCTGCCTCTCCGAATATGCCCTGACGTGTCATGTCAACAGCCCGGTGGGAACATTTTACTGTGCTGCTCTGTGCATGTCTGCTCTTCCCTCCTGCCCACCCTCCAGGGGGGTTTCAGCTGCAGCCATTCACCCGCTCACTTTTCACATGGCACTGGCCATGCCTTCCGCATTGGACTTCTGTGCCACTAATGTTGCATCAGACAGTTCTACAGCGTCCTTTCCTAGTGCTTCAGTGCCATTCTCATCTGTATCAATAGACTGCTCACTTGCACCCTAAGCAGTGCCGTCTGCATCGACCGCGCCAGTCCAGCATCCACATCATACGAGTGATATGAGGGACTCAGATAAAGAACAAGCTGTGCCATTGTAGCCACCACCAGGCTGCTTACTGACCCTCCCCAACTATCCAAGGACAACCCAGCAACGTAGTTTGCACTGGTGGAGAACTTGTTCAAACTGTACCGCATCACCGATGACAATTCAAAATTCCTGTTCCTCATGACTCAACTGCACGGGCACACAGACCTGATCTGCAACCTATTTCTGACACCACCACTAACTTCAAAGTATGATTTCACAAAACAGACTATCATCGAGCACCTCTTGCATTCTCCCCAAGACGTTGTTTTGCGAATACTGTATGAGGAACATCTCGGTGACCGCACCCTGTCCCAGCCTTGGTGACGGCTATTCTAGTACCTTCCACCACGGAAGTCGAACACGTGCCAGAACAAATGGACATGGTCAGCCTATAGAGGGCTCCGCCTCCGCGGTGGCTATTCCACGCAGCAGCTCTCGCGTAGCGAGGGCGCCTCCGCTATGCCACGTGCAGACAGCGGCCAATAGCCACTCCCTCTGGTTTCGTATATAGGGACCCACTCTGCCCTAGTCCAGTCAGTCTGGTACTCGCTCTGGATTACGTTTCTATCTCGGCGGTACTGCGTTCTGGTCATTGCTCGTTGTTGACATTTGCCTGGTTCTGGTTCCGCGTGGATTTACTGTTGGTGTTTGGCGTTGTGGTTTCCACAAACCTCCATTGTTTATCTCTTCCTTGTTGTGTCGGTCATAGTCGGTCATGTTCGGTTGTTGTCAGTTGTCCTTGGTCTGTCGTCCGACTCGTCCTTGTGTTTACCCGGTGGTGCGTGCTCCACCGCCGGCAGCTTCCCCGCCTGGCGGCTCCGATCTGCCGCCCAAGGCATTCTCGTGGTTGGTTTTAGTTACTACAGCTATGTCTCCTGGTCAGCGAGCAGGTGATGCTGGATTAAACCCTGTGGACGATGTGGTTATTATAACTGCCTACAGATCTCCAGATTCGTCTCCTCCTCCATGCCCTGGAACCCATCGGTTTGCATCTGTGGATGGCTGACCAGATCTATTCGTTCATACATCAGTGCCACCAACAGGAGCTCACGCAAACAGGTTGGCACTCTAGCACCAGTAGCTTGTCTAGCTGCAGGCAGGGGCAGGCTGCACGCTGCCCCCCAGACTGCTGTGCCACCTGGAACCCAGCACATAAACTCTCTGCCACTGAGGTGCTGCATATCGTGCCTGCACTGGCCATCCTGGTGTACGAACACAAACACATAGGGGATGACTGGCTGCCTCCTCTCCCAATCTACACTCAGTGTTGGTACCACACCATATTTGGCGATAATGCAAAAAAGTGCCACCCCCTGTGCTAGCATCCATAAAGCCAATCATCAGATAACACCAACCCATGCTACATCCATCCATACCTCCGTCCTGTCAAATGGCTGCCTTTATGTCAAAGACTACTCTTCGAGTTGCAACTTTCTCATGGACACTGGCACTGAGATCTCAATTGTATGTAAATCGATGGTCACACACCCCCTCACTTACACAAGCTCTCTCCTGCAAGCTGTGAACTTATCTACACTCCATACCTGTGGCTCTATTGAGCTTCAACTCCTCCTCTCTAATGGCCTCTCCCTCCCCTGGATCTTCCACATGACAGACATCACAGAACCATTCCCAGGAATCGATGTCTTATCACACCACCACCACCTGTCTCCAAACGCCATTCGAAGTTCTCTCTTTCACCACTTCTCTAACTCTCACATCCCGTGTGACCGTGCTCCACCACCTGCTCCGAGTGTAAATGCTGTTAACTTTTAGTGCATCAGTGTGTGTCTCTTGTAAGCAAGACTTGTGCAGACCGTGAATCACGTCCTGGCGGAAAGTGCTCAGACATGCACCCTCCACTGTGAGAACGCCGTTTTGAAATATCGCATTGCCCGCACTGAGGGTGAGCTTGCCGTGATCACCACCCACATTAATTCACACCCCTCAGCAGCGCCGACACCTGAGTCTTCATCCGCCACACCTGACAGCTCCGATGACAACAGCACACAGATTAGCAACACCTACCTCGTGTGACTCCAGTCTCAACCACACAGTGGTACCCCCACCTCCCCCTGCCCCCATCAAGTGTGTTTCGCTCAAAGACTCTCATCTGTTTCGCAAACTGACACTCATGCACCTCATGACAATTCAGCCGTCCAGGCTCTGACCATGACACCCCCCCTCCCCTCCCCCCCACTGCCATGCGCGCAATCGCTCAGTGTGTTGATAAACATTCCCCCTCTCTCGTGCCTCCTTGCACAGCTCGCTCCACAGCTCCATGCGCGCCAGCAGCACCGCCACTGCCGGTTGCGCCTCTCTCATGCACTATGGACAGTAGACAGCCTCTACGCGCACTGCTCGCACCTACCTCATTCTCGGCACTCACAAACTGCCATCCACACTGTCGTAAACATAACAAAAATGTGACTTTTTCACTGCCATTCCCCTCTCGAACAGACAACTGCACTGCTTCCAAGCCATGCGCCCCTAATAAATCAACCAACACCACGCCCTGCCCACACGCAGTCATAGAACATTTGGTTTCCACTGTCATGGACGGATGTTGTTCATCGCATCATGATGTCCGAGGACCGACCTATTTGCCACAAGGCTCGTCGCCTTAACACACTCAAGTTACACACTTGGCTTACCAGCAAATACAGGAACTTCTTGATGTGGGAGTGTTATAGCCCTCCGATGGTAACTAGTTGTCACACATACACCTCACTCATAAACAGGACGGCTCCAGTCGTATGTGTGGCGATTACAGATGTGATGTACAATTATCCTATACCAAACATTTCCCACGTCACTCACCTTCTCGTGGGTGCTACAATTTCCAGCATACTGGATTCCAAACGCGCTTATCACCAAATCCCAGTCGCACCTGAAGACATTCCGAAAACGGCGATTATCACCACCATCGGATTGTACAAGTACCATTTCATGCCATTCGGGTTAGAAAATGCTGCCCAGGCGTGACAACACTTTATTGACTCTCTCTTGCTCTAGTTCAACTTCTGTTTCATATACTTCAACGAAATCCTGATCCACGCAAGATCACGAACGCAACATCACGATAGTAAAGGACACTCTCTCATCAAACAGAGTCGAGACCAACACTGACAAGCTGCAACTGTGCCAACAATCTATCCAATTCTTGGGGTACACAATCTCAGCCAATGGTGTACACCCCCCCTCCCACCCTGAATCAAAAGTGCAATCAATCTTATCCATGCTATTCTCTACCACACACAAAGAGCTCCATCGGTTCCTAGGAACAATAAACTATTACCATTGTCATTTGCATGCAGCAGTCGACACCCAGGCTGCCCTCACTAATGCCCTCACTGGCAAGCAAACTTCTGGGTCAACCCCTGTTCCATGGGCGGAAGCAATGCGTGCAGCCTTCCAGACCCTGAAAGACTGTCTCGCACAAGCCATCACCCTCGCTTATCCAATCTCGGATCCTGAAATTACCATCACCACAGATTCGAGTTACTGTAACAAAGGCATGGTTCTAGAGCAATGCCACAATGACATGGTCACATCACCTCAGTTCTTGTCGAGGAAACTTTCACGCGCCCAACAAAAAGACTTAGACTTCGACTGCACACTTTTAA
The DNA here is from genome assembly GCF_023864345.2 of Schistocerca serialis cubense. Classification (NCBI taxonomy): domain Eukaryota; kingdom Metazoa; phylum Arthropoda; class Insecta; order Orthoptera; family Acrididae; genus Schistocerca; species Schistocerca serialis. The sequence goes on from NC_064643.1 coordinate 550,177,881, forward strand.
CAGTTTATGTGATGGTGAAACACTGGCCCCCAACATCAAGAGCCAAACTTTCCACATCCTGACCGACCATAAACCAGTAGCAGATACCACACTTTCGGCATTTTGATATCATCTCTCAGTTCTCTACTGACATGGGCCATATCAAAGGCGCTGACAGCATCATTGCAGATTTCCTTTCCTGCACTAGCACTGTCACAACGGTTGTCGCCCTTTCCGACCTCATGGCCCTACAGAACCAGGACGAGGATACACAGCAACTTCTCAACAGTACCTCCATTTCGCTGTCTTTCACCAAAGCAAAATTCGCCAGTGTCCGAGAGGAAATCTGGTGTGACTCCTCCACCGGCACCCTCCAATTCCTCATCCCCACCCCTATCCGCCGTTCAGTGTTTGCACACATTCTCTAGCACACTCCAGAATTAAGTCATCGACACGCCTCGTGTCCGAACGCTTCGTGTGGTGAGACATGAAGTGCGATTGTCAGACCTGGGCCCGGAACAGCATCACCTGCCAGCGCAACAGTCACCGAGCACACTGTTCCACCTCTCCGCAAATTCGGCACTCCATCTGGCTACTTTCTCTAATTACACCTGAACCTCATCGGCCCCCTTCCCCCCTCAGAGGGCTCCCGTTATGTTCTTTCCTGCATCGATCGTTTATCTTGGTGGGTAGAGGCAGTACTTCTCACCAACATAACTGCTGAAACCTTGGATAAGGCTTTTGTATCTTCTTGGTTTTCCCACTTCGGCTGCCCTGGTACCGTCACCACCAACCAGGGCCGGCAGTTTGAATCAGCACTCTTCACCCAACTCTGCCAGCTGTGTGGAATCAAGGAACGTTGTATGACTGTCTGAGCAGTAGGCTACACTAAATTACCTTCTTGTTGAAAAACTTGGAATATTGCTGCTCTCTCTTTTTATACATGTATATGCTGGTACCAACCACCAATAAGTTCTTTTCTTTTAATCTAGAGCCAAGCAATTCATCTTTTTGTTTCGTTAAGCCCAGATCCCTAACCAAATCGTTAAGCTCGGTCTGAGTAAACAATTTGAGCTCTAGACTCTTTGTATTACAATGGAATTCATCGTCATCTGGTTCATCTAAACCAGATTGGACATCAGAAAATACTTCTATTGAAATAGAATTTGAATCATCTGGTTGTTCAGGAACTGGCAAATCTACACTATGCCCTACTGGTCGGATGGCAAACAGAAGGTTAGGGTAGCTTATTATCTTGCTGTTTTTTGAATTATGACCAGTAATATCAACACTGTAAAAGTAGAAATTGTTGGAATGATTTCTTGGCTCCATCCATATCTTATGAACAGCAAATCTAAAGGCTTTCTTCTCCTTTTTGAACCATTTTCTCAGATCTTCAATACACACATAACATACTTCATGCAGCACCCAAGATTTATCTTGATCACCAAGTTTAGATCCAAGCTATGATAGATAAACCTTTTTCACAAAGTCTGTAATGTGTCTCTGGTATTTTTAATAACAAATTCACCATAAATATAACAAAAACTGTCAGCAGCATTTTTAAAACCATGGTTAGACATTGTACTGAACACATGTACAGGAAACGGGAAAGTGAGGTTAGGCTAACAGTAAACAAAACACCAGCTTTTAACAGAAAAATAGAATCGAACTTTTTTTGCTGGCAAATGTTTTCAACAGTGCTACCAACGTCATCTACATTCATTTCACCTCCTTTTTCAATTATTTTAAGTATATAAAAGCTGTTAAATTCTTTAAAAAATCATTGTAAAATGTGAGGAAATGGTGGGTGATATAGTTTTTTAAGTATCATATTTTTAATTCCCACCCTAAAAAACATAAGAATAAGATATTTTCAGCAAAAAAGTTTTTCTATTGTTGGTCTGTGTTATTTTTATTCGCATCTGTGACCTGCTGCATACGATCTTACTAACAAAAAAAGCACTATTCGTTAGCAAAAACTGTCATTGTACTCGTTATGGTAATATCAGCAAGTGCTGGACCTTAAGTTTCGACTACAATTCCACCTCCCACATAGCAGTGGAGTTCTGATCAGCAATGTCAAGTCGCTAACTGATCGCAAGTCAGGTAATATGGGAGCCTAATACTTCTGTAGCAGAGTGTGCCTACACAGCGATTTTTTATTAAGTCAACTGTACTGTCAGCTGTGTGGTATCAACAAAAGTTGCATGACTGCCTACCATCTCCAAGCAAACAGACTCGATCGAGACCCTCCAATGGGTACTCCTCTGCCTACGGTCATCATACGAACCAGATATCGAGAGCACCACAAGTGAGTTCATCTATGGTGAAAACTCTGTCCCCCCTGGGGAGCTATTAAAACCTACCTCTCCAGATAATCCCAGCCTCCTTCCCAGCTTCATAAGCCGGATCTGAACACATTTTGCAAACATTTCCCTGACCCCTCGTCTAGCCATACTCCACCCACCCGCATCTACGTGCCATCCGATTACCTTTCATGCTAGTTCATTTTTCTCCACTACGACACCAACCAGGTCCCACTTGCCCCACCGTATTCAGGCCTGTACGAGGTCATAAACTGCACTTCTAACATGATGGACACACAGGTTTTGGAGGAGTATTCAACAGAGGAGTGTGTTGGAGGAATATTCAACAGAATACAGATAAGAAAATGAGACATTGACACAGTCATTTCGAAAAATATAACGACTCAGAATTCATAACTAGGTAATGCCTGTTGAAGGAAGGTGAACTCAGGCTTTCTGATCTTGCAAATGAGAGACTGGATAATATGGTTCTGAGTGAATCCGAACTGGTGTCTGAGCATAATTCTATTGCTTACTATATCTGTGGCCAACAGCCTTGCTGCAGTGGATATACCGGTTCCCGTGAGATCACCGAAGTTAAGCGCTGTCGTGTGTGGCCGGCACTTGGATGGGTGACCATCCAGGCCGCCATGCACTGTTGCCATTTTTTGGGGTGCACTCAGCCTTGGGATGCAAATTGAGGAGCTACTTGACCGAATAGTAGCATCTCCGGTAACCATCGTAACGACCGGGAGAGCGGTGTGCTGACCACACGCCCCTCCTATCCGCATCCTCAACTGAGGATGACACAGCGGTCGGATGGTCCCAATGGGCCACTTGTGGCCTGAAGACGGAGTGCTTACTATATCTGTAATATGTGGCGTTAACTTGGCACATGCTTTCCCTTTGAGAACGAAGGGAACTTTATAAATAAACTGGGCATGCTTTCATTCGTGGTTAAATAACCACATTTTGGTGTTCTTGCGCAACCACTGCTATAGTATTTCTGCAATTCGTCTTTTTATGCAGCAAAAAAAAAAAAGCAAAATGGGTCTAGTAATACAAAAACATCTTCCTTTCTTGAGGCTTAGAAAAGGGTATTTGACTGTTTTCTGGAAATCATCTTAAATGGTTAATTACGACATTCTATGCTCACAACATGCTTTTTTCCCTCTAGAACTTCAGTATTCTTTTATAAAAACGGAAATGAAATTCAAATAACTTGAAAGCCCACTGAAACGCTCCATTCGAGTCATGCGATGCGTGTGACATCACTGGCTAAGTCTCTGCTCCTCCTATCAAAACTAATTCACAGTGATGCCTTGATTTGGAATTTATGTTTCGGAGAAAGTGTTGAAAAATTGTTTTTGAGTGTGTGTAGGTGCGTAAAAAGTGGTTGCACTGTACTGGCAAAATGCCACCACATCGTAGCCCGAGTTCCCTTGTTGTTGTTGTTGTTGTGGTCTTCAGTCCTGAGACTGGTTTGATGCAGCTCTTCATGCTACTCTATACTGTGCAAGCTTCTTCATCTCCCAGTACTTACTGCAACCTACATCCTCCTGAATCTGCTTAGTGTATTCATCTCTTGGTCTCCCTCTATGATTTTTACCCTCCACGCTGCCCTTCAATGCTAAATTTCTGATTCCTTGATGCCTCAGAACATGTCCTACCAACCGGTTCTTTATTCTTTTCAAGTTGTGCCACAAACTTCTATTCCCCCCAATTCTATTCAATACCTCCTCATTAGTTATATGATCTACCCATCTAATCTTCAGCATTCTTCTGTAGCACCACATTTCGAAAGCTTCTATTCTCTTCTTGTCCAAACTATTTATCGTCCATGTTTCACTTCCATACATGGCTACACTCCATGCAAATACTTTCAGAAACGACTTCCTGACATTTAAATCCATACTTGATGTTAACAAATTTCTCTTCTTCACAAACGCTTTCCTTGCCATTGCCAGTCTACATTTTATATCCTCTCTACTTCGACCATCATCAGTTATTTTGCTCCCCAAACAGCAAAACTCATTTACTACTTTAAGTGTCTCATTTCCTAATCTAATTCCCTCAGCATCACCTGAGTTAACTCGACTACATTCCATTACCCTCATTTTGCTTTTGTTGAAGTTCATCTTATATCCTCGTTTCAAGACACTGTCCATTCTGTTCAACTGCTCTTCCAAGTCCTTTGCTGTCTCTGACAGAATTACAATGTCATCGGTGAAGCTCAAAGTTTTTATTTCTTCTCCATGCATTTTAATACCTACTCCAAATATTTCTTTTGTTTCCTTTAGTGCTTGCTCAATATAGAGATTGAATAACATTGGGGAGAGGCTACAACCCTGTCTCACTCCCTTCCCAACCACTGCTTCCCTTTCATGCCCCTCAACTCTTATAACTGCCATCTGGTTTCTGTACAAATTGTAAATAGCCTTTCCCTCCCTGTATTTTACCCCTGCCACCTTTAGAATTTGAAAGAGAGTATTCCAGTCGCGAAAGCTTTCTCTAAGTCTACAAATGCTAGAAATGTAGGTTTGCTTTTCCTTAATCTTTCTTCTAAGATAAGTCATAGAGTCAGTATTGCCTGACGTTTTCCAATATTTCTAGGGAATTTAAACTGATCTTCCCCAAGGTCAGCTTCCACCAGTTTTTCCATTCATCTGTAAAGAATTCGTGTTAGTATTTTGCAGCCGTGGCTTATTAAACTCATAGTTCGGTAATTTTCACATCTGTCAACACCTGCTTTCTTTGGGATTGGACTTATTATATTCTTCTTGAAGTCTGAGGGCATTTCGCCTCTCTCATATGGCCGTCAGTAGTTCTAATGGAATGTTGTCCACTCCGGGGGCCTTGTTTCGACTGAGGTCTTTCAGTGCTCTGTCAAACTCTTCACGCAGTATCGTATCTCCCATTTCATCTTCCTCTACATCCTCTTCCATTTCCATAATATTGTCCTCAAGTACATCGCCCTTGTATAGACTCTCTATATATTACTTCCACCTTTCTGCTTTCCCCTCTTTCTTTAGAACTGGGTTCCCTTATTTAATTAAAAGTGGCTAACACTCTGAGGCTAACATTCACCTCCGAGATACGTTTTTGCACTGCTTCAAACAAGGATAACGTCACTGAACGACATTAAATTCTCTTCAGAGCTTATCATCATTGCCATTTCATTACACTTCATTTGAGCCGGCCGTTGTGGCCGAGCGGTTCAGGCGCTTCAGTCCGGAATCACGCTGCTGCTATGGTCGCAGGTTCGAATCCTGCCTCGGGCATGGATGTGTTGAAACGTCCCCTTAGAAAAATTATACATGACTGTGCTTAAACTGACACACAATATTTTTTTAGCGCAGCGCAATCTGACTTTCAGTAATCCCTACAAGAGAAAGGCCCTGACTAAATTAACCTATACGTTTCACAAATCACTTACCTCACAAAAATCTTCGTTACTCGAACTACTGCAATATAGTGACCGCCACTACTGCCAGCTAAATAAAAGATTCAAACTACGGAAGGCACTAACTACTGATAGGCATAGTTAGCAAATGAAAGATTTTAATTGAGAACAAACAATGTATTTACCTTAATAGTCATAATACATATAGCAGTTCATGACATCCATTCTTACAAATGTACTGTTTCTGATGGACACAGCTACAGATTATCCATTCTGAAAAATCGGCCATCTCACTTCCCCACATCCACCACTGCTGGCGGCTCGCCTCCAACTGCGCAATGCTACGTGCTGTTAACATCCAGCTGCCCAACACTACAATAGCCAACAACAATGCAAACCAGCCACAGACTGCACACAGCACAGCCAGTGATTTTCATACATAGCGCTACATGGTGTTACCAATATAAAAACCTAAACAGCCTACTTACATAGCCCCCATGCTCCCCACAAAAAATTTTACAAATTGTTTTGGGCAGTGGCCAATACAGATTTGAAAAAAAATTTCATAATTAGAATAACAAAGAAATCAAATGAACACACTTATTGATACAATGTTGGTCAAAAGCTAAACTTTTCTCACAGTCGATAAAGACAGTCCTGATCGTTCATCACAGTAAAATAGCAGTGTTTTTCTCAAAGTCTGAGCAGTAAAAGAAAATGCACACGGAAGTAGTGGATTTCCATGCAGTCTTGAAGAAGTAGTGTTGCCCTTCCAACGGAAAGACAGTGCTGACTCTTGACATGCAGACAGGTAATGGGCCACAACAGAGCAACCCCACAACAGAGTCAGTCAAAGTTTTGAAGAATATTGGTAAGTAGGTCATCACAGAGCAGACCACTGTAGTCTTGTTAGAGATTATGGGGGCCATCAAAGGTGCAGACCCACCGCAGTCCTTGTAGCAGTAATGGTATTGGTGGGTCATCAAAGGTGCAGACCCACTGCAGTCCTTGTAGAGACAGCCATCTGTCACGACTGTGCAGGTGCACAATCACCATCGAAGAGTCTTGCAGACAATATATCAAGTCCATGAACCACCACTTGTACACTCACAATTTTTTTTTAAATGTCCTTAGAACCAGCAATGCTGTTAACCAGTCCCTTGCTGAATTATTAACACACATGCAAACACTAACAGTCCCAACTTCTCACGTATTGTGCATTACTATAACCAACAGAAACGTGTGCAGTGAAATGTAACTTAATTTGAAGAACTGGTGTCTATACAATTATAAATTTACAACATAATAATACAATTACAAAGGTACAAAATACATCATTAAAGAACATAACAATACAGATAACATTTGTAGTAAAACAGGCTTTACAAAAGAATAGAAATAAACATATACATCAGTGTTACAAGAATTATGATATAAGTACATACATAAAAGATCAGAATAACTTTTGAAACATCAACTTCACACATGAGCATTAAAACAGAACAGAATAAATAATGTCTAAACAGCTTTACAAAGTAAATAACATAGTATTAGAAAAGTTCTACAACGTAACTCTCATCAGCTAAACACATAAAGACAGGAAAAACACAAATACACATGAGTACACAAACACATAGCAGAATAACACAGGAGGAAACGACATGGTTTGTTTTCAGTGTAACATTTGGTTCTGCAGTCCAACCCAAAACTTCATTCCATAGATCTTTCGTCTTATTTCAACATTTATTTCCACCAAAAAAATCCTATCCAAGCATGCTTTCTGTATTTATATGTTCACATATTTCTTACCTCATTATTTATTTTCCATTATCTTACCTAATCATTTATTTCCAAGGAAATCCTACCTAAACCTGTTGTCCCTAAACCCTACTTTTTTGTTCATATCCTCTTTCAAAATCCTTTTTTGGCCAAACCATTTTCTTAGACCTTCTCAATGCATTTCTTCCAATTCATCACAACTCGTTCTCTCATATAGTCTACCCCATCTGAAGCTAACTTGAATCTACTGAGCTCAGATGATAAACTAAGGGACGAGGCAATGCAGCAACACACAACAAATTAACACAAACAGCAATGACAAAAAATACAAATTGGCAAAGCTAGCAGCAGTATATATAAATTAGGAAAGCAATTGCAATATTACAACTAATATAAGGCAATGTGCAGCAACAAGAAAAATAAATCAGTAGTACAACTGGCTTAACAGAGTAATACATAGTGAAATTCAGTAGCACTACGCCTGGCAAAAAGCAGCAGCAAATGCAATAACTTATATCTAAACATGACAAAGCTCAAGCATAGAAAATATTACAGTAAAAATAGCCATGTTTAATACCTATGTCACATCTTAACACTAGAGTGATGCATCATGAGAACTTACTCCAGCAGACAAGTTACCAAATTGTAAAAAAATTGTCTATGCAATTCCTGTGAAGGGAAATATCTATTTATGTTCCCTCGTTTTCTTGGAAGTAGATCATAAAATTATTTTTTTTACTGGATCTGTAGGCATAAAATAACTATATTAGTACATCTATTAAATTTTATTTTAACCAATGATGCAGTGCAGCTAGAAACTAGATATTAAACAAGATAGGCAAAGCAAGGCGTGAAACGTCATTCGCTAGCCATAAGGCATTTCATAATGCAGTAAACAATCTTTCAACTAGCAAGACAATAGTTGTGAAATGTTTCTCATCATTTCATTTCAGTAAATATCATAAATTAAGAACTCTACAGTGTAATCGTGTTTTCAAGTTTGACGGTGTCATATTTGCGATGCTTTCTACAAAGAACTGTCAATAGCAAGGATAATGGCCTCTTTTTTTTCTCCACCTAATGGCTTTCTGTTGTCAGACGACTATCTCTCAGCTGGGCTCCCAAAACGCATTATATCAAGGTCACTTACCTTTCTCACTGAAATATTTAAGACAGCAGTTTGCGCTACAGTGACAGTCTCATATAAAAATTTTCACAGGTTGAAAATTTGCGTTACATATGTGTAGAAACAAAATCCTTTAAATATAATAGTGTCCAAAAAATTTTCGTCAGCATTGTGATACATTCACGCATTTACACACATTTAATAACTCTTTAAAGTATGATTCTTGGTTTCCATCATCCTTTTTCACAAGTCAGAGTCCCTAACCACTACTCATTATTCCTTACCTTATTACACATATACATATTCATCGACACTTCTTCAGTATTTCATCATAATAAATACATATCATAATAAACATTCCTCAACAGCATAATACACATCATCGTCGTAATAATAACATCATAACACCTCAGTCAAATCTCAAGAATGTCGTAGCTTTCTGCACTAATTTCAAAACCTAAAAAAAATTCTCTGCTCATTTCAATATTGTCATCTACCTCTAACGTACGTTAAAATCATGATCCCATACCAAATACATCATTCAAAGCTCTCATAGCATCACGATGCTTCCGAAAAAATATGAACAGTTCACAAAGTACAGACAAAATACATTTTCGTAAGTGTGAAGTTATCCAACTGTGTAATTGTGTAAACATGTGTCACTGATGTAGTAAAAAAAATGTTTATCTCTCAGTTAAATGATCAGATAGCTGTGTAATTTATGTGTTAGAGAAATATGGTACCGATGTGTAAAGCTGTATAAGCAAATACCATATTGGCTAGGGCTCCTTGTGCTTGCCAAACACATGGTACACAAAGTAAGCGTGTACCCCCCTGAGGATTAATGTAATTATACCCTCAGGTGTTACAGATTACGACAATGGAATGAAATGTATCACGGAAAACTTTCTTCGTAATTCAAAAATCTTTAAAATATAAATGTTTTAAGTACAAAATTAATCACTCAAATACGTGCACTGTAGCGCTAAACTGTGCGTCTTGTTGTAAGATAATCTCTGTGGAAGTGTCGTAGTTATCGTCCTCTGTAAGCAAAGTTCTGCTGAAATCAACGTACTTACCTCATCATAAACGAAAGTGAAATGCTTTGCGTATAGATATGTTAGTTATCACGTACCTTACCGTGATCAAGAAAGTACTCTAATGTAACGTATTGTTGTGCTACGAAAATGGCTGTCTCATTGTAGCAATACCACAAAAGTTACTACTAAAACATGTTTTACTTTCCAGAATAATACAGAGAAACTGTGCAGATATAAAACAGATACACCGCAAAAGCAACAATGTAAATCATCACTCATTAGTAGCGTCGTGATATAACCGTGTAGCTGTCACATAAACTAACCACTATGTCATCTGGTATCTCTCAGAAAGTACTTTAAATCCAGAATGTATTTTCAAGTAAACTAAAATGTTACATTAAAATCTCATTAGCAGTACTTGTATATGTTCTAAGTTTGTAAGCCTTATAGTCGTTACGTAATTGTGCAACTAACAAGCAAGAATGTACACACACAATACCACTTTGTCGTCTGTTCACTATAACAATGCACTCGTAAATACTGTCTACATCATTATTTGCAGCCCGTTCCATTTCTCTATGCACAATTACCCAATTACTAGTTTGAACATAAGTTAATTCATTGCATGGTGGCTCTCACACACTGCTTTTGTCTTCACTGTCATTTCTCAGTTTACTTTGGAGCCTAGTATTACGTTTTTCACACGACATTATTCTCACAATATTTCACACGACAACACAGAAAAGCACAATTTGAAGAGCAAAATGAAAAAAACACATTAACATAGCATTGAAAATAATATCTCGTTAATTGCAAGCGCAGCTGCAAAATACTTGGTGCAAATCTACATGCATGCCACAACTGTTTTACTGTACAAGAATGAAAAACTACAACTACAAAGGAAATTCTCTCTACAATTGCATGCTAGCAATAAAGAAAAGCTACACTAATTACACAAACTACAAGAAAAAATCAGAAGATTCCAGTGAAGTATCCTCGGCTAAGGATCGACATATGAAACGTCCCCTTAGAAAAATTATACATGACTGTGCTTAAACTGACAAACAATATTTTTTTAGCGCAGCGCAATCTGACTTTCAGGAATCCCTACAAGAGAATGGCCCTGACTAAATTAACCTATACGTTTCACAAATCACTTACCTCACAAAAATCTTCGTTACTCGAACTACTGCAATACAGCAACCGCTACTACTGCCAGCTAAATAAAAGATTCAAACTACGGAAGGCACTAACTACTGATAGGCATAGTTAGCAAATGAAAGATTTTAATAGAGAACAAACAATGTATTTACTTTAATAGTCATAATATATATAGCAGTTCATTCTTACAAATGTACTGTTTCTGATGGACACACCTCCAGATTATCCATTCTCAAAAATCGGCCATCTCACTTCCCCACATCCACCACTGTTGGCGGCTCGCCTCCAACTGCGCAACGCTACGCGCTGTTAACATCCAGCTGCCCAACACTACAATAGCCAACAACAATGCAAACCAGCCACAGACTGCACACAGCACAGCCAGTGATTTTCATACATAGTGCTACGTGGTGTTACCAATATAAAAACCTAAACAGCCTACTTATAGTGTGTGATGTCCCTAGGTTAGTTAGGTTTAAGTAGTTCTAAGTTCTAGGGGACTGATGACCTCAGATGTTATGTCCCACAGTGCTCAGAGCCATTTGAACACTTCATTTGTCAGTGCTGGCTTAGCCGCTGCCATGTGCGGAGCTCGCAGCGAGTGGTCACGTCGACAGCCGGATGTCGCTGTAGCTTGAGTACAGCACAGCCATCCAGTTATGGAAGCTCAGATTAGGAAGTCTACGATGAAATTTTCGTTGCCCTTCGGATATGACAGGCCGAAAGTTTATGAAATCGACAATTGGTTGTTCGAAAAGATATGCTCACAAGATGATGACGTTCACTGTTTGGCATATGATTTCCTTGGTAATGCAGCGTATGTTAAAGTGTAAGACACTGAAACATGTAACTGGATTATGACAAAAACAGGCGTTTAGGCGAACTTTCTTCATTCCAATGGTGAATCTGGTTCAATTGCGATCAGCTACGCTGGTTTAGGATTGCGCTCTGTACGCATATTCAACCCTCCATTTAAACTGAAGTTCGACCTCATGAAACAGGCGTATCGCCTTATGGAACGGTTTTGCAGGTTATTGGTGAGAAACATTTCAAAGTCGACAGTGGTGTGCGAAATGTTAGAATTGATCTTTATAAGCATATTCCGTCGTACATTATGGTTCAAGGCTTCAAAGCCTTAGTTGTTTACGATGGCCAACCAAGGACCTGCGTAGTATCTGGTTCCACAGATCATCTTAAGGCAACGTGTCCCCGTGTCAAATGTTTACAGAGGGAAAACCAGGCACTCAACTCCGCGGGCGATGTCTGACATGAACAAAACTGTCATATGTGGATACCCTGTCAGCCCCATTACAGGAAACCGGGAATGGGCAGGGCCCTGACACATCATGTCAGGGAGAAAGTGAAGGAAATCAGGATTCAATTGCATCTAGCGTATTCACAAATGAACAGAGTTCAACGGTTACCCTACCAAAATGTTCGAATCAGGCCTCTCCAGGGGAGAGTAATCCCCAGACCTTAGACGGTAGGAAGACACCTGGAAAAGAAATTACTATGCCTGATAAACAACCCGAGGTACCACTAGGCTGCAGTCCTGATGATGTTCAAGTGATATGCTAGTTGATGAGAACAAAAACCCGAACAACCCAACATACAGCGACCCATCTGATCACCCAGTATCATGTAAGGACAATTCATAAAAGTCGTCAAAATGAATGAAACGGCCGCCTAGAATACAAAGTCAGGAAGAGACACAGGAATTAGAAAGGAAAGGAACGCGCACAAGAGAAATCCTTAAGATATCTCAGATGGGGGGAAATGGCGGTGGCTGATGCAATGAGGGTAATGGCTCCCATTCGGAATGAGGACATTCAGATGGAGTTAGACAATCATGTGAATACGATCATGTTAACATATTTTGGGTCTCTTCCGGTTCCGAGCACGCATTGGTCGGAAGATACTAAGCAGTAGTAAACAGTTAAATCCAGACTTACAAGCTGGCTACAATTAATGCCCCTCGGATAAGTTCGGCGGTAAAGTTACAATGTTTCAAAGATTATCTCTATGCCGCTGAAATAGATGTTGCCATGTTACAAGAGGTTGCAACAACTAAAGTAGCGGACGTTAACAGGTTATGAAGCCATCATTAACATCGGAAATGAAGGAGGAACAGCGTTTTCATTCGAAGAGGGTAACGCCTGTCGAGATCAAGCTATTTTAGAGACTGGGCGGGCTATAACTGTCCAACTTCATGACCTCGTCTTAATTAACGTATATCCACCATTTGGGACTAATGAAAGACGGCAAAGAAGTAACTTTTATCGGAATGGGATTATGAACTGTTAAAGAACTTTGGGGCCGCAGCCGTGCTTGCAGGAGATTTGAACTGTGTTTTGCGCCGTGAAGACCAGACGCCCAATTTTAACGCTTGTCAAGAGCTACAAACATTGGTGACTGAATTAGAACTGCAAGACACCTGGTTTTCTCGAATCCCCACCATACCGGATGTACTTACGTCAGTAGCATGTCAGCAACCAAGTTAGATAGAATCAATTTTACAAAAGAATTCATGCGCGATGTTGATGATTGTGAGATATGTCCTATAAACTATGCTTGTACGAATATTTCTTGTAAGACTTTTAGAAGTATGTGACACTTCAACGATTCAAACCTCTGTCGATTTCATTCACAGTCAGACGCACTATACGTTGCACCACATACCACATGCTATAGGTGACACAAGTGTTGAGTGTCTTGTGTAGCGCAAATATGCACCAAGATTTGCCAAGAATGATTTTATTGCATTTCGGGTCGTAGTTCACGACTGATAGACGCCAATCTAGATGTAAGATACGAACCCATTTCCAAAAGTTCTACAATTCCTTAGTCTTGAGAGAGTTTAATGATGTTGCAGGGAGTAGTGAAAAGAAGTCCGTCCTTGCACATATCGCCGCTCTAAATGAGTAGAGCATAAACGCATCAACTTTCGTAAGGTTTCATCTATCAGCGTTCACAATATCCCTTTCTATTATTACTTAAAAGTTGTAAATGCGTTTTTCATCCCTGTATAGCTAAACTATCTGCAGAAAAAGTACGTAAAAACATAGTAACTTCGGCTAATACTCCTGTAACATACGTGTAGCTTCGTCTCACTTCTAGTATGTGACGTCATCAGAGCTTCAGCCAATAACAGAGCGTTTTCCGTCACGTGACCAAATCTTGCTATTTAATGATTTTTATGATTTAATTACATAAAAAAACAGATAATTTGTGAGAATATTGACTGTAAACGCGAGCTGAATGTTACAATCACTCAGAAAAACAAAAATTTGAACCATAAAACTTCCTGGCAGATTTAAACTGTGTGCCGGACCGAGACGTGAACGCGGGACCTTTGCCTTTTGCAAGCAAGTGGTCTACCATTTTTTTTAATTTTTTTTTTTTGGTCGGGGCGGACGTTCAGTGACGTCTTCACATCCGTAATTCCGCCAGTACCTCGTCTCCTACCTTCCAAACTTCACAGAAGCTATATTGCAGTCCTTGCAGAACTAGCACTCCTGGAAGAAAGGATAGTCCGGAGCCATGGTTTAGCCACAGCCTGAGGGATGTTTCCAGAATGAGATTTTCACTCTGCAGCGGAGTGTGCGCTGAAATTAAACTTCCCCCAGGGTGTGGCTCAGCCAAGTCTCCGCAATATCCTTCCTTCCAGGAGTTCTAGTTCTGCAAGGTCTTCAGGAGAGTTTCTGTGAAGTTTCGAAGGTAGGAGACAAGTTACTGGCAGAATTAAATCTATGAGGACAGGTGCTCGGGTAGCTCAGATCGTAGCCGGCACTGTAGCTCAGTGTGTTTAGTCACAGGGTTAGCTACCGTCTGTAATAAAAAGATCAACGAAGAACCTAAACAGGTATCAACGGACGTCCGCCCCGAAGAAATTTAACAAACAATATATAGAACAAAACGAGGTAAAAAAAAAGGTCGTAGAGCACTTGCCCACGAAAGACAAAGGTCTCGAGTTCGAGTCTCGGTCTGGCACATTTTAATCTGTCACGAAGTTCCATTTCAGCGCACACTCCGCTGCAGAATGAAAATCTCATTCTCAATCTGAACCACATTTTTAACATAGGAAAGTAGCGTATTGAGAACATAGACTACCAACTTGGCTCAAATGCACTAACGGTGTACCAGGCTGTTCCATCGCTAGCTGCTGTTGTAAATTTTTTTCCGTCAGACACAGCCAATCGGGTGATAGTACAGTAAACGTTAAATCCTGCATGATTCCCCTCACTCTTCCCCTTCTAGCAAATGTTGTTGGAACGTCAAAACAATGAGTCACTCGATGCAATGCAACATTCGCTATATTGGTTTCGTGCCGCTTTGCTTTTTTGAATTATAGCTTGCAGTAAGCCATTTCAAGGGAATGGCGCATTGAATATTTATCACAACGACGTCACCCTTGGTACAAATTCTTGTAATCAAATGTCAATGACTGACGCCTTCAGGATATCTTAGGATCAGAAATAATGCGAAGCATAAAAAAAAGGGGGGAAGCCGTATGGATAAAGAGGTCGAATTACAGTACCAAAGAAACCAGGTTCGTGCCCAGCTGTGTGCTAATTTTTTTTCATTTTTACCTTTTGCAGCGGATTCTGGGACCAATAATGACGCTGTATTTGTCTATATGCGAAGTTAACGTGCCATATTTGGTGACTTCGATATTTACACTTGTGTACTGCGAAAACATGCAGTTTTAGTGATACACTTCAATAAAGATCTCTCCAAAGCGTGCCGTTTTTAGTACGGTTTGTTCTGCTAAAGTATCGGGAAATGTACGTAAACGTGAAATGTATGGAGGTAGTGCACCGAGTACGGAACTGAAGTTGGTGCTTAGCATTGGAGATTGTATGTTGATACGTTTTGCTGGCTTCTCATTGCAACCGAGGATGAAATTTAAAAGCGGAACAATGACTACTGGCGAAAGAAAAACGTTAACGCTCTGGTTATTAGCAGCCGGGGACATTTACGAGAGTGATTGCTTTGCATGTAAGGAGCTGCTATCATAAGGTTCTATCCGACGTCTGCAGTGACATATGGGAAGCAGTTCAAGAATTTTATTAACGTTCAAGAATCTTACTAAACTAACTTTTCAATCAGGAACTTAATATCGACAAAATATGATTAATGAAATGAGAAATAGACGTACGACGAGTCACAGAGGTTACTTGATAAAATCTGCTATATAGTTTCTTAGAGGCCAGATCCTGGGTAAACCACTCTTATTTATCATAAAAAAGTCTCCAACAGCGATACATCAGCATTGTGAGTACAGATAGTGTGCACGTATGCAACCAAAATAATCAGGTCTTTGGTACATTTTTAATTTTAATCAGTATAATAGACACGCTTTCGCACTTCTTTACTTTCACGCAAATTTATTGTGTTTTCCTTTTTAATAAAAGCTTGTGCTTATTTACTCTGCCTGGTGAAAGAACCTGTAATGAACTTCATCGTCTTTCTTATGTTCCCAACTGGACAAACTACTGCGAGTGAAATATTTATCTATTGTATCTGCTGTTTCGGAGAGAGCACTCACCCATGGAATAAGGTGGTTCCCTGTCACGCTTCGCTTACTCGGTCGAAATGCTCTGCTGGAGACGTACACGTCATTTTGACATCACTTCCGCACCTCTGGAGCCGCACAAGATTCGAGCTCATGTGGTAATACAAGATACCCAGCGAGAATCGCTGAATTGAATTATTTCTTTGGGAATATGCGAATTGATTGATTTTCGGTATGGAGAGCAGGAAGAAAACTAGATGTGATGACTTACTGATTTGTATCTCAACCCGAGGCCTAGGTTAGGTTGGATCTAATGACTTGTTTGACAGTTGGCGAAGCCAGTGAATTTAAACTCGAGATTGCGATTGCGATTACAGATTGATGTGTGACGTATTATTGCAATAACCTACTTTTATGTCTAATTTCCGATTTTGACAAAAATTCTTATGATGTGGTAAAATACTAACGTAATAGAACAAAATACTAGATAATTTTCTTTAGGAACAATAGAAATTCACGAACGAGCTTTCTGATTACCTACTAGCAACCGACTCACAATCTGCCCTGCTCATTTCACATCATTCATCGCGCCAACAGTTACCAACAACAGCATGCAACGGGAAAGCTACGGCAAGCAGCAAGCAGCAAGTGCACCATTACCACAATATTATTCCACCTTCTTCCCTTACAGATGGTGTTTTCTGTAAACAGATGAACAGTGTTAGAACAACAACTAGCTTTTTCATTGAAGTACACTACTGGCCATTAAAATTGCAGATGATAAACGGGTATTCATTGGACAAATATATTATACTAGAACTGACATGTGATTACATTTTCACGCAATTTGGGTGCATAGATCCTGGGAAATCAGACCCATAATAACGGCCTTGATGCGCCTGAGCATTGAGTCAAACAGAGCTTCGATGGCGTGTACAGGTACAGCTAGCTGACCATGCAGCTTCAACACGATACCACTGTTCATCAAGAGTAGTGACTGGCGTATTGTGACGAGCCAGTTGCTCGGCCACCATTGACCAAACGTTTTCAATTGGTGAGAGATCTGGAGAATGTGCTGGCCAGGGCGGCAGTCGACATTTTCTGTATCCAGAAAGGCCCGTACAGGACCTGCAACAAGCGATCGTGCATTATCCTGCTGAAATGTAGGGTTTTGCAGGGATCGAATGAAGGGTAGAGCCACGGGTCGTAACACATCTGAAATGTAACGTCCACTGTTCAAAGTGCCGTCAATGCGAACAACAGGTGACCGAGACGTGTAACCAATGGCACCCCATACCATCACGCCGGGTGATACGCCAGTATGGCGATGACGAATACACGCTTCCAATTTGCGTTCACCACTATGTCGCCAAACACGGATGCGACCATCATGATGCTGTAAACAGAACCTGGATTCATCCGAAAAAATGACGTTTTGCCATTCGTGCACCCAGGTTCGTCGTTGAGTACACCGTAGCAGGGGCTCCTGTCTGTGATGAAGCGTCAAGGGTAACCGCAGCCACGGTCTCCGAGCTGATAGTCCATGCTGCTGCAAACGTCGGCGAACTGTTCGTGCAGATGGTTGTTGTCTTGCCAACGTCCCCATCTATTGACTCAGGGATCGAGACGTGGCTGCACGATCCGTTACAACCATGCGAATTTAGATGCCTGTCATCTCGACTGCTAGTGATACGAGGCCGTTGGGATCCAGCACGGCGTTCCGTATGACCCTCCTGAACCCACCGATTCCATATTCTGCTAACAGTCATTGGATCTCTGCCATCGCGAACAGCAACGTCGCGATACGATAAACCGCAATCGCGATAGGCTACAATCCGACCTTTATCAAAGTCGGAAACCTGATGGTACGCATTTCTCCTCCTTACACGAGGCATCACAACAACGTTTCACCAGACAACGCCGGTCAACTGCTGTTTGTGAATGAGAAATCGGTTGGAAACTTTCCTCATGTAAGCACGTTGTAGGTGTCGCCACCGGCGCCAACCTTGTGTGAATGCTCTGAATAGCTAATCATTTGCATATCACAGCATCTTCTTGCTGTCGGTTAAATTTCGCATCTGTAGCACGTCATCTTCGTGGTGTAGCAATTATAATGGCCAGTAGTGTATTAAAATAACAGGCTCATTAATGCTGAAACAATATTATCTCGTAGCTAACATCAGATTCATCGCCTTAGCTGTTAGGGGTAAGTTTCTCAGAATCATAGAGTGTGTAGGAGATAATGAAAGGAATTTCTAAGAGGTCAACTACGAACGAACAACTCTGTCATACTAC
Organism: Schistocerca serialis cubense; assembly: GCF_023864345.2. Lineage (NCBI taxonomy): Eukaryota > Metazoa > Arthropoda > Insecta > Orthoptera > Acrididae > Schistocerca > Schistocerca serialis. The sequence goes on from NC_064643.1 coordinate 550,196,488, forward strand.
GGTCGCAGTTTCGAATCCTGCCTCGGGCATGGGTGTGTGTGATGTCCTTAGGTTAGTTAGGTTTAAGTAGTTTTAAGTTCTAGGGGACTGATGATCTCAGAAGTTAAGTCACATAGAGCTCAGAGCCATTTTTTGAACTCTGTCACAGAGCACTGCAAATAACTTATAAAGCATCAAAACATTTGTGGGGAGCGTAGATTCATATACACTCGACAGAAGTTGAAGAAGCCATGAATACATTTCAAAGACGTTCATGCATAGTCATTTCTGTGGAGTTAATGGATTAGTCGATATTGTGGTCACCACAGAAGATCTGCTCCCTGAAAAAGCTGTAGAAGCTACAGCTTCGGCGGCGCATTGTGGATCATCCAACTTCTGTCCTCCCAGAGAACCTTGGGGGAGATGACCAGCTCATGACTGTGGCAGGCTGCCTGGGCAGAGGTGGAAACAGCAGGAGCCGTAGTGAGCACCTGGGCATAAGTTGGCACACAGGGAAGCAGTGTCGTTAGAGTTTTGGAGAGTGAAGCCATCTCATCTCCTTCTTTACTGTGTACACAATAGCCTGTTGCATCAGGAATATCTGGGAATTTGCATTTGATTTGTCTGTCAGTGCAAGTGAATAATCGTGTAGCAGATGGGGGGACAGGGTTGTTTGTGTGTTGCCGACGGGGTTGTCACTTGAGGCAAAGCAGAAAGGTGTGTGTCTGCAGAGGCGTGTGACACAGGTGTCATCACAGGTTGGTTGCGCGGTAGTTCATTTCGAGGTGGAGCAATGAAGGCAGATTTGTGTCTTTGTATTGATGCTGTCTCAGTGCCTCCTCCCTCACGGATGATAAATTGTTAGGTCCCCTTGGGAGCACTTTGTGTGGTCTAGAGTATGGGGGAAGAGAGCTGGCCAAACCACATCATCACACAGCCATATATGCTTTGATGTGTGTAGTTCTTTGAAGATGATTTGATCGCGTTGACCATGGGTTGTGGGTTGAGTGTGCCCAGATGACTGATGTGTTGCTCCACTTTTTTATGAAAGCTCAGCTAGTCATCGGTAAACTGTGCCGGTGAAGATGTGATGAAGTCAACTAGCACCTGCAGTTGTTCTCTGAATACTAGATGTGCTGGAGGCCAAGCAGCACCCAGGGCAGAATATCAGTCCACAACTGTTTGTGGCACTTGACAAGTGCCTGCATTCAACCATGCCATTGCTAACAGGGTGATAGCTTGTGGCACGAAGGTGATGGGTACCACACAAGTTGGGTAGGTGGTTGAATAGCGATGCTTGAAACTGACAGCCATGGTCAGTCGTGATGGAGTGGAACGGCATGGTGAGAAAACCATATGGTGATCAGTGCTGCAGCAACAGATTCAGTGGTGATGTTGGCGAGAGGTGTGGCATCCGGCCATCTTGTCGAACAATCAACAATGGCTAGGAGGTAACTTTGATTGTCAATGCATGGTAGTGGACCAACCAGATCTAAGTGGACGTGGTCAAAGCATGCCAATGGTAGATGTAAGTCCTGAGTAGTGGCATGCATATGCCATGAGATTTTGTTTAGTTGGCATGCAAGGCAGTAACAGGCCCGTGTATGACAGTCCTTTTTGACCCCAGGCCAGACAACCTTGCTCATCACCAATTTGACTGTTGCCTTGATACCAGGATGTGACATGTGGCGGATTGCGTTGAAGACCTCTCAACAGTATTTTTGTGAGATGAATGTACGTAATTGGTTCCCACTACTGTCACACCACATTTCCTATGAGGGACCATCAACTGGTACAAGCACCAGACGAAGTGATGTAGAGTTTGCAGTGTGGCCATTCTGTTGAGTGAAGTGTCTGTGCGCTGGATACCTGCAATCTTCGCCTGGTCCACCATTGTAATACTTGCCACCACTCGCGAGAGGTAGTCAGTGACAATGTTATCTTTGCCTTTGATGCTGTGAATGTTGGTTGTGAATTGAGCCACAAAGTCTGCGCGTCTGGCTTGATGTGGTGAGGCGTGTTCCATTGGCCACTCCAGAATGGACGTGAGAGGCTGATGATCAGTGAACACTGAAAAGTGTTAAACTTCTAATATAGGTTGGAGGTGTTTGACGGCAAGGTACATGGCCAACAGTTCTCTGTCTATGGCACTCCATTTTGTTTATGCTTTTTTTCAGATGATTGGAGAAGAATGCTAAGGGTTGCTATAAACTGTGTATTTTTTGTTGTAAGGTCACACCCACTGCTGTCTGACTGGCATGAACAAAGAGCCCGATCGAGCCTCCAGATTTTGGATGTGGGAACAATGTAGATTCAGGTAGACCTGTTTTTAGATTTTCGTATGCTGCAGCTGCTTCCACATTCCATGGGAATGCCCAAGAGAAGTCGATCAAGAGGCTGCTGCGTCATTGCTACATTTGGTAGATGACGACGACAGTAATTTATCATCCCAGTGAAACGTCAGAGTTTATGTTGTGGGGCGTGGCATATCTTGATTGGCAGAAACCTTTCCTTCAGTGGAGGTAAGCCAGAACGGGTAACCTTGTAGTCCAAAAAGCAAACTTCAGGTCTGGCGAAAACACAATTTTCATGATTGACGACAATATCATAATTCTCAAGATGTTGAAAGAACTGGCAAAGATGTTGAAAATGATCTAGCAGGGATTTGGAAAAAATCAAATTGTCATCGACATAGCAGAAGACGAATGAAGGATCATGTAAAACACCATGAATAAACTTTTGCCAAGTTTACGAGGCATAAAGTTGTACTGGTATAGTCCAAACGGTGTTCTGATCGCAATTTATTTGATGTCCTCTTTGGCCATAGGAATTTGGGAGAACGCCTTGGTGCAAATGAATGACGCTGAATACAGATGCATCACAAAGCGTGTGCCCTGTTTTATGGGCTATAAGATGCACTGTTTTCTTCAGACAATTGCCTCCAAAATTCAGGCGCATATTATACTCGTAACTAATATAAAAAGTCCAGTGTTTGATTTAAAATTCCTGTCAGTCTTAAAAATGGTCGTATATTCAATGCCACAGGAAACCTGTGCAACATATACTGGAAACCAACTAGTATATGCACAGTTGGATGATTAGAGTATTTGTGCATGGCGGCGCTGGCTGTGGAGGCTTTCCTGATTTAAGGTGTATATGAGAGAGGAATGGAATAAATAGATGATCGATGAAACCTAACACGGATTCACGCTGAATGGAGCTTTAGAACGACCCACAATCAAACAAATGTGACAGTTGATGAAAACAGTCATGGTCTAGAGTGAGAGAAGACATTATTTTAAAATCTTTCAAGAAATGCAGCACAAATAACGCTCTCAGTGGTAGTGAAGACCATCTTATGTATGAAGAGGACAACAATGATGGTCAAGAGGAGGAGGAGGAAGAAGAAGAAGAAGAAGAAGGAGGAGGAGGAGGAGGAGGAGGAGAAGAAAGTTCAGATGACGATTTATAGGGAGTTTAAAGGTCAGTACAATTTTATAAACCAAGAATTTTTTGTCTGACTTTGCAATCCTATAATAAAAATGGTAAAATGTTATTTAAAAAAATTCGTTAAAAATTAAGCTGCATCTTATATCTGGTGCTAGGCGACGTTCTTGGGAGAAGATAGGCTGTCCAGACATTGTTTTGACGCGATGCTGTGTGGTGTGGGAACGTTTTTCACGTTTTTTGACACGGTCTATCAGAGAGGGAAATTCACGTAATAACTGAGCACCAATAGTGCCGCTAGAGGTGGCATAGAATTCATTGCCTGACACGGGTACAATATCGGAAGGAACGGGTTGCTTCTCGCGTTCCGACTCGTGTGCGGTTCGCATTTAGGGCAGGACGCCGCAGAGAGCTTCGTCCGAGCCAAAGCGAGCTCAGCACACTCACCAAGAACTGGCACAGGCGATGTGACAGACGGTAAATCGTCAGTGTGCCCCTTCACAAGACAGCCATTGACTAAGTCTGACGTCAGGTTATAAAAACGTAGGAAATCAGCTCCAATGATTAGATTACTACCATCAGCAAGAATGAACTTCCACAGTGGGCAAAGGAAGGACAGAAATCCAATGAATTTTGCGTTCGCCGTACGTGCTGATGCGGGTATTGTTTGCTGCAGTCAATGTTTGGGGTGTGGCTGAAGTTGGTTCTGAGCATATATGCCATGGGAAACCACTAATCTCGGAGTCAGAGTCGACTATAAATTTGTAACAAGTGTTCATTTCGTTGAGAAACAGCCTGTTGGAATGTTGTAGCGCTGCTATCGCCACGTTACTGCAATGGTCGGGCGTATTTCGTTCGGATGACGAGCGGGAACGCCTACTAATGCTCGTCGCTCGCTTTTGGGTATTCACACATCCAGTGAAGAACATTTTTTTTTTTTTTGCATTAGCGCCAAACTTTTTGCGAAACCTACACCAAGTGGATACTGAAAGGTTTCAGATAGATTATATAATGGTAAGACAGAGATTTAGGAAACAGGTTTTAAATTTTAAGACATTTCCAGGGGCCTGATGTGGACTCTGACCACAATCTATTCATTATGAACTGTAGATTAAAACTGAAGAAACTGTAAAAAGGTGGGAACTTAAGGAGATGGGACCTGGATAAACTGACGGAACCAGAGATTGTAGAGAGTTTCAGGGAGAGCATAAGGGAACAATTGACAGGAATGGGGGAAAGAAATACAGTAGAAGAAGAATGGGTAGCTTTGAGAGATGAAATAGTGAAGTTAGCAGAGGAACAAGTAGGTAAAAAGACGAGGGCTAATAGAAATCCGTGGGTAACATAAGAGATATTGAATTCAATGGATGGAAAGAGAAAATACAAATGCAGTAAATGAAGCAGGCAAAAGGGAATACAAACGTCTCAAAAATGAGATCGACAGGAAGTGCAAAATGGCTAAGCAGGGATGGCTAGAGGACAAATGTAAGAATGTAGAATCGTATATAACTAGGAGTAAGATAGATACTGCCTACAGGAAAATTAAAGAGACCTTTGGAGAAAAGAGACCACTTCATGAATATCAAAAGCCCAGTTCTAAACAAAGAAGGGAAAGCAGAAAGGTGGAAGGAGTATATAGAGGGTCTATACAACGGCGATGTTCTTGACGACAATATTATGGAAATGGAAGATAATGTAGATGAAGATTAAATAGGAGATATGATACTCCGTGAAGAGTTTGACAGAGCACTGAGAGACCTAAGTCGAAATAAGGCCTTGGGATTAGAAAACATACCATTAGAACTACTGATAGCCTTAGGAGAGCCAGACCTGACAAAACTCTACCATCTGGTGAGCAAGATGTATGAGACAGGCGAAATACCCTCAGACTTCAAGAAGAATATAATAATTCCAATCCCAAATAAACCAGGTGTTGACAGATGTGAAAATTACCGAACTATGAGTTTAATAAGCCACGGCTGCAAAATACTAACACGAATTATTTACAGACAAATGGGAAAACTGGTAGAAGACGACCTTGGGGAAGATCAGTTTGGGTTCCGTAGAAATGTTGGAACACGTGAGGCAATACTGACCCTACGACTTATCTTAGAAAATAGATTAAGGAGAGGCAAACCTACGTTTCTAGCATTTGTAGACTTAGAGAAAGATTTTGACAATATTGACTGGAATACTCGCTTTCAAATCCTGAAGGTGGCTCGGGTAAAATACAGGGAGCGAAAGGCTATTTGCAATTTGTACAGAAACCAGATGCCAGTTATATGAGTCGAGGGGCATGAAAGGGAAGCAGTGGTTGGTAAGGGAGTGAGACAGGGTTGTAGCCTCTCCCCGATGTTATTCAATCTGTATATTGAGCAAGCAGTAAAGGAAACAAAAGAAAAATTCGGAGTAGGAATTAAAATCCATGGAGAGGAAATAAAAACTTTGAGGTTCGTCGATGACATTGTAATTCTGTCAGAGACAGCAAAGGACTTGGAAGAGCAGTTGAATGGAATGGACAGTGTCTTGAAAGGAGGGTATAAGATGAACATCAACAAAAGCAAAACGAGGATAATGGAATATAGTCGAATTAAATCGGGTGATGCTGGGGAAATTAGATTAGGAAATGAGTCGCTTTAAGTAGTAAAGGAGTTTTGCTATTTGGGGAGCAAAATAACTGATGATGGTCGAAGTAGAGAGGATATAAAATGTAGACTGGCAATGGCAAGGAAAGTGTTTGTGAAGAAGAGAAATTTGTTAACATCGAGTATGGATTTAAATGTCAGGAAGTCGTTTCTGAAAGTATTTGTATGGAGTGTAGCCATGTATGGAAGTGAAACATGGACGATAAATAGTTTGGACAAGAAGAGAATAGAAGCTTTCGAAATGTAGTGCTACAGAAGAATGCTGAAGATTAGATGGGTAGATCACATAACTAATGAGGAGGTATTGAATAGAATTGGAGAGAAGAGAAATTTGTGGCACACCTTGACTAGAAGAAGGGATCGGTTGGTAGGGCATATTCTGAGGCATCAAGGGATCACCAATTTAGTATTGGAGGGCAGCGTGGAGGGTAAAAATCGTAGAGGGAGACCAAGAGATGAATACACTGAACAGATTCAGAAGGATGTAGGTTGCAGTAGGTGCTGGGAGATGAAGAAGCTTGCACAGGATAGAGTAGCATGGAGGGCTGCATTAAACCAGTCTCTAGATTGAAGACCACAACAACAACAACAACACCAAGTGGAAGAGTCACTTGTGTCACAGGTGAACTTTGATTGTTTGCGACCTAGAGATTTGGTGGGGGTTGCGAACTGAAGTTGAATTTCAGCACAAGTATCACTTGCTTGTTGTGTACATGTTGTGGTGCAGTACACGTCAGAGTTTTGTCGGTTGTAATCACGCGTGTTACCGGGTTGCTAGTCGTTTCACTGCAGGGCATGGGCGGTCAGGGGCCGCTCTGGGATGCACACGGCAACTGATCACAACAAACATTATGTTCAGAATAAGTAGGCGTAGTACCCGCCTTCTTAACTAAATCTGCGAGTGGCAGATTAGTTTTAGGAGCTAATACAGGGCGTAATTTTGCGGGAAGCTTGTTGAGTCATATAAGGCGTCAAGCAGTCCCAGTCAACACGTGTTTGGGTGCAAATGAACGTAATTCCTGTAGCAGTTCTGAAGACTTCAGATTGACATAAGTTTGGGATGAGAGCACTTTCTTAAAACGTTCATGTAGCGGTAGAGAATAATGTTCAATTAGAATCTGTTTCAAATCTGCATACGATTGTCCATGTAGCGCATGCTCTACGTTTTTGATGTGATCAGAGTCAGTTGCGCCAGCACTAACGCATATTTGTCAAAGTTACGGTGCACTCGGTGTCTGTGATATATTGCTTCCACCTGAATAAATCACAGTTAACTGTTTTTCAACCAAAATGGCGTCAGTTTCACATTACCAATGTTTAGCGGAGACGAAGCATAATGCAGGTCCAGATTGGCGTGTAACTTATTTGCTCAGCTGTGGTTGAAGTTGAAGCCGTTGGCATAGAAACTGGTATACGTTCCTGCTTGATTGATGTCGGTAACGGCTCCGAAGCAGGATGCAACAGTGACAGATCTGATGCTGTTTGATTTACCCTTGTTCTAGTCGGTAGTCACCAATGTATGAGATAATGAAAGGAATTTATGTGTTATTTCAACTACGAACGAACACTTCTGTCATAGAGCACAGCAAATAATTTATTAAGTATCAAAACACTTGGGAGTAGCACACGTACAGTTAGTTAATACTGTGGTCACCACAAGTATAGACTGTATTTTTACTCCTGTTCTAAAGACTGCGGCTTCCAATTTTTGCCAGAATCAGTTATGGTCTACTTGCCTATAATGTCTATGACTGATAATTATTTACATACAGAAAAATAGACTACAGCTAACAATTTAATATTTCGAGGCACCAGCTGACGCCACACCTAGGCAGATATGTAATTAGTCTCAGTTTTACATACTTTCTCCATGTTTTCCACAATTTTGCGCATTGTACCCAATTACACCAGTTATGTGTCAACATCATTTCGTATGGTGTCATGACGTTACGTCAAGGCATTTTATGACAGTGTCACTTTGCATCGCAGTACATCGCGTTGCGTCGTGTGGGGGTCATAATATTGTCAGTCAATGACAATTCATCGTGGCTAAGCCACCATTCCATTACTAGCGTGTGACGTCACAAAGTTATAAAAGAACACATTGGTAGAAATAGTGATGTCATAGAAAATTCTACAACGAATACTGATTTCTAACCAAAGATATTGTATAAGAAATACTACACTACTTTACTAGATTGTGTGATACATTCAACCAAAGATACTGTATGTGCAGCAGAGCACTACACAAAAATCGTCTAGAGAGAGGCGAGCAGTATCTAAAAGAACTCCAGCTAAGATCATATCTGACTCAGATGAATGGGCGTGTAGCCGTGAACGCTGATGATCGAGGACACTGGGCCTAGCAATTGCCGAGAACGTTGCGGTTGGTGCCTAACATTGCTGCTGTATCATTTCTGGCCGAGGGATCTGCTACTCGCAGTAATAGCGGCAAGCAGATCTTAAAACGTAGGTGGAATCATGCCTAACAGATCATGAATGGGAGTGCACCACATGTCAGTCAAACACCACGCAGACCATCTTCCCAGGCATGGAAGAAAAATTTGCGCAACGTACGTATAATCACCTCTGACCTAGTAGCTGGCACAAATGGTGCTCAGTCATAGACGATGCTAACAGTTTAAGCGCTAAGCACTCCCCTGCCTGCCCCTCCATAATTTATCTACGGAATACACAGGCAAACATGTCGTAACTCACAGACACATACGATAAGCGTATCGTCCAAAGATAAATTACTATCGTGTTTAAAAAATGCGAATAATACGAGGGTTATTCCAAAAGTAAGGTCCGGTTCGCCGTAACTATTGAAATTTGGCGCCAATGACAAAACACGCATGCGCGCCGACTCCCGGCAAGCCTTGCGCGTCAAACGCCGCCATTCGCTTTGTTACTGTTGCTGAGTGTAGTTCACAGTGTCACTTTACAATGTTTAAGACAATTGATCAGCCCGCCGATTGTGAAGTAAGGGCAGTGATACGGTTTTTGTCTGCAAGAAACAATTCAGCGGCGGAAATCCATCGGCAGATTACTGAAGTGTATGGTCCTAACATAATGAGCGACAGTAAAGTGCGCAAGTGGGTGCGAGCTTTTAATGAAGGACGGGATAATGTGCACGATGAACCACGGTGTGGCCGACCATCAGTGATTTCAGACGATTTGGTCAATGCGGTTGACAAAAAAATTCGTGAAGATCGCCGATTCACTATTACAGACGTAGACATGCATTTTCCGAATGTGAGTAGAACAACTTTGTACAGAATTGTGTCTGAACATTTGAAGTTTCACAAATTGTGTGCCCGTTGGGTTCCCAGGCTGCTTACTGAGCCCCAACGAATGAAAAGAATGGCTTTTGCTCTTGATTTTTTGGAGCGATATCATAAGGAAGGTGACAGTCTTTTAGACAATGTTGTCACAGGGGATGAGACATGGGTTTCTCACATCACTCCAGAGTCTAAACGTCAGTCAATGCAATGGCGTCACACGTCATCGCCAGTCAAGGTCAAGGCAAAGCAGACAATCTCAACACATAAGGTTATGGCGACTGTGTTCTGGGATAGACGTGGAGTATTGTTAGTCGACTTTATGGAGAGAGGAACAACGATTAATAAAGCCGCCTACTGCGCTACCCTGACTAAACTTCGACGTGCAATCCAGAATAAGCGACGTGGTCTTTTGTCGTCTGGAATCTTGTTGTTGCATGACAATGCCAGACCCCACGTTGCAAATGAAACGCAAGCTCTGATCAAGAAATTTGGATGGGAACAGATGGACCATCCTCCTTACAGTCCGGACCTGGCGCCAAGTGATTTCCACCTGTTCCGTTACTTAAAGGAGTTTCTCGGCGGCAAGCGCTTCGACACAGATGATGAAGTGAAAGAAGCAGTTAAGGACTGGTTATCGTCACAGGCGGCCGATTTCTATAGCATGGGCATTCAAAAGCTTGTTGAACGATGTGACAAATGTTTAAATAAGTATGGAAGTTATATAGAAAAATAGATAAAGATGTAAGGAATGTAAATAAAACAATTGTTTTGAAAAAACATTTTAGTTTTGATCTTTTTTTTATAATCGGACCTTACTTTTGGAATAACCCTTGTACATGCACAATGCCACTGGAAAAGCTAGTTGCACATACTTGATAATAGTACAATAAGCACCATATTAATGACGAGATGATATGCGTCGCTACAGACCCAGGAACACTTGGGCAGACATCACCATTAAGCAGCCCTGGTGATACTGACCAGACTTCGGCTGTGCAACACTTCTCTCGCTCCCTCCGAGGTCCACTAACTTACTGCGGTCATTGGCTGACGGAAAGCACGGGAAGTGGCTTACACAAAGCCGATAAACTGGGGGAATCGCCGACTTGTGTGTCTCACTAGGAGTAACGATCCCGAATTCTCTTCCAGCGGCTTCCACCTGATAAGACGCACGACCTCGATTTCAATGCAGCAGCTGAGAAACAAGATCTGAGGATCGCCTATGCGCTGCCAGTAATCTCCAGAGGCTGCTGGTTGATAAAGCTACCAGCGTGTCGCCTGTCGAAGATAAAGCAGACTACAGACGCTGTCAGAATATTAACGTTCTAAAATTACACAGGCCAACGAAAAATTTGTTTTGAAAAACTTTTTTTACTTTGATAGCTGATCTTTATAGATTTTTATGAGCTGAATCCAAATCTAGCCTTGGTTTTTTTGCATCCCCATAGTTTTCGAGCAATATGCTTTTTATTATATGGTATAAAAATCCTATACTATACGGTAAATGGGGAAATTAATGAAACGCTTTGTTACAACATAAGCATGGTTTGTATTTACAGTAAGCTACTTAAAACAATGATATGTGTTAAAAGAGTTTCACTTGTCAACTTGAATTGGTTTGTAGTTTCTTTCTCTTTTTTCATTGAAGCTGAATGTGTGAGCAGTACACTAAATCACCTTCTTGCTGAAAAAACTTGGAAAATTGCTGCCCTCTCTTCCTGTACATGTATATGCTGGTTCCAACTGCCAATAAGTTCTTTTCTTTTAATCTAGAGCCAAGCAATTCCGCTTTTTCTTCAAGCCCAGATCCCTAACCAAATCGTTAAGCTCGGTCCGAGTAAACAATTTGTGCTCTAGACTTTCAGTATTACAATGGAACTAATCATAATCTGGTTCATCTAAATCAGATTGCACATCAGAAAATACTTCTGTTGGAATATAATTTGAACCATCTGGTGGTTCAGGAGCTGACAAATCTACACCATGCCCTACTGGTCGGATGGCAGACGGAAGGTTAGGGTAACTTATTACCTTCTTGTTTTTCGAATTATGACCAGTATTATCAACACTGCAAAAGTAGCAATCATTGGAATGATTTCTTGGCTCCCTCCATATAATAGGAAGAGCAAATATAAAGGCTTTTTTCTCCTTTTTGAACCATTTTCTCAGATCTTTAACACATACATAATATACCTTATGCGGCGCCCAAGATTTATCTTGATCAGCAAGTTTAGATCCAAACTATGATAGATAAACCTTTTTACAAAGCCTGTAACGTTTCTTTTGTGTTTTTAATCACAAATTCACCACAAATATAACAAACACTTTCAGTAGAACTTTTACAACCACGATTAGACATTGTACTGAGCACATGTGCAGGAAATGGGAAAGTGAGGTTAGGTTGACAGTAAACAAAACACCATGTGTTAACACAAACATGGAACGGACCTTTTTGTCAGCAAATGTTTTTCAGCAGTGCTACCAATGTCATCTACATTCATTACACCTCCTTTTTCAATTATTTTAACTGTATAAAAGCTGTTAAATTCTTTAAAAAGTCGCTTAATTTAATAAATTTAACTGTAAAATGTGAAGAGACAGTGGGTGATGCTGTTTTTTAAGTATCATATTTGGATTTCCACCATAAAAAACATAAGAATAAGATATTTTCAGCAGTTTTTCCATTGTTGGCCTGTGCTATTTTTATTCGCGTCTGTGAGCTGCTGCATACAGTCTTACTAACAAAAAAAGCATTATTCATTAGCAAAAACAGTCATTGTACTCGTTACAGTAATATCAGCAAGTGCTGGACCTTAAGTTTCGCTACGACTCCATCTCTTACATAGCAGTGGAGTTCCGATAGCACTGCGTCTGCAACGTGACATCGATGACCTATCGCAAGTCAGGTAATATGGGAGCCTAATACTTCTGGGAGGAACTGTAGCAGAGTGTGCCTACACAGCGATTTTTTATTAAGTCGACTGTACTAGATGACAAATGTTGTGAGAGATATAAGCAATAACTTATGGCATGTTTACCATAGTGATGGATCCATTAAAAGATATGTTCTGACAACATATGTAGTGGTGAATTGCGATCAATGCATCACAAGACAGACTCACAGACTTCTTCCCACGAACAAGAAAAAAGAAATATGGTCAACCCATGTGTTTTGTAAAGTTGCTGGCCACATTTGGTAACAGAGAATATTTTGACACTGGAACAGTCTCCTTGCCAAGCTGAAGACCTCTCCAAAAAATCAGTAGCATAATGCTGGACTTGGTAACAGTAGCTTCAGTTACCTGGCTCGAAAACATTGTTGTGAACTGACATATATATCCAGCAAAAGATAACAGAAATGATAACTTTTACAGATAGACACTTTCCTCTCCCTAGCTCCGGTTTTGTTGAATTATACATAGTATCATAAAGAATATGTGTGTGTGTGTGTGTGTGTGTTTTCTAAAAAAAATCAAGAAAATACATCATGATTCCATGTTCCTCTTATAAGTGACCAATTAAAAAAGCACGATCGCATCGCATCTGGACAGAACATGGTTCTGCCATCCATAACTGCGAGGACATAATAAAGCATGTTTACCAGTCTTGGATCTATAGGAAATAATGAAGCAGATGTAATGATTTTCATACATCTGGCGGAGTAACTTTGAATTCCACCATTAGTTCGGCTGCCAGTATAGCTGTTTTGTGTAATCGACTTCCACATCAAAACTATAGGCTTACAGACCATTGTTTTACACTGAAGAGCCCAAGAAACGGGTACACCTGCGTTTAGGGCCCCTGTGAGCACGTAGAAGTGCCGCAACACAGGGTCGAATGGATTCGACTAATGTCTGAAGTAGAGCTGGAGGGAATTGACACAATGAATCCTGCAGAGCTGCCCATAAATCCGTACGAGTATGAGGGTATGGAGATCTCTTCTGAACAGCACGTTGCAAGGCCTCCAGATATGCTCAATAATGTTCACGTCTGGGGAGTTTGGTGGCCAGCGGAAGTGTTTAAACTCAGAAGAGTCTTCCTGGAGTCACTCTGTGGCAACTCTGGACGTGTGGGCTGTCGCTTTGTCCTGCTGGAATTGCCCAAGACTGTCGTAATTCACAGTGGACATGAATGTATACAGGTGATCAGACAGGATGCTTACGCACGTGTCACCTGTCAGAGTCATATCTAGACGTATCAGGGGTCCCATATCACTCCAACTGCACACGCCCCACACCATTACAGATCCTTCACCAGCCTGAACAGTCCCCCGCTGACATGCAGGGTCCATGGACTCATGAGGTTGTCTCCATACCTGTACACGTCCATCCTCTTGATATAATCTGAAACGAGACTCGTCCAACCAGGCAATATGTTTCCAGTCATCAACAGTCCAATGCCGGTGTCGACAGGCACGGGCAAGGCGTAGAGCTTTGTGTCGTGCAGTCATCAAGGTATTACCTACTATCTTTACTGAATAATCCATTATAACTACAGTCAGGTCACACCATGTATACATCCAGCTAAAAATGTAGCAGTTATGTATTTGAATTTTTGGAGTCATAACCAGAAAAGACATGATGACCAATACCATCTAATCTACCATTACTCACCCCCAGAAGACAATTTCCTGAATGACCTTAGAAATACATATTCGGTAACTTTAATAGGTTTGCTCGACAAACAATGTCTCCTATACTTTTCAGGGAGGCACAATGTATTGTATATCACAACCGACCAGAGCCTCTAGATATTTGTAATTGTTCTTTGCATTCTCAGATTTACTCTCAGAAGAATTTTCCATAATGATTTGTTTACGACAAATAGTCATCTGGGTGAGCAGCATGGAATACCACCAAGACATAGATCATAATACTACTGTCAGTACCATGTTTGATGTTTTGTGCAACCCTTTATCAGTCTTTGAACCGACATCAGCTGTATAATGGAATGACGACAAAAATGTATGCTGGACTGGGACTCGAACTCAGATCTTCTGCTCATCACGTGCAGTTGCTTTACCAGTAGGTTGTCTGAGCATCACTCACGGTCAGACGCAAACTTCCATGTATAGTCTACGTTGTGTCTACAGTCTACACTCGTACATTCATTACGTGTATTCCAGTACAGGGGAGACATTTTAAAGGAAAGTCGCTTCCCCAATATTGGCGGATAAATGCGAATATGTTTCATGTATTTCATACAGGCTGTAGTTACTGCAGTCCTGGTCTCCAGACATGCATATTTGTCTGAAGGAAGATTGCATCGTACTTCCGAAACGAGGCAGGCACTGCAATACCCTCTTTATGAATGTACTTCCACCCCGAAATATCTACAGTAATTCTTCGGATGATCTCAGATCAATCTATGTTAGTAATTTTGTATATCTCTCACTTCACTATCATTGTATAAGTCAAACCTTGGAATGCATATTTTCACATTAAATAATGTAAGCTTTAGGGATACAATTCTATAATCCATTAATCGACTTGATTGTCAGGAGTACGTTTGGCCCTTCACCTGACATCTAGACTTGCTGTAACTCCCCGGAATGTTGTGGTTTAGATCTCACGTTGGCCAGTTTTAGTATCTGCCACTTCTCTCTCCCATGTGTCATCTTTTGTGAGCATTTGGTAAACATAGGATGACGATTATTCGTGCCAATAACAGAAAACAACATCTAGGTAAAGATGGAAGCACTTCCAGTTATATGGGGCCACTATGTTTTCAGCCACCTAATATGGGTCTGCTTGACACATTACCTCATTTAGACGCCTATATTAGCACCTGTTAGTCCACTACTTTGCGTTATCAGAATTTTTTCCTATATTCTTAACACATCAGCAAAAACCGCTGGGAAACGTGACGCTTTTGGTGGTTTTAGAAACGATAAATAACGAACATGTCTCCCAGTCTTGATTCAGTAATGTGTACCAGACCCCCAGCTGTAATGTGTCTGACACATGAACACTCATCCGATTCCTTCTGCATTTAGAGAGGGGAAAAATACTTTTCTACAGCTTACTAATTTACTTACAAGGAATATCCAACAGTGCTTGGAAAAAGAAATCTAATTTATGAGCAATAATTTTTGAAAATATTTTTAAACCTGGGGGCTGTGATCGGAGGAGTTCGTAGGATGACGGACAAAACTGTTGTCGACCCTGTTCAGCAGTGATGGACATGACCTACCATATCCACTAGCGATGAGGTATGGACTGGTTGGTGGCATTCGATTACGGTGTCCCTGATGATTCAATTACGACAGCAGCTGTGGTCTACCACACTTACCATTAAAAACTGAACTCCGCCAGAACAGGCCATGAAGCTCCAACGGTACCGACCAGCTGCTGTGTCATCCTCAGCCAACAGGCATCACTGGGTGTGGATATGGAGGGGCATGTGGTCCGCATATCACACTCCCACAGATATGTCAGTTTATGAGACTGGTCAATGTAATCATTAGCATTCTCGAATTCAAGTATATATCTAATTTTCATCTCGTACAATGCATGTTTTATAATTTTAACAGTTATCTCTGTTCCTTCCTGCATTCGGGAATTTTTATTCTGCTTCGAATCTCTAGCATAACATTATTGATAAACCCTTAAAATCGTCCTGAGTTTACACTGGAAACTCTTCTGCTCCACATTCCTCACTTTGATCTCTTCCATTCCGAGTTTTTTTACTCACAAGACGTTAATTATACTCAAAGGCGTAATTTCTTAAATAAGCAATGGCTTAAAATTGTGACATATTTACCCTCTTTCTTACGACTTGTAGGATAACGTTGTATGTGGGTACGAGACCTAATTCGGCGATGTTCTTATTTGACAGCATTGTGGAGATCAATCACCTGGATTGAGAGGAATATATTTCTCCTTCTTCAACAAAGCACTTCTGTGTAATACTTATGTCGTCTTTGTTAGAGTCAATGTTACGTATAATCACATGGTAGATCATTAAAACTGTATGCAGACAGAGCAAAATTTATAAGCTTTTCCCAGTGTTGAGAGTCTGGCGGACTTACCTGCACGCCAGTCAATATTCGGGTATTCTTAATACCTCAGTAAACAAACTCCAGCTGTTCTGCAAGATACATGTTAGCTGGCACTACATAGATGTGACTGGCACAGAGGAGAGTGCAGCACATTGTAAGTACTGTTTGTTAGAGTTCAAAAACCCTTAAACAGTTTTGCACTTGGTCAAGCACATGATCTATTCTGTAGTTGAATATTGTAGCCTCCAGCCTAGTAATACATTGTTCTTTAGCCAAGGAGGACGTAAATGCTCCCCTAAAAAGTGGTTACCGATAACTTTGTTCATGTCTGTGCTTGTGATTTGACATCTAAATTTATTACATATAGTTACAATAGAAGATCAACCACGTTAAACAGTATGCTCCAACTATCTTATCGTTATCCACAATCACATTTGTCTCCCTGGCAGTTCTCGATAATGCTGTCAAACGAGTATATCGCCGAATTAGGACTGGTGCCCACAAGCATTATTATGTAACAAGTTGTAGGAAAAAGAGTAAATGTATCATACACTTTTAAGTCATTACTCATTTAAGAAATTACGCCTTTAAGTGTAGTTAATGTGTTGTGTGTATGAGAAAGAAACTTGAAATGGAAGAGACTGAAGCACAGAATATGGAGCATAAGAGTTTCCAGCGTACACAGATGGAAGTGTGGAAGGCTTTATTAATAGCGTTATGCTAGGAATACGAGCCAGAACAAAAATTCTCGAATGCTCTTGTCCAGAAGAATTGCATGAAGAACACAGCTAATTGCTGAAGTCCTAAAAGATACAATTTACATGATGAAAATTAAATTTGTGCTTGACTTCGAGAACGCTAGTGCAAAACACTATTGTTTAAAGTCTAGGTGGCAACTCCACAAATTTGAGGTACGTTGCACAACTTACGTAGTTCTCTTTCACACGTATTTCGGCTTTCTATGTGTTTGATGTTCTGTAAGATTGGTATTCACATGTTTACGAAATACACATGAACATATTTACAAATACATGAAACAAATAAAAGTTGCATGACTACAGTCACAGGAAAATCTTATATATATATATATATATATATATATATATATATATATATATATATATATATTAATTCGTGGTTCCCCACAATTAATTTTTGATGACACCTTTATTTTTAACCATACGATAATTTTCTCCTTTTTCCATCTTTCACTGAGTGAGGAATTTACTTCTCAAAATCCTTACATCTTCCGTAAGAACCTGAAAACTGATGTTATCAACAGAGTCAAGAGAAATTTCACCACTACATGATGAAATGGAAACATTGGAATTTCATCAAGCAACTTCTGCTTAAGATAAATGTCATGCAATGCCTTGTACTAGTATTGGTTTTCACAAACAATTTGCGCTACTTGCAACGATGACAGGTGAAATGCCTGTCGTAAATCCATGTTCTGCTCACAGCATAATGTTTCCTATATGCCCATCTATGTCTCAGAATCCTTTGTTTAGTATTTATATTTTTTGGTCAGCTAGTCACTGTTGAAAATGTCTTTGGACGCTGCAAACATATATATGTCTTTTCATTGCATTTTATGTTGAGGTTCACTAGTAACTCTATATTTGAGTGTAGTGTTCAAATGTTTCTACAGCACTAGTTTTGTATTAGTCTTTGTACCCTCAGATGTGGCTTGCATAACGATGCATGTATCTCATAGAATATAGCACTCAAAGGTTTAAGTAATCACTTCATACACAGGCTAAGTTAATGTGAGATCCACTGTTCTCGTTATTACTCTTCAGCTGGCACAGATAGACTCATGTTTAGCTGTTTCAACGTACAAAATATAGATGTACCTATTTATCTTCTTTTCCATAAATTAATACACAATCACAATTACACTTAATTTATAAATTAATGTAAGAAGGGGGGCTCTTTTATTTAGTACCTTCCAGCTCAAATTCAGTCCTTCTGCCAATGGGACATGCTACTTTGCATCATTCCCTACAAAATTCTTATTACTACATCAGTTCTTAATTATGCATAATTGCCTGTAGGTCAGTCAGTGTGTTCATTAAGACATATGCACACATAAAGTACAACTCGATACATTTGATGTTTTTGCTAATAACGATTTGTCTTCATTCCTCTCAGATTATACGTTTATGAGCATTTCCTACTTCCGTATGGGCTCTTTGACAGTGATTTGCCTGCTGTACTGTGTTTGTGTAAATAACACTTATTTGCTGTAATGAACATTCCTTACCTTGCGGCTTGTAGTTGCTAGCTATGTAATGTTTCTGCCATTTTAATCATGTGTATCTAATTTCACTTTCTTCTTAATTTTTTTTGTATTCCTTCCTCCAAAGTACATTAGTTTTTCATATTCACTTTAATGTAGAGGTAGTTTTCAATAGCATAGTGTAAAGTATTCTATAACTGTCATAGCTTAATCAGTTGTAGTTTTATATAAATAGTATTGTTCTTCCTTATTGTGAGTAGCTGTAGATAGTGTAATATAAATCACACTTAATTGTAGTACCATCGCTATATACATTAGCTTGCTTCGCTTTTAGCTTACTCATTAACATTTCTTTTATTTATTACTTTAGTATAATCGTGACCTTTCCGCAAACAGTTCTTCCTCCCACATTATCATAGCTCTTTCCATGTAAATAATTTCTTTTGTACATAGCTTTTTATTCTGAAATAACAACCTTATCGTACATAGTCCTATGTCAATGTACAATCCTATATGTGAAGTTGGTTTTGAAGTTTGTCACATAACGCCATGACAAAATGGACATGTCATTAAATAAAATATTTCATACTAGCAAAATCTGAGTAGGAAATACAAGGTGTGCAATAATAATGGTCGTTATACATGTTTATTCTTATATTTAATACACTGGCTAATGATATGGGTTACCAAGTGTACTCTTTTTTCCTATAACTGGTTGTATATGTAACATGGAAAAATTACTAATTCTTGTTTGAATTTCCTGTAATTTGGTATTGCATATGTGTCAGAGTTTATTTAATACGGTTTATCCACAGTATTTCTTTGTAAAATCAAGTCTTAATTTGTCATTTTCACTATTTAATATTTGACGAACATGCTGTCTCTTATTTTCAATTATTGTTTGTTAAGCAGCACACAAGCATGTTGGGTACTGTGCACATGAGCGAATATGGCCACTACAGATTACGTCAAAAGTGGGAAGAGGAGATGGAGAAAATGTTAACCATCCACAACTCAGCTAACTCCTCTCCTCACACTGTGCCAAGCGGAGCTGCCCTGTTGTATTGTTGTCATCTATATTCATTGTTCCCAAAAATGTATTTAATGTAAAGTTTGAATATTGTCATTTTGCTGGTAACAGAGCAACAAAATTTTCGTAGTAAAATTCAAAGACTCTTCATACCTATCTTGGATTATACCTAGGGGAAAATTCATTATTAGATTCCCTAATTTGTTTCTAAAGTAATATTGTGTAAAAATGTATAGCGCTGAAGCGGTTGAGGTCCATTGATCTGTTTTGATTCAGGTTTACTTATGACAGAGTGTCGTATTTTCTGTTGGGTAGTAGGTGCAGAAGTGGTTGATGTGTTGACCTCTTTTGTTTAAAATATAAATTCTTTGATATCTTTATGTGGATATAACTCACATATTTTGCCTATTTTTGGTTGCTCAACAAATCACATCCCAGATGTGCTATTCTCTGTATAATGTCCGGTCCTGTGTACAACAGCTGCCACTTCTTTTAAGCTTTTTGTGTTTGGGAGATTGAGGATATATGCCCAATAACACCTCCTGTCCAATGTGAAAAGTAGTTGTGCGACCTCTTCTTTTATCATATAGTTTTTTCTTCATTTGTGCCATGCTCCCAACGTTAATAAAGGTAACATTTTCTTCTAATGCTACCTCCTTCTCAGGAAATTCAGGTAAGTGCTTAACCCAGTCATCTATTTGATACTTCTCATACATTAATTCGATTGGTGTAAAACTTGGTTAATGAGTATGGCGAAATTTTTACTATTTCGTGAAAGGACATCATGTATTCAGTCCATGTAGTGTGTCTATGTGGTGTATATGTTCTGGTAAACCTGTGAAACTCACAAAATACCCATTCTATTGGGCAAGCCTCACAATGAAATTTGGACACATAAATGCGTTTTTTATCATACGACTTATCAAATTCTTTCCAGTTCGCGTTTGTGAAGTTAGCTGTATTATCAGTAAGAATAACTTCTGGTTTACCCGCCCTCACAAAATTTTCTCTCATAATAACTTGATAATGGGATCCTGCAGTACAGTTTTAGTGACTACATCTGCAGATATTTAGAAACCACATTGTACAGGGCTATTGCATATTTCACTCCTGTTTATGCCATCAGAAAAGGTCCTGCAGCATCGACTGATACGAGGTCAGCGGATTTGAATGGTATAATAGGATGTAATTCATTGAATCATGATCTGTTTAAGTCCTTGGTCTATTCATAGATTACACATTTCTTGATGACCTAATATTAGGGAAATAGCAGTATGAGATTACTTTCTGAGCACATTTGGCTACACCATAGTGATCCCACAAGTTATGTGTATATCAAATAAAACTATCTACGTACGCTTTAGGTAAACCAGTCACAAGATTGAGGTGTTCAACGATAAAACAAAATTCCGTTATGTAACTTATAACATGTTCTCAAGTCTGCATCATCATTACTTATCAGTTGTTGCCTTAACTTGTTCCATTTAGTATCTTGCTACTGAAGCTGATTAATATTTTTACCCATTTTCACATAACAGTGCCTTTATGTAACATCAGACAAGAGCTGAATCCTGAAGTTGTATGTTTGTTGTGTTAATTCTGTATATTCATTTAATCCTTGTGGGAGTCTATACAGGGCATCTACCAAAATATTATGTTTTCCTTTGATATAAATTACCTCAAAACTGAACTCTTGAAGAAAAATCTTTTGTGCAACAGTTTACATGTCAGTAAGAATGAAAGTGCTCGATGATCACAATTTGGTGTGATTTCCCCCATAGGAAGTACTGGAATTTTTGGAATGCCCAAACTACTGTGAGCGCTTCAACCTCACTAAAAAATACGTTCTTTCATGTTCTGGCAGTGTGCTACTACCAAAACTGATTATTTTAAATTTTGATTTTTATTATCATGGTTAATCTGAAACAATATTGCCCTTAGACTGTGGAAGGATGCATCGATACTGAAGCAAACTCCTTCTGTCAGCAGGATATTCTAATATGTCAGAGTTTACCAAAGCTTTTTTATGGTGTCAAAGTTATTCTGACAATTTTCTGTCATGTGCAGTTTTTACTAAAAAATTGAGCAGTGCATCTCTACTTAGTATATGAGGAGACTCATACTTACTGAAGAATGAGGCCAAACCCATGACTCCTTTTAACGTTTTTTAGTTTGTGGAACAGGAAAGTGTCTGATGGTGTCTAGTTTATGTGGATCAGGCCAACTGCTTCTTGGTGAAATAGTGTGACCTAAGAACTTAATCTCATTCCTGGAAAATTCTGATTTCTTTAAGATAACTGTGTCTCCTAATACACTTCTTAATATGCACAAATGCTCATCCCATTAACATGTTTCAATAAGTAAATCATTGACCTAGACTGTAACTTGACTCAATAATTCTGGGCCTACTACCTTATGCAAAGCTGAGTAAACACTTGTGCACTTACAATAAGTCTGAATGGTAAATTGTGAAATTGATAACTTATACCATTACAGACAAATGCAGAATATTGTTGGCTATATAGGTACAACAATATTTGCCAGTATGATGTTCTAAATCTATTGTTGTAGGGAATTTCAAGCCATGGAATTTTAAAAATTGCTCCTCTCGGTTTTCTGGTTTGGTTCTTAAAGGTACTATATATATAGGACTCCGTCTTCAGGCCACGAGTGGCCTACCGGGACTATCCGACCGCCGTGTCATCCTCAGTGGAGGATGTGGATAGGAGGGGCGTGGGGTCAGCACACCGTTCTCCTGGCCGTTATGATGGTATTCTTGACCGAAGCAGCTACTATTCAGTCTAGTAGCTCCTCAATTGGTATCATGAGGCTGAGTGCACCCCGAAAAATGGCAACAGCACATGGCGGCCTGGATGGTCACCCATCTAAGTGCTGACCACGCCCGACAGCGCGTATCTTTGGTGATGTCACGGCAACTGTTGTATCCACTGTGGCAAGGCCGTTGCCCTCTTACAGATACTATGATTTTGTTAATTTCCCTTGCATCCAATATAAGTTGTATGCTTCCATCATGTTTGCTGGTGTTAGGATGGGGCTACAAGATGGCAAGTGAGATGGTTCACTAGCATCTCAGTTAATCATATATCTCCTTTCTTAATGCTTATTTCTTTGTCCAAGGAACTGAATATGATTATGATAGAAAGTTTCATGTGGGTATACTTACCTATGACAGACATATTCTTTAATTACTCCTGGTTTGTTTTAATAAACGTACAAATATTGTGACAACAATGTACTTAGTTCTTGTTTCTGTGTGGATGATTAACTACCTGATCCTTCTACCTTACTCTGAATAGTGCATAAAACTGTCGTTACCTCTGTGATCTGTTTATTGCATTGCTCAGTCATGCATAAGACTGCTGGATACATCAGATAGTTCTTCACTATATCTGCTAACTACATACTCAACTGAAATTACGTTATCACCTCAGTAACGTTAATATCTGCCATTGGCTAAGTAAATTTTCCCTTCATATTGCCTGAAAAAATCCATTCCTAGGAGACAGCCGACTATTAGTTTGTCTTTCACTAGGAATGTACAAGTAATTGTGATTCCAACGAAGTTTTCTGTAATAGAAGTGTTAACTTGATGCTTCTTGACTTAATTCCCATAGCATTAAAATATGGCAGTTCTGCACAGATAAAGTAGGTAGCTTTAGTTTCCCTTTTGTTTCATTGAACGAGCTGTACAAAACAAGATCTGTAGCCACAGTTGTGTCTAGTACCTTGTGTACATCTATTGTTCCTATTTTGGCATTAACCATCACCTGTACTTCATCGTTTATTGCTCATATTTGATTGTGTTATCTGCATATATGACATCTCGCACATCGATTTCTGTTTCTACCTTAAGAAACAATTATTTATTAGCGTCATGCCCCCATTTGTGTTTTATTATGGAGGTTGGGGTCTTGGTCGATCAATCGCTGTTTACTATCTGGGAAGGTGGGTTGCTCTCGCTCCTGTCAGTCACTTGTACAACGTTTATAACGTGATCAGTTTTTTACCACGTTATACTCTATGATTATTGGATTTGGCGGTTCGCCGATTATGGTTTATGCCACTCCCATAGCCATTGTTTTCATAATTGTTATTTATGTGTGGTTGTTTATTCCCATTCCTGTACCCTTGTCTATTATCATGAGGACCGTACCAATTATTCCAACCATTACAGTTATTTCTTGATGATGAGCCATGGTATCCTGAATCTTAAGTTCTATTATTTCTCCCTCGGAGACCATTACTCGGCGATTTCGGAATCCTCTATTACCGTTATATCCTTTCAGCGGATCGTATGATTGCCAGCTGTGTTGTGCACTGCTGTACTGATTTCTGCTATTACTGCCACTGTTGTTGTTGTTATTACTGTTATCACAATTATAAAATCCTTCATTTGTCGGTGGACCCGTTTGGTTTCTGTTACACTCATTTGAGTTTTGACTTCTCTCATAAATGAGATCAATCAAATACTATACATCATAAGTTAGCAGTCTCTCATGAATGTCGTTCGGCAAACGACTCTTTAATATTCTTAAAATATCGACATGTGGTATCAGATTGCTCCAGTATCTCGTCTTATTCAAGTATCTTTCGAAATACTATCACAGTCCGCCTTGTTTTGCGTTGAAATAGCTGTGGCTTAAAAACTTCCGCTCGTAATCTGCTGTGGCTTAAAAACTTCCGTTCGTTATCTTTCCTATATTCCCATTATTTCTGTAGGAAGGCCTGTTCAAACTCTTCACACGTTCGACATTGGTCTGCCTCTTTAGCTACGTAGTAGTCTGTCTTCTGTTTTTGTTTTGAACGGCCAGTGTCGGTGGCCACAGCCAGTGCGCTCCCTGCGGCCATTGAATAAGCAGCTGCCAGCAGCAAGTCGAATACTCTTAGCTCACTTATTTGTTACATAGTTTAATTCTTAATTTCTTTACGTGTTTTTGGGTACCTGCATTGTTTAACTCATAAATTTCGGGCGTATTATAGTATTTGAGAGTTCTAGCATCGCGTTTTAGTACCCGAATAGTGTAAAATCGCGGAGTCTCGTTCCGCCGCCGAGCAGTGTGTGAGCAGTGCGCAAGTAGCAGCATTACTGCATTTACTAGGAAATCTTGTATTTTAATAACTGTTTAAATTTTGTGTCGAATTGTTTGTGCTCTCTGTAAATTAGTTCAGACGTTCTTTGCACAACAGTATTTAGCACGGATAGGGACTGCGACTGCTATGTTCGGATGTAGGCTGAGTTTTCATCCCTTCGCTCCCAGCTTCAGGCAGTGGGCATCACTGTGGGGGTCCGGACGGGGGTGTGACGGGGACGGCCAGCTCGTCCCACACATCCCCTGATTGGACTACGGCTGTGGTTGCCCGTGATACTGCCCACATTGAGGCTGACCCCTCACCCGTGGTAGAGTGGGAGGTCGTCTCAAGGTGTGGCAGGGGGCGAAAGACATTCCAGAGGGCTGAACAGAAGGCCTCTCAGGTTTGTCTGACGAACCGGTTTCAGGCTCTGTCTCCGGCTGATACTGATCTTTGGCTGGATATGACTGCTTGTCCTGTTCCAGAGGTTGCTCCTCAGTTTGCAAGATCTGGGCGGTCACAGAGGGTGGGCTTACTGGTAGTTGGGAGCTCCAACATCAGGTGCGTAATGGGGCCCTTAGGGACATGGCTGCAAGGCAGGGGAAGGAAACCAATGTGCACTCTGTGTACATACCAGGGAGAGTCATTCCAGATGTGGAAAGGGTCCTTCCGGATGCCATGAAGGGTACAGGGTGCACCCATCTGCAGGTGGTCGCTCATGTCAGCACCAATGATGTGTGTCGCTATGGATCGGAGGAAATCCTCTCTGGCTTCCGGCGGCTATCTGATTTGGTGAAGACTGCCAGTCTCGCTAGCGGGATGAAAGCAGAGCTCACCATCTGCAGGACTGACTGCAGACCTTTGGTACAGAGCCGAGTGGAGGGTCTGAATCAGAGGCTGAGACGGTTCTGCGACCATGTGGGCTGCAGATTCCTCGCCTTGCGACATGGGTTGATGGGGTTTCGGGTTCCGCTGGATAGGTCAGGAGTCCACTACACCCAGCAGTCGGCTACATGGGTAGCAGGGGTTGTGTGGCGTGGACTGGGCGGTTTTTTAGGTTAGATGGCCTCGGGCAACTACAGAAAGGGCAACAGCCTCAAAGGATGCGGGGCAAAGTCAGGACATGCGGGAACCAAGTAGCAAACGGTATTGTAATTGTAAACTGTCGAAGCTGCGTTGGTAAAGTACCGGAACTTCAAGCGCTGATAGAAAGCACCGAATCTGAAATCATTATAGGTACGGAAAGCTGGCTGAAGCCAGAGATAAATTCTGCCGAAATTTTTACAAAGGCACAGGTGGTGTTTAGAAAGCATAGATTGCGTGCAACCGGTGGTGGCGTGTTTGTCGCTGTTAGTGGTAGTTTATCCTGTAGTGAAATAGAAATGGATACTTCCTGTGAATTATTATGGATGGAGGTTATACTCAACAACTGAGCTAGGTTAATAATTGGCTCCTTTTACCGACCTTCCGACTCAGCAGCATTAGTGGCAGAACAACTGAGAGAAAATCTGGAATACATTTCACGTAAATTTCCTCAGCATGTTATAGTCTTAGGTGGAGATTTCAATTTACCAGATATAGACTGGGACACTCAGATGTTTAGGACGGGTGGTAGGGACAGAGCATCGAGTGACATTATACTGAGTGCACTATCCGAACATTACCTCGAGCAATTAAACAGAGAACTGACTCGTGGAGATAACATCTTGGACCTACTGATAACAAACAGACCCGAACTTCTCGACTCTGCAAGCGCAGAACAGGGAATCAGTGATCATAAGGCCGTTTCAGCATCCCTGAATATGGAAGTAAATAGGAATATAAAAAAAAGGGAGGAAGGTTTATCTGTTTAGCAAGAGTAATAGGAGGTAGATTTCAGACTACCAAACAGATCAAAACGAAAATTTCTGTTCTGACACTAACAATGTTGAGTGTTCATGGAAAAAGTTCAAGGCAATCGT
Organism: Schistocerca serialis cubense; assembly: GCF_023864345.2. Taxonomy (NCBI): domain Eukaryota; kingdom Metazoa; phylum Arthropoda; class Insecta; order Orthoptera; family Acrididae; genus Schistocerca; species Schistocerca serialis. Next base: position 550,223,167 of record NC_064643.1, read on the forward strand.
AAAATGAGTTTTAGACAGGTACGTGCCGAATAAAACTGTGAGTGACGGGAAAAACCCACCGTTGCTCAAAAACAAAGTTAGGAAACTACTGCGAAAGGAAAGAGATATTCACTGCAAGTTTAAACGCAGGTAGCCAAAACCTCTCAGACAAACAGAAGCTAAACGATGTCAAAGTTAGCGTAAGGAGGGCTATGCGTGAAGCGTTCAGTGAATTCGAAAGTAAAATTCTATGTACCGACTTGACAGAAAATCCTAGGACGTTCTGGTCTTACGTTAAATCAGTAAGTCGCTCGAAACAGCATATCCAGACACTCCGGGATGATGATGGCATTGAAACAGAGGATGACACGCATAAAGCTGAAATACTAAACACCTTTTTCCAAAGCTGTTTCTCAGAGGAAGACCGCACTGCAATTCCTTCTCTAAATCCTCGCACGAACTAAAAAATGGCTCACATCGAAATAAGTGTCCAAGGAATAGAAAGGCAACTGAAATCACTCAACAGAGGAAAGTCCACTGGACCTGACGGGATACCAATTCAATTCTACACAGAGTACGCGAAAGAACTTGCCCCCCTTCTAACAGCCGTGTACCGCATGTCTCTAGAGGAACGGAAAGTTCCAAATGATTGGAAAAGAGCACAGGCAGTCCCAGTTTTCAAGAAGGGTTGTCGAGCAGATACGCAAAACTATAGGCCTATATCTCTGACATCGATCTGTTGAAGAATTTTAGAACATGTTTTTTGCTCATGTATCATGTCATTTCTGGAAATCCAGAATCAACATGGATTCCGGAAACAGCGATCATGTGAGACCCAACTCGCTTTATTTGTTCATGAGATCCAGAAAATATTAGATACAGGCTCTCAGGTAGATGCCATTTTCCTTGACTTCCGGAAGGCGTTTGATACAGTTCCGCACTGTTGCCTGATAAACAAAGTAAGAGCCTATGGAATATCAGACCAGCTGTGTGGCTGGATTGAAGAGTTTTTAGCAAACGGAACACTGCATGTTGTTCTCAATGGAGAGACGTCTACAGACGTCAAAGTAACCTCTGGCGTACCATTGGGGAGTGTTATGGGACCATCGCTTTTCACAATATATATAAATGACCTAGTAGATAGTGTCGGAAGTTCCATGCGGCTATTCGCGGATGATGCTGTAGTATACAGAGAAGTTGCAGCATTAGAAAATTGCAGCAAATGCAGGAAGATCTGCAGCGGATAGGCACTTGGTGCAGGGAGTGGCAACTGACCCTTAACATAGACAAATGTAATGTATTGCGAATACATAGAAAGAAGGATCCTTTATTGTATGATTATATGATAGTGGAACAAACACTGGTAGCAGTTACTTCTGTAAAATATCTGGGAGTATGCGTGCGGAACGATTTGAAGTGGATTGATCATATAAAATTAATTGTCGGTAAGGTGGGACCCAGGTTGATATTCATTGGGAGAGTCCTTAGAAAATGTAGTCTATCAACAAAGGAGGTGGCTTACAAAACGGTCGTTCGGCCTATACTCGAGTATTGTTCATCAGTGTGGGATCCGTACCAGGTCGGGTTGACAGAGGAGATAGAGAAGATCCAAAGAAGAGCGGCGCGTTTCGTCACAGGATTATTTGGTAAGCGTGATAGCGTTACGTAGATGTTTTGCTAACTCAAGTGGCAAACTCTTCAAGAAAGGCGCTCTGCATCGCGGTGTAGCTTGCTGTCCAGGTTTCTAGACGGTGCGTTTCTGGATGAGGTATCGAATATATTGCTTCCCCCTACGTATACCTCCCGAGGAGATCACGAATGTAAAATTAGAGAGATTCAAGCGCGCACGGAGGCTTTCCGGCAGTTGTTCTTCCCGCGAATCATACGCGAGTGGAACAGGAAAGGGAGGTAATGACAGTGGCCCGTAAAGTGCCCTCCGCCACACACCGTTGGGTTGCTTGCGGTGTATAAATGTAGATGTAGATGTAGAAATGCGCGTTAACTTGTATGAAAATGAAACCAACAACGAACTGAATATATTGCATTTCGGACCAATACCGAAATAAAACATTTCTAAAAGTGCTCACAGAGACAAAGTGGTGCGTTTTCTTGAATTCTTGTTGGAAGACTGGGAACTGTCTGTTTTATTAGACCCTCGTCTGACTGACGATAGGCCATGTATTACGACATCAGAATGTGAGGCTGTCCTACCCCTTCTTGGAGGCAGCAATGTTGTGTATGGTGACACTGGCACATACGTTTGATTGTTTGCAAATTGTGCTAATTCACTTTTGTTATAATCTGACTTTGGCGAAATACACATGACTACTGTCTAGTAATGCTTTTCTGCTTTGATTAGATGCTGGAGGCGATTCATAATAAATAATGTTCACATGACTACTGTCTAATACTGCTTTTCTGTTTTGATTAGATGCTGAAGGCGATTCATTCGAACCATCTTTTTCACAGTTAAGTTTGGAACGTATCTTACGTTCAATTGCTTTCATGTCACTATCGATTTTAGTTAGAATTTTATGTTCTCTTTCGTTTATGATCTCTTCAACCGTGTCAACATTAGTGTTTCGTTCCCAGATGTACTTTTTAGCTAGGGTACGATCGCTGTTTAAGGTGCTGGCCACAGCTTTGCATTTAATCTTTTTACATCCTTACTTATGCCAGAAATGCTACATCTTGTGCGAGTTTCTGCCATCACCCGGTAAATTTTCGCATATCGGCTTCATTTCTAGATAAATGTGTTTGAATTGTTGTTACCACTTGAGATAAAGTTTCTTGAACTCTTCATAAACTATCGTGCACCACTGCGAGTTCCTCAACTTGACGTGCACTTTGACCTCGATCTACACTCAAATTAGAAACTATTTTGCCTAGCTGATTGTACATATTAGCAAGTTTTGTATGTAATTTATTGGTTGCTTCTGTCAGCTGTGTGTCCAAGGTAGTATGCAAATTTTCGAAATCGTTCTAAAGTACTCCAACTTTGATCTAAATTGCTGAGATGAGTGGACACATTTGTGATTTTTGTACTCAAGTCTGTACATAACTCAGTAATCATTTGTACTAATTTCTGTGAGTATTGTTCTATGGTTGATACCTGCGAATGGTAATTGTCTAACATACGTATAGCCTGAGTATGTGTGTGTCCATTTGATTCACTCAATATGAGATTGGAAAATTTACGATGCCTGTTGCGTTCTTTCTGTCCAAATTATTTTGAAAAGATACATTGTCTATTGAGGACTGTGAATTAACTTCATCTACTGTTAATTATGTGACATCTCATGGTTTAACATTCTCTTCATTCATTGCAGTGAGTTCAGCTGTATACTGTTTTCGACTGTGACATTGCCATCCTGTTGCGATGCATTGTCATTTGCCTTATCTAATAACTACATTCTGATTCAGAATTTTCATGATCACTACCATTAGTATAAATTTTCTCATTGCCACTTCATTTCATTTTTATTGACAGTAAGAGATATACACAGTAACTGAATTACCGAAATATAACAGAAACTCAGTAGTTGTGGAACATTTTACTCAGGATAAGTTTGTGACAAGATGGCTTCTCATTACTGTCAGTGTTACGTGTATGGAAATCGTTTAGGACTGCAATGGAAAATCAACTCTATCATAAATATTGTTTCTTGCAAAAAGGTTTAAGCACGTTAAGGTTCAGGATAATGTGCCGAAATTGCTTTTATGTGCTATGATCAATAGAATATTCTTGATCTTACTTTTGGTTGACATACTTCTATTCACGTTCTGCAGAGCTCATTTACTTGTCTCTGGACAAGCATCTCCTCTATTTCCATAATTTTATTCCGTTTTTATCGTAACATTCTCCTTTTCTTATTGTATCCTCATCGACGAATATGTGGAACTAAGACAGAATACAATCAGCACTTCAGTAATCTCTGTTACAACTACATTATTTTCTACTTATGACCTGAAGATAGCAGGATCTACACTCTGTTCAGTCGCTAGTTTATTATACAGGGTTATTCTACATGATGGACCCAATTTCGTAACTTCGTATGTATTCAAGTACAAATCCAAAATGAACAAGCTTTATACCAATGAAAACACGAAGTTTCAAAGTTTTTTTCATAATGTTTGATATCAATTTAATAAATTTAATATTTTGTAATTAATTAGGATTTAATAATTATAAATGTGAAAATGTTATAGATGTTCAATGTGGCCACCACTGGCTGCACAGCAATCATTGACATAGTGGCCATACTCGTTCCACACACGCAAAAGCATATCTGCTGTTTCTGACTGCACAGCAGCAGTGATCTGGTTCCGCAGATGGTTCAGAGTGGTTGGCAGAGGCGGGACGTAAACAGCTTCCTTCATTTAACCCAATGACAAATATTCGCAGGCTGTGAGATCAGTAGATCTCGGTGGACAGAAGTGCAGAGCCTGGTCCTCAATTCCCCTGTGACCAGTCCAGCACTGAGGGAGTCGTTCAAAAAGCCTCATACATCATGGTGCCAATGGGGTGGATCTCCAGTCTGTTGGAAAAGGAGGTCCTGTGAATCTTCCATAACTCGAGGGAAAAGCCATTGTTCCAACATATCCAGGTATGTGATTCCCATTACAGTAATTTCCGCAAAGAAAAATGGTCCATAAACCATTGTACAGGACATGGCACAGAACATGTTGATCTTCGGCGAGTCTCTTTCGTGTTGCAGTGGTGAATGTGGATTTTCCAAATCCCTTGTGCGAACATTGTGTCTGTTGGCTTTTCCAATAAAGTGGAACATTGCTTCATTGCCAAAAATTACACACTGTAGAAATGCGTCATCCTCCATCTTTGCCAGCATATAACCACAAAATGCGGGACCCTTCTCTTTGTCATTGTGATTGAGAGTCTGCACAAGTTGTTATCGGTAGGACCTGTACAGCAAACGCCTTCTCAGAACTTTCCTTGCAGTTGGTTGGGGTATTCCAAGTTCTCGACTAGCTCTTTTGGTGGACTTACTGGGACGGTGCACGAAACTTTCTTGAACATGTCAGACATCATCCTCTGACACACGCGGTCGGCTTGTGCTTTTTCCTTTGCACACACTCCCAGTCTGTTTAAACTGCTTAAACCAACGGCTAAGGTTTTTACGAGTTGGTGGTTGAATACCAAATTTGGTACAAAATGCTCTCTGCACTGCAATTTGTGAATCGCTTTTCGCGAACTCAAGAATGCAGAAAACCTTGTGCTCCACAGTCACCATCTCACTCACAACTGACAGTGTAACGGAATGACGGCCCCATTGCCCAGTGAACCCTATCGGCCGCTTCTGGATCCATCATCGCCCGCCCGCCGCTGCCTGCCAAAACTTAGAAACTTCCTCTTTTCATTGGTATAAAGCTTGTTCATTTTGGAGTCGTACTTGAATACATACGAATTTTTGAAAATGGGTCCATCATTTAGAGTTACCCTATATTCTAATTTTACTACTGTCTGGATAATGAATTGTTGTTGTTGTTGTGGTCTTCAGTCCTGAGACTGGTTTGATGCAGCTCTTCATGCTACTCTATCCTGTGCAAGCTTTTTCATCTCCCAGTACCTACTGCAACCTACATCCTTCTGAATCTGCTTAGTGTATTCATCTCTTGGTCTCCCTCTACGATTTTTACCCTCCACGCTGCCCTCCAATACTAAATTGGTGATCCCTTGATGCCTCAGAACATGTCCTACCAACCGATCCCTTCTTCTGGTCAAGTTGTGCCACAAACTTCTCTTCTCCCCAATCCTATTCAATACTTCCTCATTAGTTATGTGATCTACCCATCTAATCTTTAGCATTCTTCTGTAGCACCACATTTCGAAAGCTTCTATTCTCTTCTTGTCCAAACTATTTATCGTCCATGTTTCACTTCCATACATGGCTACACTCCATACGAATACTTTCAGAAATGACTTCCTGACACTTAAATCAATACTGGATGTTAACAAATTTCTCGAATTAGAATTTGGAAATTTTCTATGACTTTTAACTATGAATTCATAAAAATGGAAGTTAATGAATTGCTTTTACTGCTAGCTGCCGAACAGACACCGTCAAACATACCTGAAATAAACTATCTAGGAAATTTAGTAGTAAATGTTTTTAGTTGTATTTTCTTATTGGTGGGAAATTTTGCCTCTTCATCAAGACATACCACAGACTGCACTCTTTTTGCTGACTTAAAAAAAAAGTGATACTTACATTTCTCTCATCCAACAGCATCTCTGCTGCAGTGCATCACTTCCTTTTTTATCTTACATATACCTCTCTGGAAACATCTGGCACGTGACATTACAAGACCTGTTAAAATTACCGAATATGTATCCCTAAGATCATTCTGAAACTTTTCAGCGGGGGGTGAGTGATGCTAGAGTAAATAGTATTGGTCATGATTTTTTTCTGGTTACAATTCCTAAGATTCAAATATGTTAGTGCTACATCTTTAGCCAGATGTATACAAGATGTGGGCTGACTGTAGTTATTATGAATTGTTCAGTAATGGTAGGATGTAATACAATGATACTCTACTTAAAAAAGACAATCAGGACCTATAGTGGTATGTGCTCTGTATGCCAATAATTTAAACGTGGAAATCGATTACACAAAGCAGCCATACTGTCAGACGAACTAATGGTGGAACTCAAAGTTATTCTGCCAGACGTCTGAAAATCATTTCATCTGCCTCATTACTTCCTGTAGACCCCAGAATGATAAACATACTTTATTATACCATCACGCTTATGGATGGCAGAACCATGTTCTCTCCAGACGTGTTGCGACCGTTCTTTTTTAATGGATTGTGATCAAGATGTAGCCACTGGCCCGTCAGATCACCGAAGTTAAGTGCTGTCGAGCTGGGCTAGCACTTGGATGGGTGACCAGCCGGTCTGCCGAGCGCTGTTGGCAAACGGGGTGCACTCAGCCCTTGTGAGGCAACCTGAGGAGCTACTTGATTGAGGAGTAGCGGCTCCGGTCTCCAAAGCTAGCATACAGCTGGGAGAGCAGTGTGCTGACCACATGCACCCATATCCGCATCCAGTGACGCCTATGGGCTGAGAATGACACGGCGGCCGGTCGGTCCCATTGGGCCTTCATGGCCTATTCGGGAGGAGTTTAGTTTTTAGTTTTTTTTAACCTAGATGTAGGACACACACACACACTTGCATATACATCTTCCTTGTGGTACTATGTGCCATTCGACGAAACCAGAGCTAGAGAGAGGAAAGCATCTATCTGTAGAAGCTCTAAATTCTCTGACCTTTCGCTGGCTACAAATATCACTTCAAAACAATATTATTGAGCCTGGTGACTGAAGCTGCTGATACCAAGCTCAGCATTAGGTTACTGGTTTTTTGGAGAAGTCTTCGATGAGGTAAGGATTGTGTTATAGCGACAAAACATTCTCTTGTACAAGTTTGACCAGCGTCCTTACGAAGCAAATGGGTGGGTCATAGCTCTTTTTTCTTCTTCGTACGAAACAGTGTGTGAGTCTGTCTTGTGGTACACCGATCATAATTCACAACTACACATGTAGAACACATCACTTAACGGGTCCAGATTGATGGCATATATGACACTAGTTATTGCACATTTGTCTTACAACGTTTTTCTCCTAGTACAGTCGGCTTAATAAAAATCTGCTCTGCAGGCACACTCTGCTACATTTCCTCCCAGAAGTCATAGGCTCCGATATTACCTGATTTGCAATTGATCGTCGACGTCACGTCGCAGACGCAGTGCTGTCGGAGCTCCACTGATATGTCAGAGATGGAGTCGTAGTTGAAACTTAACGTCCAACACCTGTTGATATTATTGTAACGAATACAAGTCTGGTTTGTTTTTGCTGCTAAATAATGCTTGGTTTTGGTTAATAAGACTGTTTGTAGCAGCTCACAGACGTAATAAAAATAATGTTGGATCGTTTTCATTTTGGCAGGGTTCGCAGTCTGCTTCACCATGGAAAGACGACACACTGATAGCTTCATCAGTCACCAGCCACTGGAGATTACTGGCAGCGCATAGGCTGTCCTCGGATCCTGTTTCTCAACTGCCATGATGCAACCGAGGATGTGCGATTTATCAGACTGAATCCGCTGGAAAAGAATTCTGGATCGTTACTCCTAGCGAGACACATTGGTCACTGATTCCTCTAATTTATCAGCTTTGCGTAGGCCGCATCCCACGATTTAGCAACAAATAATACTGAGTTAATAACGAGCATCAAAACGGATACAGGGATTAGTGAACGCAGGATTGTCGTAGCGAGATTGAATATTGTAACACCCAAATCCTCCAAAAATACACGAAAAATATACCTATTCCAAAAAGCAGATAAAAATTCCTGAGAGACAATCTCCACTCCTTCCAAATTAATAACATAAGTGTAGACCAGATGTGGCTTGAATTCAAAGAAATAGTATCGGTAGTAACTGAGAGATTTATACAACATAAATTAACAAACGACGGAGCTGATCCTCCTTGGTACACAAAACAAGTCAGAACACTGTTGCAGAAACAACAAAACAAACATGCCAAATTTAAACAGACGCAAAATCCCCAAGATTGGTTATCTTTTACAGAAGACCGAAATTTAGCGCGGACTTCAAAGCGAGATGCTTATAATAGTTTCCACAACGAAACTTTTTCTCGAAATCTGACAGAAAATCCAAAGAGATTCTGGTCGTATGTGAAGTACGAAAGCAGCAAGACAAAATCAACGCCTTCTCTGCGCGATAGCAACGGAGATGCTATCGAAGACAGTGCTGACAAAGCAGAGTTACTAAACACAGCCTTTCGAACACGTTCTCAAAGGAAGACGAAGTATATATTCCAGAATTCGAATCGAGAACAGCTGCCAACATGAGAAATGTAGAGGTACATATCCTCCGAGTAGTGAAGCAACTTAAATCACTTAATAAAATCAAGTCTTCTGGTCCAGACTGTATACCAATTATGTTCCTTTCAGAGTATGCTGATGCAGTAGTTCCATCCTTAACAACCATATACAACCGTTCGCACGATGAAAGATCCGTACCCAAAGACTGGAAAGTTGCACAGGTCACTCCAATATTCAATGCTGGCCACAGTGGCCGAGCGGTTCTAGGCGCTTCAGTCTGGAACTGCGCGACCACTACGGCCGCAGGTTCGAATCCTGCGTCGGTCATGGATGTGTGTGATGTCCTTAGGTTAGTTAGGTTTAAGTAGTTCTAAGTTCCAGGGGACTGATGACCTCAGATCTTACGTCCCATAGTCCTCAGAGTCATTTGAACCAATATTCAAGAACGGCAGTAGAAGTAATCAACCAGATTACAGGTCCATGTCATTAACGTCGATATGCATCAGGAATTTGGATCATATGTTGTCTTCGAACATTATGAATTACCTCGAAGAAAACGGTCTATTGACACACAGTCAACATAGATTTAGAAAGCATCGTTCTTGTGAAACACAACTAGCTCTTTACTCGCATGAAGTGTTGAGTGCTACTGACAAGGGATTTCAGATTCAGTCTGTATTTCTGGATTCCCAGAAGGCTTTTGACACTGTACCACACAAACGGCTTGTGGTGAAATTGTATTCTTGTGGAATATAGTCTCATTTATGTGACTGTATACGTGATTTTCTATCAGAGACGTCGCAGTTCGTAGAAAATGGACGGAAAGTCATCGTGTAAAATAGAAGTGATTTCCGGCGGTCCCCAAGGTAGTGTTATAGGCCCTTTGCTGTTCCTTATCTATATAAACGATTTGGTAGACAATCTGAGGAGCCATCTTAGGTTGTTTGCAGATGACGCTGTCGTTTATCGACTAATAAAGTCATCGGAAGATCAAAACAAATTGCAAAACGATTTAGAAAAGATTTCTGTAAGGTGCGAAAATATGGAAAAGTGCGAGGTCATCCACATGAGTGCTAAAACGAACCTGTTAAACTTTGGTTACACGATAAACCAGTCGAATCTAAAGGCCATAAATTCAACTAAATATCTATGAATTACAATTACGAGTAACTAAAATTTGAAGGAACATATAGAAAATGTTGTGGGGAAGGCTAACCAAAGACTGCGTTTTATTGGCAGGATACCTAGGAAATGTAGCACATCTACAAGGAGACTGCCTACACTATGCTTGCCGTCCCGTTTCAGAATACTGCTGCGCAGTGTGGAATCATTACCAGACAGGATTGACGGAGTTCACAGAGGGGTAGACCTTTCTGTATTACAGCGAAATAGAGGAGAGAGTGTCACCGAAATGATACAGGATTTGCGGTGGACGTCATAAAACAAAAGCCTTTTTCCTTGCGGCGGGATCTTCTCATGAAATTCCGATCACCAACTTTCTCCGCTGAATGCGAAAATATTTTGTTGACACCGACCTCAATAGGGAGAACAATCACCGTGATAAAGTAAGGGAAATCAGAACTCGTACAGAAAGACATAGGTGTTCGTTCTTTCCGCGCCCGATACGAGGTTGGAATAATAGAGAACTGTGAAGGTCGTTTGATGAACCCTCTGCAAGGCACTTAAATGTATCCATGTAGCTGTAGCTGTAGATGTAGATTTACATCAGCGAATGTCCACTGCACTTTGAGCTATTCTAACCGCTGAAAATCTGATGCAAGAAGGTTAGTCAAAAATACATGAAAATTCCAACTTGCTGTTTTGACCAACAATCGTTTTCCATTTTCAGTGTACAACAGTATTTTCTGTCCATTGTCTTTTATATTGTCTCTCCACTTGGAAGACCATGAAACATAAGAAACAGACAGAAATTGTTTATACCCATTACATTAACATGGTTGTTGAGTGCAAGCCAGTCATAATCGAAAATCGTTAAATATTGACTTTCAAAGGAACTAATATCACATTCGCTCACCCTGTCTTGTGTCACCAGGCTAATTAGGAATGTAATTCTCCTGAAAGTTGTCACAGTGAGTTAAATATTTGGCAAAAAAGAACAAGACAGCCAGTTAGTTGTCTGCCATAATTAATATGAACATTTAATTCCCATTTTATATAGCTATCCATCCTAGGCGAGGTCCTATTAGATTATAAAACATTATTTATGTAATTATAGTTTATATTGTCTGAAGTGAAGGCAATGTAATAAGAAGATGTACAAGGATTCCCATTTCGTGTGAATGATTACTTTGAATCGTTACGTAATCTCTGCTCAACACCGGATGCATTGGAAATATTTCATAAGATGTACGTTGCACAGCTCTACTCAAGTGACGGCAAAAGGAAGTACAAATTAGCTGCTAAGTTCACCAAAAAGCTAACTACCAACGTTTTCAAATCCAATTGTGAGCACTGCTGTTCATGTGTTACATTAGACAGTGGCAGATGGCATGAGACACTTGCTGTATGTGGCATCATACCATCATCTGCAACTACTCCTGCAGTCTTTTGCGAAAAAGTGAACGATTTGTGACATTTTAATGTACACATTATTAAAGTGTCTGTAATTTTAAGGAACTGTGTTATAAGTGCTCCAAGATATCTGGAAACATGAAAGACACTGAAGCCATGGACACAATCATGGAAATTTGTAGATTTTGGTGGAAATAACTATTCCTCTAGGATTAAGTGTCTAAAAGGACTTCTTGGAAATATAAATACTTTGTATATGTTTTTGATGAGGTTTGAGTGGAACCAAACTGTATTTATTGTCCTAGAAAATTACTAAAGGTCCACTGGAATACTTTTTTGCAGCAATGAAGTCACCAGTGTGGTCCATGCAGCAATCCATCACCAAGACAGTTCTGTGCTGCGTTCTACAGTTGTGCATTAAGCAAATAAATGAGTACATACATGTAGCTCCAACTGATTGAGATCAGGCAATTGTGGATATATAGTCTGCACCCAAATTACATGTTTCTCCATTGTTGACCATTTATGAAACAAGTTCAGTGATGAGTCTACCAAACGTGGCAGTCCTAGCCGACCTTGGAGAGACAGACAGCATGAGATATATCTTTGGCTAAGTATTAAAGAAATTATTTTCAGTTCGTGACTCTTAAATGTAGGACAATACTGGCAGATGGCAGCCAACATCTAGATACGTATCACAAAGTTTACTGTCATTATAAAAGTTATGGAGGCAACTCTGGAAGCCTATTTAATTCTACCGGAAATTTCAGAGCATTTTTAACTGATTGTGACAGTCTGATGACTGCTGTTTTTTGTTAACACTCTCACAAAAGCAGTTGTGGTGCATTCTCTGTAGATTTATTGAATATTTCCAATTTTCCACCTGGGTGCTGTACTGAAACCAAGCTGCTATTAATGAAATTATTTGATAAAGGGAGGCTCTTTATTCAATTAAACTGGTGAAGAAAGCCGGCGTTGCATGGATATTTCTTTACAGCTGTGTTTCCAAACCCATAACATGCAGTGTCTGGCCTTGCAGTTGATGTTTTATGACGCCATATCTCCTGAACTAAGTGCCGCACAAAGATATAATTTTAGAGGTACATTCAGCATCATATGTAGATACTCTCTACAAAACATGTTTTGAATAGAGTTAGTAGGAACGAAGTAGTAAATATAAACGTCATACTCGTTTTTCACTCATCTCATAGTTCATAATGTCATATCTCCCGAACTACGTCTCGCACAATGTTACGATATTGTAGATACATTCAGAGACATGTGTGGATACTGTCTGCGAAATTTATTGCAAATAGGGTTAGTAGCAAAGTAGTAATAAATTTAGACGCCGTGCATGATGTGTTAGTTTTTCACGCATCTCATTGTATATGATGTCATATCTCCTAAACTATGTGTTGTACAATGATATAATTTTTCTCTTACATTCAGTGGTAAATGTGCATACCGTCTGTAAAATGCGTCACAAATACAGTTAATTAATAATAAGTTATAACGTCTTGCCACATTCGGTACTTTTACTGCATAAGCAGTGAAAGGTAGTAAGCGATAAACATTTTTCCTTTCATGATTTTGTAGGGGTTGTCACCCATAAAAAATTCATAAAGGTTTGAAATTATGCGTCAAGTTTCTTGCAAGCCCCTAAGTACTTTCATGATCAAATTCTATATTAATGAAATCTGGGAATTCCTGTGTCTGGGGCTATGCTTCTTTTTCACCCTCATTTCCAGCCCATTCATAGGCCATACTCTCACAGCGACTGTCATCTGACCATAAAGTATGTGTGTATCAAGTTTGGTTGAAATCAGTTTAGTGGTTTATGAGGAGATGTGAAACACACACAAACAAACACACACACACACACACACACACGTTTTTGTAATATATATTGATTCAGAAATCAAGGCTTACTCTGTGTTAGCAGAAGGCAAAATAAGGAAGTTATGTTGCATACTCATTTGGGCTGTTAATGTATTAGATTTGAATTTTAATCACACTTCTGTCTATAATTAAAACAACCTGAGATTACACAGAATAAGATAGAAGTTGTATTTTTGGAAGCAGGAGCCCTACAAAACAGAGTGAATGAAAAGTGTTGTGTCGCTCATTTTCTAGAAATGGAAGAGCATATGTACACTTATTATGTTTGATATATCGTATGTATTCTTTTACTTTCAGTAGAGTAAAGTGCAGTTATATATAACTTGTAAATTATTTCTTTGCGAAGTTGTTACAGCTTTGTCAGTTCATTCGTGAATTTGTACTCTATTTACTTTTATTTCACGATCATTCAGGTCTCTTGCTGTTCTACTAATGCTTGTGATGCAAAAACTATTTTGTAAATTACATAGAGAACGAATTAAAAACAAACAATACTCTTCACTACAGCGCATCTCACAAGAAAGAACGAGTAGTTTTCTTCCCGCTACAGATGCTAGTGTACATAAATGAAACGGGAAAAAGCCCCAATAACTGGTACTGTGGAATGTACCCTCTGCCATGCACTACACAATTGCTCACAGAGTGCAGATGTTGATGACTGTCTCAGGTCAGACAGTCACAATTGCCACAGGAATGAGTGTAGCAGTTGAATAAATTAGATCGTGGTTATATTGTACAATTGGATGCCAGGTGCCTTAACTTTACATACGTCATGAGAGGTATTGTGGATATGCTCCTTTCAAAGTTATGTCACAGTCTAACATATACAGTTGTGTCACTCACTTGCATGAAAATTGTTGCTGTCCAACAACTGGTGTGACACTAGCGCCCAAGCGGCGAGAAAGTACATGTAAAATTAAAGTCAGTTTTTAATTATTTTTCTAGTTAATTAGCGAAATAGTTACTAAATTTTTGCATTATTAAATTATCAAGAGATATGAATTATGATGAAATACAGGTGGAAACGTCTGAATCTTCTTAATTCAGTGATATTAGCTACAAGTAAATGATGATGAAATACTTTCCAATGTGTGTATAGTTGGTACATACTCCACTGAAAACAAGAAAATATATACTCATATTTCGTGTGTGAGTTGAATGTGTCTTCTGCTACGGTCGCAGGTTCGATTCCTGCTTCGGGCATGGATGTGTGTGATGTCCTTAGGTTAGTTAGGTTTAAGTAGTTCTAAGTTCTAGGGGACTGATGACCTCAGATGTTAAGTCCCATAGTGCTCAGAGCCATTTGAACCATTTTTTGAAAGTGTCTTCTGTTGTCTTATTATGACAGGCCTTTCCTTGACACATAACTTTGTAGGGACCCTAATGTTTCACTCAGCCTTACATTTCACTCGACTTTCTAATACATGAATATTTTTGTAAACATAATTGAAACATGGGACTTAGGGAAAGCAGGAAAAGGTGTGGACAGGGCCTAGTGAGTTACTGATGGTTGCACAGTTAACATGCACACTTTATTTAAGGAAATAATTTTTTAAAAATAATCATTTACAAAAATGACTAATACAAGCTACACTGATGGCTGAAGACCTTATTACGAAAGAATTCAAATTATTTCTCGGCTGAAGTCCACAAGCAATACTTCACAACAGTTAATGGCTGGAGGCCTGAATTACAAATGAGGAAGACAATCACACACTGAAAACACCAAAATCATTTTATAAAACAATCTTTTTAAAAAAGTTGACTGTAACACAAGCTAGACTGACACTGAAAATACCAAAATCATTTTATAAAACAATCTTTTTTAAAAAAGTTGACTGTAACACAAGCTAGACTGATGGATGAAGCCCTTATTAAGAAAAATT
Organism: Schistocerca serialis cubense; assembly: GCF_023864345.2. NCBI lineage: Eukaryota > Metazoa > Arthropoda > Insecta > Orthoptera > Acrididae > Schistocerca > Schistocerca serialis. Next base: position 550,238,328 of record NC_064643.1, read on the forward strand.
CAAATTATTTGTCGGCTGAGGGCCACAAGCAGTAGGAATAATTTAAAAAAATATTTATTAACAATTGACACAACCAGACCAAAAAAAGAAGGGGGTGATCCACAGACAGTACTCCAATAATCGACCGGGGAAAGTCCCTCAAACGTAACTGAGAAATAACGGTTACTGCGATAACCGTTCCTCTGATACAGGCAGTTATTTCAATAACTGTCTAATGTCAACAGTGCCTCGCGCCATCTGTTGACCGAAGATCGTACTACACTTTCCTGTCAACTTATCGGAGATCTGGCTAGGAACGAAGGAGAGGCTAGACCATTTGGAAGGCGTTCTATAGACCATGGGAATAACTGTGAGACTGTGCGCCATCTGTTGATAAGAACTGTGTACTATATCGTGCGCCTTCGTTACTTTTAGCACAAACAATTAAATAAAGTTAATGTCCGAGCAGTGGCTGATAGGAGCTGCAGTACAGGCATTAACAGGTACGGTCGTTCCCTTGAGCCAGTGCCTCATATGTTAATTTAGCTTGGACAGGTAGTTAAAGAGAGGTACCATAAGGAATTCGAGCGACTATGGAAATAACTGTCAGAGATCGGTATTTTCCTCTGGCAGTTATCGTTATTGGCTCACAGTTCTCGCTCTCTGGCAGTTATCGGGCTACCATTACGGGTAACCTGGAAGTTGGTAACGGAATAACTGTGTGTCTGTGTTCCTGACACAGTGACTCCAGTCTTACACCCCGCTGATATTTTTCGCAGTTGTAGGTGTTGGTTTTTTGGCATCAGTAGCTGTGATGGAGCTATATAGGTCACTGGAAATGACCAATTCCCATTTTCATAGTTGTACGTGTTGATGTTTTGGTATCGTCATCTGAGGTTGACCTATGTAGGTCAAGGGAAATGTCCGATTCCAATTTTCGTACTTTTAGTTGTGGGTATTGGTGTTTTGGTATGGTCACCTATGGTTGACCTATATTGTTCAAGGGAAGTGTCTGATTCCTGCAGATTTTTGTTGGTGTAGCAGAATGCTGTATTTTTTCTTTTTGTTCTTCATTTTGTGTTTTGGGATCATGGTGTGTTTTTTCTACTAGCTTGTCCTCACCCTAAAACCCCCAACTTCCCGCAGTTGGCCCGTTGGTTTGATTGTATTTTTGGTGGGAGATATTATTGTATTATTTATATGTATCTTCGTGTTTGTTGCCATGTGTATGTAGTGACGTCATAGACACCCTTAAAATAGCCATTTCCAGCATATTGATGATGGGTAGAATCAGACATAAAGTCTTTCAAACACACTCTAAACCATGCTTTATCTGAAACCAAGTTTTTAATGGTTGCTGACTTGATGGCAGTTTATTGAAAATGCATGTTCCTGAATATTGGACCCCTTTTGGACCAAGGTAAGTGATTTTAGGTCTTATGTAGATTGCTGTTCCTATTTCTAGTACTGATATTGGTTGGAAATACTTCTAACAAATTTCATTAAGGAATAAATACACTAGGAAGCAGTGGTTAGAATACAAAGTTCCTTGAACAGGTTCCTACACGATGTTCTTGAATTTATACCACAAACGATTTTTATTACACGCTTTTACATGCGAAAAACTTTTGCTACGTTTGATGAGTTACCACAGAATATGCTCCATTATGAAATAATATAGTGAACAAATGTGGTATGCCCTTCCCAACTGAATTTATTATCGAGTTGTAGTGCCAGAAATGTAACACTGTCAACCTTTCGATCTGCATGTCTTCATATGTTATAAACATGCTGTTGCTGGAGAAATCGAGCAGTTTCCAAATCTCACATAAAACTCGGATTAGCGTACTCACAGTTTCCCCAACAGGACAATCTTTTACAGCACATGAGTAAACGAATCTTTCACATTACGTATATTTTTTGTTGTATTACAAGGCTGTACACTTTATTCTACAGGGTGATTCAAAAAGAATACCACAACTTTAGGAATTTAAAACTCTGCAACGACAAAAGGCAGAGCTAAGCACTATCTGTCGGCGAATTAAGGGAGCTATAAAGTTTCATTTAGTTGTACATTTGTTCGCTTGAGACGCTGTTGACTAGGCGTCAGCGTCAGTTGATGCTAAGATGGCGACAGCTCAACAGAAAGCTTTTTGTGTTATTGAGTACGGCAGAAGTGAATCGACGACAGTTGTTCAGCGTGCATTTCGAACGAAGTATGGTGTTAAACCTCCTGATAGGTGGTGTATTAAACGTTGGTATAAACAGTTTACAGAGAATGGGTGTTTGTGCAAAGGGAAAAATTCTGGACGGCCGTGAACGAGTGATGAAAATGTAGCACGCATCCAGCAAGCATTTGTTCGCAGCTCATGGGGGTATGTTAAGGATATGGTGTTTCGGCCACCTCTCCCAGCCACCATTGATGATTTGAAACGAGAAATAACAGCAGCTATCCAAACTGTTACGCCTGATATGCTACAGAGAGTGTGGAACGAGTTGGAGTATCAGGTTGATATTGCTCGAGTGTCTGGAGGAGGCCATATTGAACATCTCTGAACTTGTTTTTGAGTGAAAAAAAAACCTTTTTAAATACTCTTTGTAAAGATGTATAACAGAAGGTTATATTATGTTTCTTTCATTAAATACACATTTTTAAAGTTGTGGTATTCTTTTTGAATCACCCTGTATTATGTGAGGAGCACAAGAAATTAAGCTTGGAATTTAACCTACAGTATTCAGTTTACATATTACTTCATACTTAAAAACTCACGTTGTTAACATTTTACTTAAACAGTGCTGTGACGAAGTTTCGCGTACTTTGTGTTGCAGCTGCGAAGATAATATTTCTAAAGCGACCGATAACCTACAAACATATAATATGAAACACTAATAATCGTTCTAACATAAACTAAAATGTACCCAGAGTTAATAAGCTAAGGTTATAACACGATTCATACGACATTCCTGCCATTTCACACTACTCGCAGTTATACTGAGTGATAACTGAACTCATGGATTCCAACTATGTCGTTATTTAACTGTAGCCCCTCGGAGTATTCGGTATTCGCTAGCGAAAAATAACGGTTATCAAAGAATAACTGGAACTGTGATAACGGTTACTCCAGAATAACCGTTTGGCCCACATCTACTGAACACCGACACGCGACGACCTGGAAATACTTGAGGCCACATCAAAGGTAGTACCACAGTTCTAGGTATCGATAAACGCCACTGCTGTCACTCGCGGACAGACAAGCGAGCAAAAGTAGTGGCGGCAGTGAACAGACTAAGAAAACGAGAGGTGACAATACCAATACACAACGCCAACATGTCAATAGCACCAAGGCGAGCTGGAGCACGGCCCGGTAATTATTTTGGTTTTAAAAGCGAATGTTTTAAAGATTCTTACTGTTTGTGGGTCAGATGCAGCAACAACTGTGGAATTGGTTTCTTCTGTGTTTGGAAACAATTTTATTGTTTTGTTATTTTATTATCAAATCTGTGTGGCTTTTCTTCCAGCTACAGTTGTGGTAGGTTGTCTGCGACATTAAATGACGTAGGTATTGCATTCCATACACGTTACCTATGTTCCACATTTACTGATTTGACTGGAAATGTTGCGAAGAAAGCTTCACTTGTTTGAGTAGATATACGACACCTTTCTGCAAAATATCAGGTGTTCCACTGTTTGCTAGCTATATTTTTGTTCTTAAAGAACATGACATTCTCCAGCAGATATCTGTAGGTTACAAGGAATTCATATATAAACTATTCTGAAATGTAGCGTTCCACACTTCCTAGGGTCGTTAGAAAACCTAAAATAAGACAAATGTGGTCCTCTTGTTGTTATTGCAATTTATTGCGCCACAGACGCTCTCGTTTGTAAAAACCATTCTACAGGCCAATATAAACAATTACGATTCAATTTCGCTTTCACAAGATCTTGCCAAACACAGTATAACTTTCTGGCAGCTTGGCGCTCAGCAATCGCAGTGGGCAACAAATAAGAGGCGGAGTGTCGCAACTGTTACGTCAAAAACACCTCCGCCATCTTAATTAGCCCAAAACATTAGATTCATCGCATTCATACACCCTGTGACGGCGACGACACTTGCATATGACGTCACTTTGACTGCGTCGTATTACTAGAGAAAATATGCATTCAGGAACATAAAAACGTTCGAAATTGCCTTTCCAACACTATGTTATTCATGTAAGTTCTATAATTTTTATTATTTAAAACAGTTGTTGGTCTTACACGACAGAAATAATGAATAAGAGCCACTCGTAAACAGTAGTCTGCTAATGTTTTGGGCTACTTAAAATGGCGGCAAGCACCGTCCATCCTAGCTTCAAACCAATGTATGGCATAAATCTGTAGTGCCTCCTCCCTTCTTTCTTTACCTCCATGGTTATGTTATTTAGACTGTGGATATACTTTGGATTTCTTGAAGACATCGATAGATGTCTCTGTTGTCAAGATACGGTCATGATTGCGGCAGCCATTCTAGCAGACAAATTAAAGCAGAAACTATTTATGTATTCGGCTGGTTCATTAATTGCAGCTTTGGAAAGTATTACTGTCTTTTATTTCTTTGAAAGTGACAACCTGCCCACGTTACACTCGTTATTTATGGTACATAGCGGTATGCAGTACAAAGAGGGATGCGCTGGTTGTGTGAAGTTTGCTCTAATTTATGCGAAAAATTACAACTATTTCTGGATTTTGTTTCTTTGAAAGTGAGAACCTGTCAACTACATACTGGTTATTTACATAGTGGTATGTATTGTAAAAAGTACGTAAGGAGTAGCTCCTCCCTGCTAAATAAGTGCTGATTGTGTTAAGTATGTTCTAATTTGTATGACAAATTAAAGTTCACTGCCAAGTAACTAAACCTCTTACTTTACTCTATGCAACTGAAACATCAGCAGAAATATGCCTACGCAAATACCAGCATATATTTTCTCTGCATATGTGCTTCATTTGAAGACATTCTTGTCTGGAAAAGAAGTCTCCTGAAATAATCAACTTGTAGACTTTCTGCCACACTTCATAGATAGCTGACACTGAGACTAAGTCACCTTTTAATCCCTTTTCACATAAGTGAGTCTTTTTTATGTTTTTCTGTTCTGATGATGAGTGGTGGCTTGTTTTTGCAGATAATCAATTTGTTTTGAATATTCGCTTGCATTTCCACGTTTCACTCTTAATTTGTAAGTTGCTGACAATGAAAAGTCGCAGAAGCTCTCAAAACTGTAAATTTTTGCAGATGGCAGGATCGAATCAAAACGACCAAATTTGAGATTCAGCTGCCTTACCGACTATTAAGGACATTACCAATTACACCAAAGTGGTGAACAGCCATTCTGCCCTTTGCCCTGTTTGATATGGCTTCTGAAATCATTAAACGCCAATGCCTCTTTATCTGACATCTAATATCAATAAATTGTACCTTTCAAGGGAGTCTCTACATACTAGTGTTTCGGGACAGCGTTCATTTGTAGGACATATGTTACAATGTGGTTCATGCATAGTGACTAGTGGATGCTGCACCCATAAATTTTTTAGTTTGATAAAATCAAAATAAAATAAATATTTCTCACTTGCCTTCATCAAGAAACAGTAAACTATTAAAACACTGAGATGAAAGTTAAAATTCCTGATCTCTAAAACATATCCATTTGTTTCAGATGTCTTCATGCAAACGCAACCAAGCAACACACTCCCCAATTCCTTGAGTTTCTCTCGCCAAGTCAAAGGCACTCCCCAGAAGTACACTTGCTTTATAGTGTAAATGACTGGAATCCCATCTTTTCGGCTTCCTTTCATGTTTCCTTACAAGTGACACACTATACTATTCCTATTATATTTATCAACAATTGTTTTAAAATATCTGCCTGCCAATACCGAGCAATAATAACGAATAATCCTAAATACAATGACGCTGATTGTTACAGATTACCTCAATAGTTATTTCTTTTAAACATAACAGAGATGTGGTTTAAATTTTAGTGAAATTGTTTATATATATTCTGGATTGATATCGTTTTGTTTGTTTAGACAATGGCTGTGAAGGACATGGTAGCTTATATTGTTGACTGAATGGGTGTTACCACATCAAAACCTAGTACAAAGCAGAGGGTCCACTAACGGGACATGTGGAGTAAAAGTTCTTTGCTGGGCAAAAGTTCTTGCAGTTTTCAAAACTTGTGCAATTACTGGATGCATGTGGAAAGCTGAAACACAATATTGGTTAATGCTTCTACGCAAACTTTGGAATTCGAACAGTTTCCTAATCGCTATGGATAAATTCGTCATATGTTTGTCGTAATCATCACAGGTAGATATTACTGACACCAACAGTAGGAAAAGCATATTCAGCCCAAAAATACAGAATCAGAGAATGTGTTTCTACCTATTCCTGCAGCACATCAACAAGTCCACTGTCACTAGAGGTGAAGATGGGTAAAGTGAGATTTTATAAGTATAAATCAATCGAACAACAGATAGAGGTATAGGCTTATGCTTATTGATATTGACTGTCAACCAATATAATGTGTTTAATATTTAATAACATTTATCAGTATTAAGAATTTTTGTTTTATACTTGTAGTACAATAAACGAATGCTCTCTTTCTTTATATTATATGGAATTTTACAACACACTCCATTAAATTTCTGTTTCTATCTGCATTAACGAAAGTTATGTTAGTTAATGATAGGTTACATATATTATGTTAGGGGGTCAGGTGTTTTATTTTTGCAGGTGGAACCGTATTGCATATGTTACACCTCTGGATCTGTGGGTTCATCCAAGTACATTTGAATCAGAGTCTGATCTCATTTCTCTTGCTGTAAAGTTAGTTGTGTTAGTGGTTGAACTAGGGCAGTCCCAATGTATGCCTACTTTATGGCAGCACGGATCTTTATGACACAGGCAGTGTTCATAAAAGGTTATAAACAGTGGCAGCTTGTGAGTATACATTCTGGGTGTTCACAAATTTTAGGTTCAGATCAGTTTGAAAGAGTGAAATTAATAGCATCTGCAGTAAAACACTTACGTTTTTAACATGTTTATACAACTGCAGCCTCTGCCCACAATAATAATAATAATAATAACAATAATAATAGTAATAATAATAAATAGAAGAAGATGCATAACTTATTTGACAAAAGAAAGAATTGTTTTTGCGGAATTTTGTTGTTTTGTAGAAATTCAGTACAGTTCAGGGCAATAACTAAATGATATGTAAACTTTCTCAACTCTCCATCGCACATTTTTGTGTAAGTGGGAGTTTCCTACTTTTACATTTTTTTGGAAAAATTTACAAGATTCATAACAGATGCATTAGTTCACGAATTTACTTCCAGACTGAAAACCAGATATTCTTACACTGCACCCACACAACAACTTGTGCTAACTGTACATTTCCTTGTTAAATGTTCACTTAAATGTTCGCTTATTTGACTTTGTCACTCTCTCACTCAAAGGATCCGTTGTTGGTGGACCTAGTTGCTTTGCAGCTAACTTTTCCTGGTAATTTACTTTTCTGTTCCCAGAACGAAGCTTTCACTCTGCAACGAAATGTGCAGTGATATGAAAGCTGTTTGCCGCACCTATTCTCGAACGCAGGACTTTTGCCTTTCTCAGGCAAGTGCTCTACCGACTGAGCTTCCCCTGCACAACTCATGATGTATCCTCACAGCTTTCCTTTTCTGTTAGCATTTAAAATAGATTCAACATAGTTCATGGTTACACTGCACCCTAAAGCCGATTCCAGCACAGTAATCAACGAATTCCAAACACAAAGTGCCATTTGTGGAAATGATTTAACTCATGTAGTAATGTCTACAAACATGGTCACTTGACTAGGATATAAATGAGAAGCTAAGATCCATAGGAGAAGAGGAGTCTGTGGCACAACTTGACGAGAAGAAGGGACCAGTTGGTAGGACATGTTCTGAGGCATCAAGGGATCACAAATTTAGCATTGGATGGCAGCGTGGAGAGTAAAAATCGTAGAAGGAGACCAAGAGATGAATACACTAAGCAGATTCAGAAGGATGTAGGTTGCAGTAGGTATTGGGAGATGAAGAAACTTGCACACGATAGAGTAGCATGGAGAGCTGCATCAAACCAGTCTCAGGACTGAAGACCACAACAACAACAAGATCCATAGTGGCCTAAAGCACACCGCTGTGTCCCACATTTAAGTGAATGTTAGAGAAACCAGTGATACAACTTTTTGCGAATTTTCATATATACAATGTGGGCCTACAGCACAGATAAACCTGACTCACCATAAGTTCAACAGATTTCAAAAGCATGAATAAATGCTGCAGTCTCACAATGGGTGGTGACATGCTTTAGGCACTTATGATTCACAGCGCCTCAAATGGATTACTTTATGATAAAATTTGTAACTTAATATACTAGAGCTCATTCAGCAACCCACAAAATAGCTTTAACATATACTGACGTCCAGTCTAATTTTACTACAATATATATTGAGTGAGTTAACACATCTGAGTAGTGTGCTATCATATAGCTGGATTCATACCGAGCGAATGGGGATAAAAGTCTCCCACCTGGTGGCACTGATGTAAACTTCTAGTTGAGCAGCAAGGACTAGCTGTGCACATTGTGAACTGTGCATGTTGTTTATCAACTGAATATGTATTTCTACTGTAAGGCAATTACGTCACGCGACTTGCGCATGCACAAAACCTCCTTAAAACTTCCACAACTGAAGATGTGTTGGCGACCCTGATGCCAAGTTTCACGGAGTCTAGAGGAGCAGTAGCGCAGTAGATTTAAGTGCCTAAAGATTGCAGCATCTATGTTACGCTTAACAGCATTCAAAGAAAACGAACCAATAAATTCGAAAGGCTCTTGTGTTCTTACACAGCAGCTGCCACAGATTATAAGTGAAAGTTAATCATTTCAAAAAAATATCGAGACTGCCCAGAAAACATGTACTGGTGTCCGCCATTGATATGCACCCACAGAAATTTTGGAAAGCCGGTGTCCTTAATGTGGTTATAATATAAAACACACCAAATACTATCTTGACGAAACCTAATATGGCTTTACGCAGGTGCTTCAGCCAATGTACATGTTTGAAAGCTGCGCACATCAGTACATGTCGTAACGTTTATGCAAATAAAGGCACATTTGGACGAATCGTTAAAATTAGAACGGTACAACTGGCGTTGAGATGAAACCCTTGGAACTGGCTATGATGACAGAGTGATCTGTAGCGCAGACTTAATTTTTACTTTTTCACCATGTTTAATCAGTCGAAGCCAATTTACAACTAAACTATCACCTAAGCCTCGAACTACGCTACAGGTACACCTGTCACAACCAAATCGACCGATTTTAGCCGAACTCCAGTTGTTCCGTACTCATCTTAATGATTCAGAAGTTATCCACAGGTTTACACGACCTCAGTCAGAGATCTTAGACACCGTGCTCATGAATATAGCAACTTTGGATATAGAGCACTCTAGAAGGTCCGAGACTCCGAGTTGTTTCCAAATGGAAATCTTTGATTACAAGAGATGTTATGGTGGTAACGGTGTGGTGAGAGGGTTTGTTGTGTTGTGTACGTGAAAAATTTGTCGTGTTGACGTTAATGTCGTCCGACCGTAGCATTCCCCTGCCTGCTACTGAAAGTTGGAATATAATGGAAGTTGATAGTGGATCAAAAGTAATAGAAGAAAGTGCAGAGGTAGTAACCCATATAGTAGACTCCAATCCAGGAAGTCCGCAGAAGTCGCCGAAAGACCGAATAGTAGATATTTTGGATCAGGTTGAACTGCATGTAGAACGACTAAGAAGAGAAGCTTTAAAACTGGAGGAAGAAAGGGACACGCTTCTTACAACGTTAGATACACTGAAGAATTCCGAAATGATGATTGAATTGTCTGAAAGTGAGTACCTTTGTAATTATTGTAAGTAACTGCCGATATTGTCGTTTTTTTGAGTACCGATCATATGGTAGCTGCTATTACAGATGTCCGTGGATGCGTATTTAAAATTCTATAGTGCGCAGCACGCTATTCTACCTGCTACTCGGATGCAGTAGTTCATTTGTAAAATGCATGTATTCCAGTGTTGTTTGCGATTGGTCTGTCGCCGTGTAATGTAAAACATTAATTGAAATATGGATATTTTTCTAATTCAAAATGACTGGTCAACAGAAATACTTGTTTGAAGTAAAGGAATTGGCCTCTGAAGGAACGGAGTTAATGGTTTTATCACTGACGTTGCGCAAAACCTTAATTCCTGGAACAGCAGAATTTGATGATTAATCCACTTATTAGATATTCTTTTTGTGAGACTGTGAGAATATTTTTGTGTAGCTTTGTCATCAGTCTGTGTAATTACTGTGACCAGTGAGCAATACCCAAAAGGAAAGTAGGCTAATGATGGACTGAGCAAATACATGATTTACGATATCGTTTTAAACTGCCATTCTATGCAGTCGTTTTAAAGAACTCGGTGTTAGTATATAATTGTATGACGGTAAGGTAAGAGCACCTGTAGTCGACACGTTATCGATTTTTTTTCTCCCTTCTAATATTACTGGCATATTATTAAATAATCCCGGGTTTTAAAATTATTTTCTGAAAATTCAACTTCCAGCGTCACCTAAAATACCATGGATTGTTAAACTGATGGTGTACACTATTGTCTAAAAGTGGGAACAGAATCTTTGAATTGCTCATAAAATAGACACCCTAAAATGGACATGCTCCTCCAGGTGACATCCTTACCACATAAGGTTTACATATTTCCCATATCCCCGTGATTATAAAAGGATGGAAGGAAATTGCAGAGCTAGTCACAACAATTATTTTTTATGTAAGTTTAGCTGCAAACATTTACGGTATATGTAGACCACCTGAAGTACATTTAGAATTACAGCCCTTAAAAATAACATTCCTTAACAACTTGGTGATCATCTTCAAATAGGACAGTAAAAACAACTGAAAATGGGAAAGCAGTTTACTACTGAAACTTAATGGTTACAAAACAACGTCAGAAGCAAATGTATTAGACTTACATTTCTGTTACATTAAGAAACCTTTTGAAAACACGTTTGATTCTTTCCCCTCTCACTGACAGTTCAGGCGTCTCTACAATATCAGTTATTTGATAGTGTGAAATAAAAGAAATATCAGCTTCATTAGCTAAGAACTGTTTTACTTTTATAAATATTTTTAATCCTCTTACTTTTATCAAATTTTTTGATAACTCTTGTTTCCCCATTTGTAGTTTCTTTTTCATTTCCTCCTTTTTCTGTGAGTAATATATCATTTGAGAAGATGAGACAACAGCTGGGATTTTTTTTATGTTCTTGTTTACTGTGGTTGAATAGTATGGCTAGGCTAAAAAGCAGCTCTTTTAAAGGGTGATGGTGCAAAATCAGCACTAGTGGATGGTTTTTGCTCATTTGCTGTCGTTATGACTTTTTATGGCATGCTAGGTTCTAGATGTGTCACTGACTGTGATGTGTTTCCAACTTCTTGGAATTGAGAAAGTTGTTCTGGTGATGAAACCTGTGGCAAGGCATCCTGTGGTGCAGGCAATGGTGCTTGAGAGATTGGTTGCTGAGGTGTATCATGTATAACTTTCTTCCAAAGGTTCTAAAGGGACAACTCTTGTTCACAACCTGTCCAGTCTCCCTTATTTTCAATGAAAGTTCTTAGTCACGAAACTTCGCTTTGATCTTCTGGCCAAGACTAAATCCTTTTGCGACTGGGTCTCTGGGATTGCTGTTGTTTTTGTTTCAGAGTATAGAATGCAACAACATTCACATGTTCCAAAATATGTACTGCATTTGGATATAAAGTCATCATTTCAGTGTTCAAAACGTGCTTGGGGAGGGTGGTGGTGGGAGGGGGGGGGTGCAGTGACACACATGTATGAGCATAC